>NC_045542.1:87172061-87772061 GCF_009769535.1 Thamnophis elegans
ATTTAGAGAAATCTATGACAGAATTTATTAGCCGAGCAAATAAAAATAAATATGCACAGCCAATACAAATATTCATGTGCTGCTATTTGTACTTTATGTGGCTTTATTTCTAGGTATATTGTCTTTCACCTGCCCTTGTGGCTTATATTTTCCATCAACAGCTGATGAGTGATTCAAATTGCAAAGGGAGAAAAAGTGTAATAAATAAATGTTCTGAAACCCAGAAAATACTATTTGTTCCACAACAGATTGGTTCCCCAATAAACAGCAAAGCCAGAGATTTTGTCTGTAGGAAGGAACAAGGAGATGCTACCACAGAGACTATCTAAATGTATATACTAATAACTGTAAAGATATTTATATGTCCTTTATGGATTAAAGGAAATCTGTCCTAGCCTATGCAGGTCAAAAAATGCCTGATCTCTGAGACAAACCAGTTAATTAAATTATTATCTGGACAACCTCGTGATGTAGCATACTTTGAATACCAGTACATAACTGTATCAAAGGACACAATTTATTTAAATGTTCTGTGAGGGAATACAGGGGACATGGTGGCTCAGTTGCTAAGACGCTGAGCTTGTTGATCAGAAAGATTGGCAGTTTGACAGTTTGAATCCCTAGCACCGCATAACAGAGTGAACTCCCGTTACTTATCTTAGCGTCGGCCAACCTAGCAATTCGAAAGCATGTAAAAATGCAAGTAGAAAAGTAGGAACCATCTTTGGTGGGAAGGTAACAGCATTCCGTGCACCTTCGGCATTTGGTCATGCCGTCCACATGACCACGGAGATGTCTCCAGACAGCACTGGCTTTTTGGCTTTGAAAAGGAGATGAGCACTGCCCCCTAGTGTCATGACCGACTCACATATATGTGCAAGGGGAACCTTTACCCTTACTTTATGAGGGAATTCACCATTTCTTTCTTTTTCATTATGACATTCAAGATAGATTAGGTCAAGAAACAGACACGGAACAACTGGATTTCTCTCTTACATCAAGAAGAGTCAAAGCAAGCCAAACTTGAGTTTCTTCCTCACCCTTTTCTGTCTTTCTGGATTAAGCTGATATTTTGCAATGGCATCCAGGCTAACTCTATACTTCTCTATGGATTTATTTTTTTTTCTCTCTCTCTCTGATATTACTACAGCTAATATACTGAACTAACTCAGAGAGGATGGATATAAAGCATTAACAGAGATTATTTTCATATTTTATAGAGAAAAGATGTGTTAAATGTAAAGTCTGTAAGTTTAGACTTAACTAATTAGTATTAATTATTTCATTTCATTTTCCATAGTCATATCTTGGTACTCAACTGCCTCAAAACTCATTGAATTAGGTATTCAATGTGTTTTGAAGTAGAAATGTGTTCTGGCATTCATCTTTCTCCCAGTAGTCAACATGCAAGGAAAAACCTTCTGACATCACCTGCCTCATGACTCACAATTTCTTCCAGTCAAAATAGCTGGTAAAATAATCCCTGACACCCAAACCAAATCAAAAGTGCTATTTGAAGAACAAACACAAGAAGTACATCTGTTCAATTAAGTGCCATCCAGTTGGGCCAGATGTATTTCAGAACACAATTTTCTCCCATACGGCAAGAACAACTCCACATCTTGCTATTTACACTAATGGCAAATATGTTCCTTGTTTTCATGTTGATGAACTGGAAATGTGATTTTGATCTCTCCAAAAATGAACAACATACTAGAAAAATAGTAATTCAGTGAAAGTAAAAGTAATTGATCTATTCTAAACTTAATTGACCAGGATGATGAGAGTAAAACAGTATAACCCTTGTAACACTGGTTTGATTTTCTCCTCTATTGATAGTTTTATTTTGCAAATGTCTAGGTGCAATACTTTATTTCAAAATTTAAAAATACTGATTCCACCCTTCTTCCTGATTTATTTTGATTCTCATAGTTATATTCCATTTTCCTCTAACAGACCAAAGTGACATAAAGCACTTTTTCTCCAGTGTTATCATGCAACTTTGAGTGAGAAATGTGATGAGGCTTCTGTCGCTGAACTGCATGTGAGATTCTTCTTGTTCTCTGAGCTTGTTTCTCTTCCTGTGGACCAAGCTAGATCACATCATCAGTGCCAAATATGGAATTATATACAGGGAGTAGCTCACCCACCCCCTGTGTTTTCCACAGCAAAGGAGAATAAGGCAATGGTTCAATTATTTTACAAATAGGACCAAGGCCAGATCAAACTGGACTAGAGAGGAAAAGCAGAACACAATTGTTTTGAGCATCTATATCTACCTGTTTACTTCATCTATTAATTCGCATTTAAGAAACCTAATTATTCAAAGAGGCTAAGCTATTACAATGTCAGTAGATAAACAAGAATCTTTCACCATCGCCTTAGAAAATAGGACCAGGCTATCTCATATCTTTTGAAAAAGATCAATAAAAATCCTGCCTGTTTATAAATGGAGATGGATGAGAAACGTTTTGAATCCTTCTCTCTGGAAAAGCAACTGATGCTATCACAACTGTGCACTGTAGAAAAATAATTAGAACTTTGACCTGGGAAGGATGTTCAACCAAAACCTGCAATATGAAGCCTCTCTTTCTGAGGAATAAGTGGAACTTACTTCCATGTAACTATTAATATAATTAGACTGTAAAAATTGCAATTCTATGCATGTTGATAAAGAGCCTAGGGCATAGGAGACTTCTCAACATGCTGCTTATTACCATAAGTATAAAACCTGTATATATGGAATAAAATATAAATAATTGTCCATATGCCTCAGTGAATAAACAAATGAAAAGTTAGCTCACTTGATTGTTATGAACATCATCTGAACCGTGATGCACAGTCATGACAAGGTATTATGGCCAGTGATGAGTTCCGGCTGCTGCTACTGCCGGTATGCTCAGGGACACCTGTGAGTGTGTGCTTGATGCATGCTACACATGCATGCGCAGTATGAAAAAAATGCTTCTGCACATGCGCAAAAGCAAAAAACAAGATGGTGGCACTTATGGTGCCACCAAGAGAACTGGTTTGAGGGCGTGGCATGCCAAGTTACTACCTACTCAGCCGAACCAGGCCGAACCAGTAAGAACTGGTTGTGGCTTTCTGTAATCAAAGCCAAGGCCAAACATTCTCAGAAAGGTTTTGCTAGCTCTTTGGCCAGAGTAAAGACCTGCACACACCAGAGGTGAGGATGGGATTGAATTGCTCCAAAAAATGCAATTTCAGACAATGCTGATTAGGGTGGCAAAGAGCTACTACAGCACAGTTTCGTTGTTCAAATACAAGATTCAAAACAGAATTAGATGTGGCACTGGAAGAAGTACCTCTGCCTTGTATCAATAGGGCTGGAAAAATTTGCTTTGTTTCAAATGTGCTGCTGATATGCATACAATTAAGCATATTGTGCAAGACTTGTGTTCTTTGGTTCCTTAGAAGATTTGCATGAAGCAATGCCAGAGATTACCACCTGGACATCCACTTATGAGGTCACTGCCATATCCCTGTAGAGGTTTTGCATATAATTACATGGATTGTATATATGTTTACTTCTCTTTGTCATGTTCTCATCATATGCTAAATAAATAAACAATAATGCAAGATTACAGGAAATTTACCAGGAACAAAGTAGTTTTTAGGTCATTCCCTGTTTATTGTTGGAAGTTGAAACTGAAATAAGTAAATCATAGGTTTGTGCCACCCTAACTCATTCCAAAAAAATCCTTAAGGGCACAGGAGAGAGCAAATATATAATGTTTTATGCAATTCTTAAGCAGAGAAGTGATTTCGTAGCTCATTGCTTTAAAGAGACGCAAGCAGGTGTTTGTACTATCTGAAACTCGTTTTGGAAACAAATCTCAAGAACTGCCCAATTCCTACTACTCTAGTAGGTAGCCACTTAAGTCACTACACATTTATTTATTTTTTAAAAATAGAGATAAGCTGCATATAAGATTTTAACTGACTTCTCTGGCTAAACCATGCAACACTTTATTGCATAGCCACAGAATTAGAGAAATTACAAACATGAAAACATATTATTATTGCATACGATGGCTTATAGCAATAGCAATTAGACTTATATCACTCCAGAATGCTTTATACTACACTTTGAATGGATGACAATGTCAGTATATTGCACCCAATAATATGGGTCCTCATTATATGAACCTCGGAAGGATGGAAGGCTGAGCCAACCTTAAAGACCCATCAGGATTGAACTGCAATGTTGCACTTTAACCACTATGTCACCAGGGTTCATGCATTATACATCAAATTTTTATTTTTTTATTACTTTTATATTCCACTCATCTTGCAATTATAAATTACCTAATCTTTTTAAGGAGTATACTAGTAAAATTCACTTCTAACCCTCAGATTTCATTGTAGCAATGAATCCCCATTGCTTTTATATGGAATGCTTGCCATTTAATTTTGATTTTTGACAAGGATCCATGATCTTACACAGTGTTATTCCCATTCATACAATTACTATGAAAAACTTTTTTTATATTTAAGTTTTCATGACTTCACTTCTTACTCTATTTATGTAATTGTTCTTTTTACAGTGTAGAGTCTAAGTCTAGTTGGACTAGGGTAGACTACTCCATTTCTAGAACAAGATGGTAATTCAGAGAATCACAAGGTTTGCTGTTCAAAAAGTATCTAGTATCAGCCAGTTATGAACTAGCAGCTGTGAATTATAGAGCTGTAAATGCTGAATGATCCAGATAACCTCTCAGGATGCTAAGAAAAGTCTGGCCTCTTATTCATTAAGCACTCATCTAAAATCACATCTACACTAAGGGAGACATGGACATAGCACCATTTATTTTTTGTGAAATACAATCTTCTATCTCTGCCCACGTCTGACTTTCCTACTCCTTTTCTTTCTTATACGTAATCTACTGATTTATTTGAAGGATTTAAAATAACTCATTAGAAAACAAAGCAGGTGCAAAGTATAATGCATACAAGATTCCATGGGCTGAGTAAGGAATGATTCCATTCTGAAGTAAAAACTAATTAAAATGTAAAGGTTCTGGTGACTTCATGCTTATATCCATGCAATTTTCATGTCTACAGGCAGATGTTATACTTCTGCTGCCTTCAGGGTGTTTTTTTGAACTGCTCTACTGTGGTCAATATGCTATGGTTGATCAACCTAGCATATTTCAGCTGATTGGTACTGGCTAGCAACCAAGTTCATCTCCAAGCTATAGTTGAATGTTACAGACTGAAAACTGATGAAGCCATGAAAGTTATAATATTTAGGTTGTCTGTGTTCCAGTCAAAGAGAGAAATAATGTATGTAGCAGTGGTTGGTTTGCCACTGAGATGACCACTGGAAGATTGGCTTTAGTTGGTATCCAGGTTTAGCAGATACATTCCTATCAATTAAGAAAACTATATAAAGGCAAACTAAAGTACCATTTGCACATTGTTTTGGTAATTGTTATTGTCTTTATTAGCCGAGAATTAGCTTTCATGAGCAAGGCTCTGCATTTCCTGTCTTATGAGATTGCCTATCAGCTTTGCAAGGTAGTCAAGAGAAGAAGCAAGAGTACTAACCCTATCTTTATTGTAAGGATACATTATAGTGTCTTGAACATCTGAAAGCAGATCTTTCCTCCCTACAGTCTAAGATATTAGTGACGGTACCTTCTGGGATGTTCCCATTCTTTCTGTGAAGCCAGTGACACAATTCAGTTGTTCCTCCTATATCCTAATGCAGGGTATGTCATATGTGACAATGTGATGCTGTGGGTTTGACACCCCTGTCCTAAGGGCATTTCCACATACTATTATACTGCACAATACCTTGAATACTGCTTAAGGAGAAGACTAGCATCCAGGATAATGATGTGCAACTTTCAAATTGAGAACAAAGCTTATTATACTAGAATATATAGTGGAACAAAATCTCATATTGGTTGTAGCAGTGGTGTGGACCTCACAGGTGGCTTACTGAGCTAGATTCACAATGACAGGCAAAGTTAGAAAAAGAGGACACACTGTGACCTTTGACTGGCTAAACAATGGATAGAACTATATTTTACTTCCCCCGCCACAAAAAAATCCACCCTACCTATAGTGTGTAGTGTAGCATAGAAAAAATGAAATATATACCAGAAGTGAAGTTCCGAAGTATAATTAGGTATGTTAAAATGATGGGCATGATCTTGCTCACTGCAAAATAAGAAAAAGACAGAACTAATCCCCCCCTTTTTTTCAACAGGCGCTTAATGCTATTAAGAAAAAGGGTTCACAGGAAGCAACAGTAAGCTTGCTTGCTGTAATACTAATTTCCTTCTGTGATTACATTAACTATGACAGCAGCAGTTGGAGCCACAAATAGGTGTTGCGTCTGCAAAGCAAATCAGGGAGCAGAGTGCAGAAGAACAGTTCATTAGGCTCCCAAACACGTCATTTTTACTATCCACAAAGCAGAGAAAAAGGCATTAGGGCAGAAGGTTTGGAATATGATTTCTCCAAGTGAGCTCCTGCAAATCTTTAAATACAACACTTGGTAACTATTCTCTTCTCAAACAAGGAAAAAAGATACAGAAAAGGCAATAAGACCTGCCCAATTTCCAGATTTGGAGAGAGGACTTTGTGGATTGAGCAAACTTAATATCATTACTATATTACCAACTACTCTATGCTGAAAAATTATCTATCACTCAACTTGATGACAGAGAATTTGCTTTTGAAAAGTTTAGTCATTTTTGCATTTTTTTACTAGTGAGATGGCAAAGGGATTTTGTTTTATTTACAGATGTGTAAATACCCTGTCTTTTCTTGTGCAACAAAATCTTCAAAAGTCTATAGATGTCCTTCCTGCCTTGCCCTGTTGCAATTAAATTCTTAGGGATTTTGTGGAGGAAATTCCTTCCACTGGCAGCTTCTGAAAAATGGAAAAATGTTTCACAGAAGATTACACCATCAGTAAAACCTCCTCTTGCAGAAGAGATTGCTTTCACAGAGTGAAAGGACTGAAGCATCCTTAATAAATAAACAAACATGTAAGAATAGAACACCACAGAGATAAAAGATTCTGAGTGGCAAGGCCTTAGCTGTACTGTGTGTGATAATTTAAGTCAGTTCTCTGAAAGAGATGGGCAAAGAGGGAATCTTTTGCTTGGTGCCTCTACTCTGCTCACTAGAACAAAAAGCATAGCATCTGGAGCTGCAAATTCACCAATTAAGGTTGCATGTTCACATGTTGTTATTTGTCAAATCATAATCAGGAAGTGGAGATGATACTTTGCCTGGTTGATTCTGACTTGGCTCAGCATTTATGACTTTCTGACTTCTAAATTTCTACATTAACTTTAATGAATGGATTCTGTAGAATGTTGACATTTTGCCTAAGGTTCAAGCCTCAGAAAGGTTAAGCTGGTTTAATGAAGAGCAGAGACATGACATCTGAAGCGCTTCTCCCAAATGCTATACAATGATGGCAACCAACCAATTTTCATGTACCTTTTTTTGACAGCCAGGATTTGCTGCATAATGAAGCTGCATTCTGTATAATGCATAAACATGGAACTTTTTTCCCCTTTTGGCCTGAAGACTGTGCAGAGAGTCCCAATCAATCAATCAATCAATCAATCAATCAAAAACATGGAAGACAAAGAAAACAAAACAAAACAGGTAGATCTAATTTTACAGACATTGACACTGAATTAAGATTAGATCAAATTAAATTCTGACAATAAGAGATAAAATTATTTAATAGGTTTCTTACATGTTCCAAGGGTTTTGAAAGCCACAGTTAGAATGGATATGCAAGTATTTTTTACAAAATGTCTTAGAACAAAATCCACTGTCTCATATTCCATTTTGAATATGTATCATTATTCACTGAATTTCAAAACTCCAGGAAGGGAAGATTCGGAAGCAATTTCATCTCTCTGTTTTCTCTTTCATTGCCTCATCTACTAATCAGTACAAATGCAGAGGAAATGTTGTACAACAAATGTTTCAAATAATTATTATTCTTCCCTTCAGCATAGACTCAAAGAAGGTATTAATTTTAATTAATTTATAGGGATGATAATGATAGTGCAAAATACACCCAAGAGAGTCCTATTGGGAAATAAAATGTAACAAAATAACAGGTTAATAAAGAGTTGGCAAAATGTGCAGAGGGATTTATGCAGAATGATCGTATTTTGCACAGAGCAAAATCATGGTGGAATGTTGCAAGTTTTTCTTCTAGAATGTAGTAATTTAATGTCATTTTATTCCTTATTCTTTTTTGCAACTTTATACATATAGTTTCATGTATTGCAAGTGGCAAAGAGAGACTGTAAAAATTCTTCAGTGGGGATTCAAATGGAGGTATAATTCTGTGGTAGGCATAAAAATGGCAGAGTTCTCCAATCTTTCCACCTTGGTGGACTGGTGGGGAGAGGAGATGATTCTGTGCAAGTTGCAGGCAAACATGCATGCATGCGCAGCTGTATTTGCATGAGTTGTGGTCATGCGCTCTCCTGCCACTCACACGAGTGGGGATGTTCATACACTCACCTGCTACTTCTGCAGCCTGGTTCCAAATGGCTCAAGGCCTGGTAGTGGGTTGTAGTCCAGGGGTTGGGGATCCATGTTTTACAATAAGACTTTCCAGAATTCTTTTCATAGATCTAAGCAACTAATGAACTGGGTATTCATCCAGGATGAATGAAAATAGATGATAAATGAAAACACTGGTTTTGTATATTTTTTTTTGTATAAATTTGCTATGTGAAGTACAAGAGACACCTTGATACAAAATCAAGCAGCTCTTATGTGCAGAGGTATCCATAGGTGATGATGGAGTGATTAAAGCAGCATTGCAGTGCTGTGATGGAGGCTCTGCCACTTCTGAACACGTGTCTTGTCCATTGGTATATGAAAAAGGCAATGCTTGCATTACTAGGTGTGTTGCTGCTTTTATCAAAAAATGATGGATACCTCTGTTTACCCTAATGCAATGAAGCTTTCAGTTTTGGAAAGCAGAGGAAATTAACATCAAATAAATTAGCTATCAATCAAATGGTGATGGATGAGGATATTCCCATGCAATGTCAAAACAGTGCAGTGAATCAGGATGGGGAAGTAGGTGAGAAGTGAAGTTGGAGCTCCAAATTCCATGAGTAGAGATGCCCAATGTGAGATCTTGATTATGTACATTTCTGATAACAATATAAATAATGTACATTACATTTAACAAGGTACTAAAAGGTTAAACAAAACATTTTTGTTTACAAACAAAAACCTTTTTTTGTTAAACAAAAAAGAATAGTACACAATATTGATTGTTAGAAATAATGTTCTGAAAAGTTTGTGCTATTCAGCATAGTTGCCTATTAAATAGATTAAAGGCTTGGTATAATAGAATTATCTACATGGTCTCATGTGGGATCTGTTATCTAATTAATATAAGTGGCAACAAATGACATTCTATTTTTTAGCACTATTATATCTTCTTCCTTTGTATCATTTGTTTTCAATTCCTATGCTCTCCAAATTTGTCATATGCACTGAATGCCTCAGTTATAAGAATTTCTGTCACAAAACTGATTGGGTAAATAGGTTATTTGCTTTTGGTCCTTACTACAATAGAATAATCTGAAATAGCCAAATGTTTTAGAAGAGAGAATGAGGTTTAAGATGCTTATTCAAATACATTTTTAATTAATGCTAAGTTTCAGCTGTTATTAAATGTTGCTTAATCATTTATTGATTTGTTTTGTTCTTTCTGAGGGACTTAGTGGCTAAGACACTGAGCTTGTCAATCAGAAGTTTGGCAGTTCGGCAGTTCTAATCCCTAGGACCACATAACGGAATGAGCTCCCATTATTTGTCCCAGCTTCTGCCAACCTAACAGTTCGAAACCACGTAAAAAAATGCAAATAGAAAAAATAGGAACTATCTTTGGTAGGAAGGTAACTGTGCTCTGTGCACATTCAGCATTTAGTCATGCGAGCCACATGACCAAGGAGAGATCTTCGGACAGTGCTGACTCTTCGGTTTAGAAACTGAGATAAGCACTTCCCCCTAGAGTTGGGAATGACTAGCATACATGTGGAAGGAATCTTTACCTTTACCTTTGTTATTTCTAGTGGAAAAAAAATATGTCTGAAGAGTTTTTTTAAAGATAACATTACTTATAGGTCTATGACCCAGCCTATTGGAAACCATAGCCGGTCACAAGCCCGGATAAATGGGGAGTGTTGGTTCCCATGGCGACGGAACCGTGAAACAAGCTGATAATCCAGTGGCAGGACAACACACGGATAATGTAACGTGACGTCCTGCCCCTGGCCTTCACAATGCAACGGTCACTGCCTTGTGGACGTTGACATTTATGAAGATTAAGTCCAAGTAAGTATAGGTCTATGCAGTTTCAACAGATTGCTTCCATTCAGCAAACTCTCAACCAAAGCTCCCCACTGAAATGAATTCATAAATCAAACCAAGAATGTTCATGAAAGAAGTTATATAATAGCCTTTCAGAGTATTTCACAGGTCTGCTAGCTTTTCTATTGCTTTTGGAGTTCAGGCAATATCAGCATTGCAACTTCTACATACAGGGAAGGCAGACTTGTGTGATGCAATAGGCTCAGACGTAAGAGTAATGCCTCATTAAACTGTCTGCCTACTGGAGTTCCTTCAGGGTGGGAGGTTTGACATTATTTATGTCTTCATTCAGTTTTTCATCCTTAATTGAATACAAACCTTCATTTTTCTTGCTCTTTTGTTAATTAAATGTTTCACTTCTACGGTAGTTCTTCCAATACAACTGAGATAACTGGTTCTTAACAATCTGCAAGAGTGATCTTTTAAATTCTACAAATTCTATTTTAAAGTTAACATTTGTAAGTGTTGGTCTAAGCTTGCTACTGTTTTAAAAAGGAACATGGGATGCTAGGCAGTGAGGTAATTCAATTTTTTTTACTACTGGTTCTGTGGGTGTGGCTTGGTGGGTGTGGCAGGGGAAGGATGCTGCAAAATCCCCATTACCACCCCACTCTGGGGCCAGCCAGAGGTGGTATTTGCTGGTTCTCTGAACTACTCAAAATTTCCGCTACTGGTTCTCCAGAACCTGTCAGAACCTGCTGACAGGGTTAAGAATGCAATTTTCTCCATCATGCCAGCCTCTTTTACCAAGCTTGCTGAGTTTGACACTGCTTTGTCTACTTTCTGCTGTATTGTTAACTAACCTAGCCAGTACAGAGTACTGTTGGCAAGCTAGAGCTCTATCAGACCCAAATTCTATCCTGTTTCTTTCTTTAAAAAAAGGCCAAACCTATCACCATCTCATAACAGCAAGAGTGCTCATAATTTTGAGTCACGCCCCACAGAGGACATGTTTTGCCATAAGCATCTCATTAAAGCTAGAGTTGAAAGTTTCTTATCATCCAGCTGTGTCAATTTTCCTGTTGTCTCAGGAAACCCTTGTTGAAATCCAGTTGAACCAGGGAAGGGTTAATGTGCTATAAAAAATCTTTGTTTGTCACCCTATTCTGCAAAAAATCACAACTTTTAACATTTTGAAACTCTCACATCAAAGTCCCCTGTCCCACTCGTAAACAAATCTTAAAGCAACTTGCATTGAATCAAGGTTGCTCTTGAACTGTAAACTTCAATCACATCTTGCTTTCTTGAGGTTTTAAATCTCCAATTCAAATCAAATCAGTGCTGATTTACTCAGATGTATTTTTTTTAAATGACTTGTTTTCACCTGAAATTAAGAACTTTAGGTCTTTGATACCCATCGTGCTTTATCCTGTAACCCACATAGTTGTTAAAAATGCAGATAGTAACACAGATTGTTGCCAAATTATCTTCCGATAATTCCATTTTATGTTTCTGAATTAGTATTTTCCTAACAGTAAGTAAGCTTCTGTTAAAGTTCTTATAATTATCCATACAAAACCTTCTTTGAAAATATTTGTTGATAAGATGGTACCACGTCATCAATATTGTTTCAAGTTATTTTTCTATCTGGAATTGCTGTACTTGACCTCTAACCACAAGACTAGACTATTTGTTGCTAAGTGAGATGGTCATTAAGTGAGTTGCACCCAATTTTATGATATATTTTTTTGCTTTGAATTGTGTGATTATTAAGTGCATAAGGAAATTCGGTTTTCCCCACTGACTGATTGTTGGAAGCCAGAGGAGAAGGTAGCAAATGGCAGTTAAATGATTGGGTCATATGAGTCAAGATAGTTGTAAGAAAAAAGTGGAAGAACTACTTGTCAGTGTAAGACTTGTTTTGTAAGTGCAAGGACTGAACTTTTTTCAGCACTTTCAAAGCTTACTTAAATGTATGGATGTAAGTTAAAGACTACCTTGCTTTGTATCTCTGATTTCTTCTCCTTTGAATTTCTCATTTCAGCCTCTGTAGAGTTTTCCATATTTCACCAGCTTTCAAGATTCTCCTGCTCTGTGAGTTTCTAAACTGTTCTCTTATCATTCCATTACAACTCTTTCTTAGGTAATTGACTTCCTTTCTCTCTTTTCCTTCCCCCTCTGTTTGGGGTGTTCCAATTATGTGGGACAGTATAATAAACACGGTGGCTCAGTGAGTAAGATACTGAGCTTATAGATCAGAAAGGTCGGCAGCTCAGCGGTTTGAATCCCGAGTGCTGCATAATGGAGTGAGCTCCCGTTACTTGCCCTAGCTTCTGCTAACCTAGCAGTTTGAAAAAATTTAAAAATGCAAGTAGAAAAAAAGGAACCACCTTTGGTGGGAAGATAACAGCATTCTACGCGCCTTCGACGTTAAGTCATACTGGCCACATGACCACAGAAACATCTTCGGATAGCGCTGGCTCTTCAGCTTAGAAATGGAGATGAGCACTGCCCCCTAGAGTTGGGAATGACTAGCACATACAATATGTGCTAGGAGAACCTTTACCTTTATAATAAACAAGCAGCTTCCTCTTCTATGGCATGTTTCCACTAAATACATAAATAAGAATGTGAAGTAACAAAGCCTTAGGCTTCCATGTGGCATCTCTCTCTCTTTACAGATCCAAAGGTAAAATAAGTGTTTCTGTCATATAGGAAAACTCTTAGCTGTGTCCTGATGCTTGAAAGTATTTTGTGTTATAGAAATAATCCATTTTACCAAAGGAAGGTTTTTATCTGGGATTAAAATAAAATGATTTATTGGAAAAGAAAAAAACAACACTGATCAGCTTTAAATGAACTGTCACTGTAGTTGCAAGCCTCAAAAATTTAGAATTTCCAGACCTCTATCTGTTTCTAAACTGACAATTTTCCTTCATCATGAGAAAAAAAAACAATAATAGCTGGTCCTATCCAATTTGTCTAATCTGTATAAGGAAAGAAACCAAAGACAAGCAATCAATATAGATTCATTTATTTTTTCAGATAAATACAGTCCTTCAAAGAGGTTTGCAAAGAAACAAGGAAGAAAAATGAGAGATGATAATGAACCCCAATCAATTGAAAGTCACAAGTAATTGTACATGCAAGAGTAAGCAGAAGTGCCTCCCAGAAGAAAGCAAGAAATCAGTTAGCATATATTCTGTCCATGGTTATTGGTTTCATCAGAGGAAATGACTGTGTTTGGAGCCACAATCATTAACCCCAGATACTGGCCAGAGCATAATGATATATTGGACTTGTTAAATATAGGCTGAAAGACTTGTTACTGTTGTGGTTTGATTGTTATTTTGGAAAGAAAAGATAAATCAGTATATCAGTTAAGTCATAATATCAGCAAAGAAAGAGCTAGAAATTCAGATGGAAGGCAAGTATTCACAAAGGAAAACAAAGGTCCAGTTATGAAACACATTATTAGCTGATTCCGTCTATCATCTCTGTCATCCTTCTTCATCCTCCTCCAAAGATTATTCAATATATGAATTAGACTATCTTGTTCCATTAATTTCAACAGTATTAGTCATGTCAGGAATATAGCTTCAGAGTCACTCTGAATGAGATGGGCAGTCTCTAAATTTGATTTAAAAAATACAGCAATCTTAATGCTAAGGGCATATGTTTGCAACATAGTAATTAAATATATTAAGCTATCTTGCAGTAAAATAACTTTATGAAAGTAATTAGTAAATTTCATTAATGGCTATTATTCCAGTACTGTTACATCATTTTATTAAAACCCTATAGTATTTTTTTAAATGCCTCAAATATCAAGTCAGTTGCATCCGTAGAAAAGATTGTGTATTCTCTAACTACCAACCTATAAGATTTGTGTTTTGCTTCTTGTTAAAGGATGATATGGGTTATAGTTAAATACTTCATGATAGTTTCTCTGATAAACTTAAAGCAAAGGGGAAAAAATAGAGAACAAAAAAGTAACAGGGTTATAATACTGAAGTCATGAAAAGTGTAAGAAAGACTTAAAGTAGATACACATGGTACATGTTGCATTTACTCCACAAAATGATTTCACAGCAGTGAAAATGGCAGAAATAAAAAAGATCAGTTGTAATACAGCACAGTGAAAACTTACTGAATCTTTTTGAAGCCTAAATTTGCATGAAAAAGTGGTGGTTTTCTAGCCAAGGTTTTTAGTATAGAATAGAATAGAATAGAATAGAATAGAATAGAATAGAATAGAATAGAATAGAACAGAACAGAACAGAACAGAACAGAATAACAGAGTTGGAAGGGACCTTGGAGGTTTTCTATTCCAACCCCCTGCTTAGGCAGGAAACCCTACACCACTTCAGACAAATAGTTATCCAATCTCTTCTTAAAAACTTCCAGGGTTGGAGCAGTTACAACCTCTGGAGGCAAGTTGTTTTTATTTAGCTCTTTGAAGAACCTCTGCAGCTGACAGCAATGTCAGCAGCAAATATAAACCTGCTGATAACCTTCAAAATATGAAACCAACAGAAATCAACCATTCTAATCAGTGTGGTGACCTCTTCCTTTTATCTGTGTTTTCCTTCTTACCCTTGGAACACTTTTATTATTGATATATTGGTGAACACAACACTTCCCCTTTTCTCTCCATGATTCCCATTGCATATTTCATGAGCTTAAATTGAAACATGCTCATAAGGCTTTTCCAAGCCATTTGAATGACTTTCCACACAGGACTGACTCATCAAACAAACTACAGGCTTTCTTGACATTTGTAGCAGTGAATTATCTGGTTGGAAGATGCAATAAATAGGACCTATTCTGTTGCTGAGAACTCATAGAAGAGATAGGGTATCCTTTGCATTTTTTGTATGTATGTATATCCTCCAGGTGTTGTAATTTCTGCCAACAAAGTATGTGGCTTTTTCTGCAGAAAAAGGGGTCAGGTTGGTTCACACCTGGGGAGAGTAAAATCAAAACCTGATTTGGAAACAGATATGATGAAGCAATCTGCCTTCCTAATATCTCATACATATTTCAAGTTTGTTTTGTACTTGAGATATCACCATTGACAAATTATTCAGAAGGAGGAGGGAGGAGGGAAGAGGAAGGGGGAGAGGGGGAGAGAGCGAGGAAGGAAGGAGGGAAGGAAGGAAGGAAGGAAGGAAGGAAGGAAAGGAAGGAAAGGAAGGAAGGAAGATTTCAGGTGCTCCAGCCAGTTTCACTGACAAACCCATTGAGGAAGCTGGCAAGAAATTCGAAATCACTCCTGCTTCCACTGCTTTTTTACCCATCAGTTTCTCTGTTTAAATACGAAAATATCTGGGGAACACGTTGTCTAGTACACTATTAAAAGTCTTGTGTTTGCAACATTTAGCTGGATGAAACATTACATCACAAAGAGTGATAATTTGAAATTGGGGTTAACTTACAAAATGCATCCAAAATTCAGCATCTGTGATTCCTATGGGATTTAAATTGGTAAATTTATTATCAATTTGGAGGTTTACACTGGCCTCTCCTTCAGCTGCTGGAAGATCAGGTAGACCAGTCCTGCCATAGGTCTCCAGAGACTGAATACACTGATATTAACTTCCAGAGTACAGTCATCTGGTGTCAGTCTGGCAGGAAGTTGAAAGTTGCTTCTGCTCTGGCTTCTTCTTTTTTGTCTTTGGTTTTTCTGTTTTGGTAAAGAAATACCTCTGAAACAATGACCCACTAGATATGGGGTTTTTTTGTGTTCTGTCTGTCTGTCTGTCTGTCTGTCTGTATGTATGTATGTATGTATGTATGTATGTTAAAAAAGTAAGGAAGAAAAAAAGAAAAAAAATCAAAGATAAAGCTAAAAGTGCAAGAAAAAAGAAAGAGTATATGAAAAATAAATAAAAAAGTATAAAACATGTAAATTTCAGTCGTTTCAACCTTATATTTTCCCATTGTTCAATCTGTTTTTGTAACCTACTTTGGCCTACTTTATCATACATTCTTTTACTTCTTCTGTTTCA
Source organism: Thamnophis elegans (assembly GCF_009769535.1). NCBI lineage: Eukaryota > Metazoa > Chordata > Lepidosauria > Squamata > Natricidae > Thamnophis > Thamnophis elegans. Next base: position 87,188,420 of record NC_045542.1, read on the forward strand.
CATTTGAATAAATGTTTATATATATAGTAGCAAACACATGCTCATTATTTGTATGCAATTCTATTACAAATTCTGTTTTATAGTGTTCAAAATCATAATCTTTGCACTAACCTAAACAGTCCTTTATCACTGAGGATCAAACATTCTGATATAGTGTCAACATAATGGAGCATTTTCCCAGGAGAGATCTGTTTCATTCTACTTCTTATCAACTTTCATTAATTATTATAGGGAACTTTCTAATACATTTAAATTAATTGGATTGTCTTTCAATAATGGTGCATTGTGATGACATTTTATTTCTTTTATTTTATGCATTTTGTGAATGTGTTTAATGGTTTTAGATGGAAAAGTGAGATTAAAAACAGATACAAACAGATAAGGGGGGGATGTTGTTAAAACTCATACACTGAGGGCTCATATAACACTGTCGGATTTCATCAGCTCAGCTAAGCATGGGATGCTGTAATAAAGCAAACTGTTTTGCTTCAAGGTTGGAATAGTACGTTGACAAGGAACATCAACAGAACACATTGCGATCTCTTCCCAAATCCCCTGGGGATATACTGAATATTTCTGAAAACTATTTATTCTGAAGATGTTGAGCCCCAAGAAAACAGTTTAACACCAAGTCACAACTAATGACTGTCTAATACAGGCTATGTTTTATGCATGGAATTGACAGAACTTTGAGCAAAAACTTCTCTGGAGAGATTAGAGATTTTAATCTATTAATTTAGGAATGATCTTCATTCTTTAGAAAAATTAGCCCAGAGAAAGACATATTCTTATGTTTGACATTTTAACATATATAAAAATATTCTAGTACTGGCCTTCACTGTGCTTTGAGGCTTCAATAAATCCAGAAGTCAGGAAAATCACTACAAATAGAAACTGAAGAATCAGCTACTTATAACCAAATCCTATCTTATTTTCTAGGTGTAAATTCCTTTGTCTTTTCTGTTTCTAAATGTTTATTTTGAACAGGTTTTCCAAAAGAAAATATGCTTTTTAAATGCAGCTTTGAAAAGCATATCCCTGCTTAGCATAATTATGTTTAAATTTTAATATGGTATCTTTAAAGGTGTTTTTATATGTTTTGAGTAATTAAATGTTAATTCATTACCAAGTTGGGTGAAGATTTCTAGCCTTATTTACATGTTAGTTGCAATCAGGTCAGCTTGCACTTGAAATCTCAAATTCCTAGTCCTCAGGTTTTCCTTATCATTAGCTTTTCCATTGCACAGCCTCATGGTGAACATGAAACATTGGATGAATAAAGGCACGCCACAGTCAGAACTAATACTATATTGACCATAATGGTCAAAGGATTAAGAATTCATTAAAAGCCCAAATTACTGCCTGACGTCATTCTGCCATCTTCTGGCTTGAACGTCACATCTAACCCTGCACTTACAGGGCCATCAGTTTTTGAAGAAACCAAAAAAATAAAACCAAAGTTCATGTAGAAAAGGGAAAAGGTCTCCATTTCAGATATGTTCTATATATCAATACATTCCAGGAGGAATTATACAGATTCTTCAAGGCACTATCCAGAATTTGATCTTAATTTAATTTGGTTTTATTTATGATGATCCAATTCTGAAATGTCATCTGCCTAGGATCACAAATAACCAAAAGGTTAGAAATTGAACCTCATCCTAAAATAGGCAACAAAAATCCAATCCAAGATGGGTGAAAGTAGTTTCCCTAGCTTTTATTACATTTTCAATATATATTATCTGCCAAACTTACTATCTGATATACAATTTACATTTATACACACAAATTAGTAATATCCTCTTATCAATGACCCTAGCTGCCAATCTGATACATTTTTGAATGGGAGTGAACTGATGTCCCATGGTACAATTCTCCCAAGCACACTCAAGGTCAATGAGATAGAGGGGCAAAACCAACCACATGTTATTTTGCACTCAAAGGTTTGCATAATGAACATAAATTTGGGAAATAAATAATTTTAAAAGTCATCATATAAGCTTCTAGCAGTTTTTAATTTGCAAGAAGAAAAAGAAAAATCCTAAAGTGAAAGAGTGCATACATTATCTGCAAAACCTATATTGGAAAACATGTATCAACTTTGAATATTAATATTTTTTTTTAGATTCTGTGCAGTCAATTTTCCATCACCCTTTTTTCTAGTAATGCTATAACAAAAGTGTAACTATCTAAGAATAGTCAATTAGGAACTTATGCCCCTTAATTAAAATAAACAAAAAAAATGGAAATGCAAGAGATGGATGGGTGGATAATTTGCCATTTTTAAAATTAAACTATTAATTTTTAAAAGCTTACTTTGTGTACTAGAAGTGGGAAACCTCACAGCAATTATAAACATCCAAGAATTTTAGATGAATATTGTTTTACTGTTCTTCCACCATCCAATTTTAATTTTTTTAGCATGGTCCTGGATGTATTTCAGAATCACAAGCATATTGAAAATGCATAAAAGCCAGCTGCTGTTACTTGCCCTAGAGAAATTCAGAATATTGGAAGTCTTTCTTAGTAGTCAAAGTATGTGCTCAGTGGATTAAATTGTCAGCCTAGTTAACACAAGGGGAAAACCACTGGAAACAGAAGCTGTGATCTGTGCCTTAAGGCTTTTTGGTATTTCCAACACAGCCAGTGACTGCAGACATCAAAAAAATGACTCCCATGTCATCATATAAATGTTAAGATTGGGATTTTCTAAAAAATCTAGCTATGGGACCTATTTTTAATAGATTTATTTAGACGTTTAAACATATATGCATTGAAATGCTTTTGCTCCATGCTGAAAAATGGCAGGATACACTGTTTGAATATTTTTGCTGGTAAAATTCAGCAACAATCCTTGGTGTTTCTGACTAGCTTGTGAAAAATAAATGATGGATTATGTACCCACAGTAGCCAGAAATTTTATGCTGTAGCAATATTAAGCAATTCCATAACTTGTCCCCAAGAGTTATCTCTAACTTACCCTTGAAAATTAGCAGCACAATAGCCATTGTGTACCTCTCCCAAATCTTTAATGCAGTAGTCACCAACTGGTGGCCAGTGGACCACTGGTGGTCTGCAAGAAAATTATGGTGGTCCACAGAAAAATTATTTGCATTTTTTATATTGCACTAAACCAGGGGTCTTCAAACTATAGCCCCTGAGTCACATGACCACCTAGCCATGCTCACAAAGCCAATAATTAGGCAGATCATATTAGTGGTCTCTTATTTTTAAATTTATGGATTTAGTGGCCCCTGAATTCCAAAAGGTTGGTGACCTCTGCTTTAGTGCACACTATAACATTCCGTACACCATAATTCAAAAGTTAGAACAAAAGACAAACCATTCAAGCAATTTCTATAACCTATCCTAATTATTGTGCTGTCCCACTCACACAAAGGCTGCCTACCCCTGGAACAGGCCTCAGCAAGGAAGAGAAAATTCAAATTCAAATATGCAAAAATACAAAGAATAGAATAGAATGGAATGGAATAGAATAACAGAGTTGAAAGGGACCTTGGAGGTCTTCTAGTCCAACCCCCTGCTTAGGCAGGAAACCTTATACAATTTCAGACAAATGGTTATCCAATATCTTCTTAAAAACTTCCAGTGTTGGAGCATTCACAACTTCTGGAGGAAAGTTGTTCCACTGATTAATTGTTCTAGCTGTCAGGGAATTTCTCCTCAGTTCTAAGTTGCTTCTCTCCTTGATTAGTTATAGAGAGCTTTTAAGTATACAGAATTGGATAATATATTCTTCAGAGATTGCATAACTAAACCTGAGCATTTGCTTTGATAGCTGTGTATTTTCAATTACTCGGAATTCAAAATGATTGTTTCATGATCTCTGCATGGTGCCTGGTACTACAAAAGAGATACTATCCACTTTGCCGAATTGCTTCATGTCATGCAGGTGGTATATCTTGTTGAGATATAACGATGATATGAGTCATTTCCTTGATCGCATGTGGCAATTAGTAATGGAAAAGAAGAAGTAGCATGGAAAAGAAGCAAGAAGACAGGTTTGTATTCTAAAAGAAGGAAGTAGCATAACTCTGCACCATTATTTTCAAGCGATGATTTGCTTGAAACTTCAAATCAAAACTTTATTATAGATCAGGAAATGCAACAATAAAAATGCATAAACCTAAGTTAGGAATGCAACTAAAAGTGGACATATATGAAATAAGTTAATTAACATAGTAACAACTATACAGGTAACAGTATCAATCATCCAAATCTGTACTAAATTTGAATTGTAGACAGGACTAGTAGAACAAATAGTGGCACAGAATTAGGAAAGATATCAAGTCAAATCAAAGTTAAGCAAATTCACTCTTTGCACATCTCTACTAAATAATAATCTGAAGGCTGCAATAAGCTGGGGTGTGTAAATTGTGCACTGCACAAAGGTGTCATGTCATGGAGAATGCCAAACAATGAAAATAATAGTAGCTCAGTGCTACATTGGATGATGACAGTTTGATGTAAGAAGTCCATTCAGTTACTAATATGTGTGTCTATGCATATATTTTAGAAGAAATGGGGGAATGAAGAACCGGTAAGCTAAAGCTGCCTCAGTTGATATTCTGGTGGCAAAAATATTTTTGTACAATGGTGTCTCATAGGTCAATAATAGCCTTCAGTAAAATGTACCACTGTAAAATGTACCACCATTATTATTCACCATTGTTGCTTGTAACAGTGTGTCCTGGGAAACCTTTGCAAAGATGAGCACACTGATGAAATACATTCAAGATTTACTGAAAAGCTCAAAAAACTAATAAAAGTCAAGTACATTTCCAAGAGATTTCATGGACATGTCCATCTTGCTTTTCTTAGCAACAGTAAAATATTGTTTCTCATTATATTCTTCCAGGAGATAGATAGATAGATAAATAGATGGATGGATGGATATGATGTAGTTATAGATGTAGATGTAGATGTATTATTCCCAGTCTAGTTGATAGCTTTATGATTCTGGGGAGTTTTCCATTCAAGGAAATTATAATTCCAGCAACATCTAATGTTGCACAGCATTCTTGATAGTTTCTGCATTCTTAGTCTAAATGACTGACATGAATTAATAAGTTCATAGTCATGATATTTCAATGACATATTTATTTGCACAACCATCTAAGTGAGTTTTTTATATATAAAATCAATAAGTGCAATTTGATAGTACTTTGAAATTGTAATGCTGGAGGTTACATTTTATAAATTGCTTTTTGAAGGACTTCAAATTTACCTCAGATAAAGATAAACCTCTTTGATAATCTCTTTGAAGACCAGACCACACTTATTTTAAGAAAAGGCATAGAAATAAAATAGCTATTTCCTTCATAGCTTATACAGACTTGCATAAAATGTTCCAATTTTTTTCTGCAATACCTCCATGAGGTGACTTTTTTCCACAATTTATGTTCTTGACATTAATGACTTTCCTGAAACTTATCATTAAATGAAGTTTCTCCAATGGCATTTGTGGTTTTGTTTACACACATCTTGTAGCACATAATTCATCTTATTTTAATATTACTTAAGAATATACCGACTGTTTCTGAAATTTAATTTAAGTAAGAACAGCAAAGGGCTGGCTTATTGTTGAAAAATGAAAGGCAAGAGTTATCTAGAAATCTCTTGTACTTGCTAGGTTGAAGATTTGAATGTATTTATTTGAAAAATTTATATTTCTGCCTACTTCTTTATATTTAAAATAAAAGGTAGATTTCTTAAGAAACACATTGAATAGAAAATCCTTGTTTCTACTAAGCTACATTTGAGAAAGACAATGAAAAAACACAAAGGTCCTTTTTAAAAAAAGAGAGATTCTTTTAACAATAGCCCAGATGAATATAGATGCATGGACAATATACATCTATTTGGTAGCCACAATAGCATTATTAAAGCTGTATTTGCTCTTATATGCATGCTGTGGAGCTTTGATTACACCAGTGTGGCAACATTTTGAAGACCCCTCTTCTGATCTCTCTCCATTTGCCTTAGTGGCCAAAACATTTCCTAGATGCAAAGAGATAATGCAGTCTCCAACATGTTGCTTGTCCTTTGCATTTTCCTCTAATCATTAACAGAACAACACTCAGAATGAAATTGAAAAAAGCAAAATAGAAATCAGCCCTAAACTCAGAACTGATTCTTTTGCAAATATTTAAAGAAACTAGATTAATATGCTAAATGAGATCTATAGGAAGACAATATTATTGAAACACTCTAGAACCTTGTGCCAGTTTCGTAAGCCTTCAAATGTCTAAAGAATCTGTAGTAATCCAGACTGTTTTTTTCCTTAAAACTTTCTCTCTCTCTATTTTCATAGTCAAATGAATCCAAGTATGAGTCTTATCCAAGTTGTTATAATAAAGTCATAATTGGTGAAAACTCTGCATTTTCCTGGATGTTTTATTATTGCATTGTGTTCATGTTATAACTGAGGAATCCAGAAATAATGAAATCATTATTGTGTGTTCTTATTGTTTGGCGAAGAAAATAAAAAGTTGCTTATGTGACCAAATATCCATTTATGCATGTATCTATTATAGATCATCATCGCATTTTACTGATATTCTTGATTCTGAAAAAGTATGAATTTTTGATTTTCATTGTTCTTTTATTTGAAAGGGGAAAAATGGTTTATACAAGAGTTCAGCAAACCAGCATTATTCTGCTTGAAAGGCAATCATTTGGAATATCCATTTGTGGAGTTCACAGTGTGAATGTGATGATTAAGTACCTCTTTCTTGATGGGAAGTCTATTGAACAGCATTATTACCACAATGCATCTCCTAAGGTGAACATGCTGTGCTGTTTTAATAGACCCAAATAACTATCATTTTCCTCCTTTATGCTAGGTTTGCTTATTTATAGTGCATGCTAAATCCTATATTTACAGCTTCTCAGGGCATACATTATGAAGGAAAACGATTTCCACAAAAGGTTCAAAATTAAATAAAAGCATGACATATAAATTTAGGTGATTCAAATCAAGCTAAAATATTTTATGCAATGGGAAAATATCCTGGTATTATCCATTCTTCACGGACTCATCACAGGGTTTGAATATCAGCTTGCTGATTTGAAAAAGAAACCATTTATTTCCTTCCAAGGTATGCATGCTGGGGCATGGACTCCCACAGAAAGGAGAGACAGGTGTAGAAGTCTTTAGATTTGGGGATGGACAGGTTGAGATCAAGCTATCATTAGGGAGGGAGGAAATAGGCACCATGAAAGAGAGGTAAAATTACCTAATTGTTAAGGTAACTATGTTTTTTTATAAAGATAGATAAACAAAGAAAGCATATGTGCCAAAGGACTATTCCATTGACAAATAAAATTTTCAGCCATTGGAAAGGTAAGTCCGCAGAGGTCCTCTGTAGGTTGTCTAGTTAGTGGTAGACTTAAATTTCAGCCAGGTTTATGAGTGTGCAGAGGATCAACCTAATGAAAGCAATGTCATGGTTTTGAAGTTCCCCACTCATTTTTAGATGGATCATAACATTGCATGCAGAGCCCAAAAAAGTGAATCTTAAAATACAACATTGTAGACATTGCTGCCATCCTATTCCCAATCCAAACCTTAATTACTACATCTTACTAGTTGTGATATTTTAGTGAACAAATGGGATAAAACCAATATGAGCTTAATAAGAAAAAACATGGTGTTAAGCATACTAGGAAAGTAATGACTGTGGGTTTTTATAAAGCATCAAAATTACTTTGTAGAATTCAGTTCGTATTTCATATATTGCATCATGGTCTTACCAGTATCTGTTGCCCACAAACTGTTTTATCCATACTTATTCCCAGTATGGCTGGGGCTGCATGTCAGAATCTCTGAATTCAGTTATGCTGTACTGAAACATCTGGATAGATCAAATTTAGCAATTGGAATCTTGATACACAGATGACTCATTCATTGCAGACATTAAACAATAGCCATATAGTTCATAGAGAAGAGTAAGGTTGGGCAAGGTTGTTTTATGTTTAAAGGGCAAATGTACCTTGACATAATCTTACAGTTATGACCTGAATTTATAAAATACTATACTTAAAAGTCACTACCTAAATATAAATTTAATTATACGTAAGTCAACACTTCTCACTATTTAAGCTGTGACTATAGAGTATTAAAAAGTACATTCTGCTCCTAAGTTCATGTTTTCTGAACTTCAAAAAGCAAAGTAATTACAAAAGGCAACTCTTAAATACCAAGAACAGTTGCTTCAGATGTTAATAATATTTGTACAGGACACTTCATAGTACTTTGATTTTATGCCTTTTTTTTCCTTTTGGGAGGTTCTTAATTTTCTTTTCACCCATTCCATTTAAACATTGACATTTTTGAGAAGATCTGGAAGCCCTTTCTTCATGATTTGTGGAGGAATATCATGTCGCTGGTGAATACAACGTAGTTCTGAAAGTAGTTGTAATTGTATTGGAAAAATAATGAAGAAGTTGTTCAAGTAAATCATTTGAGTGGTTCCAAAAATAAAAGCCCCTGCTTTTATTTTGTTTTATATATATAGAAAATATAAAGTACATATTTTTATTAATAATCTTTATTATAATAGTAAAATCTAATACAAGCAAAACTTAAAGAAAGAGAAGAAAAAGAAAGAGTAAAATGCAGGAAAAAGGAGAGAAGACAAAGTATATAATAAAAGAATATAATAAAAATGGAAACAAATAAGGAAATGGCTTTCCACTTTCATCACAAGTATAAATAAATCTAGTGACTCTTTACCCCTTTAAAGTTAGAAGCTATTATCTCTACATCCCTTATTCCATTCCTTATTTATAGACAGATACATAAAACATCATGTTTTCAGACCTGGTATCAGCAGAAAGTCCTAAAGGGTAGCTAGATATATCTTAATCAAATAAACCAAGTTTATATTATTTCCTACTACTTCTAGCGGTCTTAATTTTTGGTCCGTTCAAATATTGTCATAGGATTTTATTTATCTTCATTTCTTCTTCATACTATCACACAGAATTCTTTGAGTCTTTAAAAGGCCTTTTTTAGTAAATCCAATAAGAAAAAAAAACATCCAGGTCACTTTCTTAGTTTATATTTGCTTTTCCCTTTTTAATTTTTAAAACATTAGCCAGTTTCTTTTGTATATCCAGTGAGACATACTTTTCTAAGTCATTTTTGTGGTCTGTCATTTGTAAATTCATTTCCAGTACCACCTCTATCTTGTTAGATAAAATTTGTTTCAGATTTGTTCTTTCTTTAATAACATATTTTGGTCATAATCTATACAAACAGACATAGACCCTGTTGTGGCTATTAATTTCTGATTCTATTCTTCAAAGATCTCCTTTAGTAGTTTTAATGTTTACATTTTTTTTTCATCATATTTATGTTCCAGTTAACTTAACACAAAAGTAGGTTCTTGGTACTCAATCCATAGCTCTGATGATGTTATCTAGTTTGGATAATGAAACATCTGCAAAGAAAACACCAAGCTCAGAGAGCACCATGGATCCCTCATTTCAATCATAAGCTACAAATATTCTCTTTCAAGCATCTCCAAACATCATTCTGAAGGTCTCTAATAGCTTAAATTAGTTGATAAGCAATTTCTAAAAGTGATTAGAAAGTAAGGCTAGCAAACTTAGGTGTCCTTCAAATTGTGGTCAAAACTACAGTTGCAAGCAAGATGTCTATTCCCATTGTTTTCCAACTATCAAACTTGCAGAAAATTGCCATCTTGGGGTATCTTCACATGGAGCAGCCATCTGGAGCACATTGGATGATCTCCCATCCCCTCCTTAACTGGAGATGCTAAGATGCTGAGTTTACTCATCAGTTCATTCTTCATTGCTTTCACTTTCATGGTGACATCTTCAGTCTGCCATTCTTTTCCAGGGAATTTGCCATCATAAACTTTGTAAAAAGCAGTCCTTCTACTATACGCACGCTAAATAAGATGTGTCAATTACTTTTGATATTTTCCAAAAATATGTTACTGCACCTTATGAAGTTCTTTTGGTTAAGATATACTTTATAACATGAAGTCCTTTAGGACTCCACAACTATTGCAAGGACTGTAAAGCTGCTCATTCCAATACCCATGTTATTCCAAAACACAGGCTAGGATTCATTGAAAAAATAATGTCTCTGATATAATATACAGTATATTTCAGAGTATAGTGGAATAATACATGAGAGAATGCACTACAGCTGTTGTTGCTAAAATGAAGAGGCTATCTTATTACCTCCCTTAATACATATATTGAAATACCTATCTTTTTATAGTCCTCGCAATATATCAGTAAATCAAAGCTCTGTTATCAACAATCTTTCAATACATAAACTTCAACTGCATCTGAATTTAAAGATGGCCAGGTTTAGCAACAACTTTAATAAGAATATATCAGTAAATCAAAGCTCTGTTATCAACAATCTTTCAATACATAAACTTCAACTGCATCTGAATTTAAAGATGGCCAGGTTTAGCAACAACTTTAATAAGAGCTAAATGACCATGAAATCTGACTCTCCACCTCAATCAACCTCTGTGAAATCATTTGAAACAAACTAATCAAATTTTCAGAGCGCAACACATTATAAAACCAATTTTAAGCTATGTATAATTAAATGTGTGGCTATTCTACTTCTGCAACTGATCTGTGCCAGTTTATCTCTTGTAAATCCCATGGGCCTTTTCTGTTCCCTAGGGACATAGATTCACAAGTAGAAGGAGGCAGGGCAAGAAGCAAATCAGGCTGCTGACAGAATGCATTGTGTCTCCAGATTATGCTTGGATGCAACCCATGGTCTTAGCTTAGAGTAAATAGCAAGAGCGCTTAGATTTATAGTGCTTTACAGCCCTAAGCTGATTACAGAGTCAGCATATTGTCCCCAACAATCTAGATCTTCATTTTACCAACCTTGGAAGGATGGAAAGTTGAGCCAACCTTGAGCCGGCCAGGATTGAAGTCTTGGCAGTCAGCAGAATTAGCTTGCAATACTGCATTCTAACCTCTGATCCATCACAGCAGGGGTCGTATTTACTTATCTTCCCTGTTGGTTGGCAAATGTGAGCATGCACTTTGCCTAAAAAAAGGCTTAAATGGGATGCTGTAGAGCTCATCCATCCACCATTTCCACTACCGGTTCAGGCAAATCAGTCAGAACCGGCAGAATAGAATGTACACAATAGTGCGCTTTGGTTTCACACTTTTTCATAATGGAGTATAACATCCAAAGCAAGAGAAAGAGACAACAAAACCCTCAGTCCATACTGTAAAGAAAACCATTGAACATGAGATTGGTTTTTTTATGTAATGGTACTGAAATAATTGTCCCTGGGAAAGAATTTCATATGTAAAATGTCTAGTTATAGTTTGTTTATTAATATTACTAAGTTGTTCATCTTTACTTCATGGTCCCATTGTTTTTATTCTTTAAAAAAATCCTACTAAAGTGTTTAAAGTTAGATATGATTGAAGCCCTAACCACTGACACTTTTCTGTGTCAGTTTAATAACACAAATTTAATGTTTTATCCCAAAGATTATTTATAGTTTATTCATAAATATAAATATGACCCAAATCTGCCTTTTTGTTGATTTTTTTCTTATGCTTTGTATTGCTCAGTTAAATATTTCTGAATCATTAAATTTTTAAAACTGAAAAAAGATTCTAAATATGAATGAATGTTTCAGATTTAAATATAATGATAAAACATTATTTATGATCATTTCTTTTGCTGGCAACCTTTTGAAGAATTCTCCCAAAACTATAAAATTTACATAAGCTTCTCCAAACTTTGTGGATAAATGTTGTCAGCTAGTACTGTAGTCTTTATATTGAATATTAACTTTAAAAGACACCTACTTTAACATTTTAATGTTTAATATTTTCTATCTTTTTATTGTGTCAGCCTCATCTAACAGCCATATGCTGAACAGTAAATAGCCAAAAGAATATCAAAGATTAAATGCTGAAGAAGTTGATGTTGTAGCTCATCAAGTCACATCAAGGTATGTCAATGCAAATAGCCTGAAAATGTATTTTCCATTTCTATAGATTATTTAAGGACTGTCAGACAAATAAATTGAAAGGCATATGGATCTCAATATTCAATGCATTTAGGGAACCCAGTTATATCACAGAATATATATTTGTATTACTGTTGTGAGACCTATGGCAAGTCAGTTTCATTCTACAAACTCTAATTAACCCTGTGATTTGTCAACAAACCAAGGACAATCAAGAGTAATTGTTCAGAAAAGATGTGCCACCAAGCACCAGCACACAAGTCATAATAAAGTATATTAGTGGTAGTTAATTTTATGAAATGTGAGTTTCTTCAGATCATTAGTCAGTTGATTGCCAATAGCTTTATCAATTTAAATATAGATAGTAGCATCAAAAATGATTCACTTGGATCAGAGAAAAGGTTCACATAGCCCTCTAGCATCTGTTCCTAAAAGTGGCCAGGAAATCCATGAACATGGCAAGAAGATACCAGAGCTTTCCCTTTTCCAATCTAGCAGGTTCTATTAGTAGGTAGTAACAGGACTGTTAGGGCAAGTAGCTGCTGACTTGTTAGCAAGGCTCAATAGGTAATGCTAGCACCCCCCAATTTAAGTCTATATAAACAGCTGTGGATTTACATAGTGCTGAATATGTCAGCTACATTGGAAGATTAAGTGCTATTTTGGAGGATTAAGTGATGTGTCCGGGGTTAATTTCCTAATTCATCACTGACCAAGAGATACCTTTAGTATTTTAACTAAACAGCTCCTTGAAGATTATTATCATATGATAAAAATCCTTCATCTAAAAATTGCTTGTTAGTTTTCACTCTTGTTACATTCTAAATTTCCAATAAGCAGAAAGATGAAAAGTGAAATAATAATCTAATCTCTTTCTGGGAAATCATCAAAGTTCATTGCCTTTGTCCAAAGTTCAAGGTTTTTTTTTTTTTAAAAAAATACTGAATCTCATTCTCCAATGATTCTGCACAATCTGTATGGATTTTCATCATCCAGAATCATTAGTGTCAGGTAACTTGACTACGGTAAGTCTTTGTTCATCTCAATCCTTTCTGCTCCACAGCAGTGCCTGCGCTCATAACAACACTCAACATAAATCAAAATTAATGGAATTTTGAGGATTCAAGAATTATCATTTGAAGATCATGTGCACAAGCATTTTCAACATAACAAATAAATCAAATATTTTATACTGCTCATCCAAGAAGAATTCACATAACTATTTTTTTTAAAGCACAAAACTTGGGGGTGGGGTAGAATCCTCAGAAAGTTTTATGGTTGTGCTGGTGACACATACCTGCTCTTTATTTGACAACCATAGTAAAAATAGGAAAAGGCAGTTCTGGCAAATGCAACAGTACAGCACAAAATAAAATGGTCCACCACAATAGGAATTCTTCATAGATCTTCTTCTCTATCCATGAAATTAACTGCCTTAATTTAGAAAAAGTGGGGAATGAAACAAAAGCAAATCTTGGGCAAAGAGCCATACATTTTGACAAATTGTAATGACCTTTCCTCATTTGTCAGGCTCAGCTGCTCTCACACCTGGGAAAACTCGTACCAACCTTTGCGCAATTCCACTAAATTGGCTATTTTCAGATAATCAAGCCAAGCTTTCCTAGAAAGGAAGAATGGGTTGGGGGGGGGAGGACTTTGAGTTTCTGGGTTTGTTTCCTAAAAGCAACCACACTTGAGCAGTGACCTACTGCAAATGCAAAGTAAAACTACTGCAAATGCAAAAATCCATGGCATTCTGTAACCAATTTGCCTGAGATTATCTATATCCTGAGCTATAGGTAAAATTGTCTCTGCCCTGATATCTTGCCAGCATGCTGCAAAAGGACAGATAGGAGAATTCAGATTGATTTGATTCTGATTGAAGAAAACCTATTAAAATTCTCTTTTCTCCACTATTAGATGGGATGAGATTTGGGAGAAAATCAAATGGCATTGATTTCCCTCTTAAATATGAAAGTTTGAATTACTTCCAGTGGAAATTCTTCCTTCCTTCCTCTCACCCTTCCGATTTCTACATGCCAAGCAAGTATACCATTATCCTCTTAATGCTAGGAATACTTGCATAGATGAATATGGAAGCTGTTGTTTATTTACAAAGAAATTTACTACAATTCCCCAGATTTCATCATCAGTAAGATTCAAACAATTAGAGATTTTAAAACTTGGAGAACTTTTTTTTTAAAAAAGACGCATGCCTCCAACTCTAAGGATTACAAGGCTAATTCCACTGGATCAGTTGAGCAATCATCTGTTAATTAATTCTTCTTATTCTTAGTCATTTATTAGCAGGGATTTATAGTTGACAGTAGCAGAAGGAAATATGAGAAACCCCCAGCCACAATATTTCTGTCATCATAGGTGAGATACAAAAATGTAATTTTCTCCCCAACTGCAGCCTTTATGAAAGTTCTACATTCATTCTTCACCTTCATTTTTACCTTGTTACAGAGAACTGCAGTAAAAGTTAGTCCCCCCTCCAGTTTTTAATCCCCTCTAAAGTACTGTATATCTTTTAACAACCCACAATACAGAAACCAAAGCTTCCTAATTAATAGCACTGTACAACTGCATGATAGCTAAACCATGAAATACAAAAAGCCTATTAAATTAGTAAATTGACTATTAAATTATTAATGCTTCATAGTGTGAAAAATGAAGCAAAAAGCTATTGTTTTAAATAAACCTCCAATGTTTCACTGAGTCTATATCTGTGATGGTGAACCTATGGTACATGTGCCCAAAGTGGCACGTGTAGCCATGTTGCCTGGCACAGGCGACGGCATCCGTTCCTCTTCCAGGTTTCTGGCGCGCATGTGCATGTGATGATCATCTGGCCTTTCTGCGTGAGGAAGTGCTGGAAACCGGAAGAGCTGGTCTTCCATTTTCCGGCATGAGCATGTGCACCAACCAGCTGATCAGCGCATGCACATGCACAGCAGTAACCAGAAGACTTGCTGGCCAGCGTCCATGCATGCGCTGGAAACCAAAAGTTCATTTTCCGGCATACACATGTTTCCTGGGCAGCTCCTCTTCCCGGTTGCAGCTCAGACGAGCGCGGCACGTGCAGTGCTCCCTTTTCAGCACTCGGTGCTGGGTGTGTATGCACGTGCATTTCCTTTTCATCACTCAGTGCCAAAAAGGTTCACCAGCACTGGTTTATACTATATGGTTTAATTGTCGCGCTGGGAGAAGCATCAGAATTAATATAGTATCTCTACACTTACCTTAATATAAATAAATCATGTCAAGTGTCTGTCTATACTAAAGTGTTGTGACTCAGCAGATGTCTTCTGTGAGTCTTTTCAGGATACAAGATTAATACTGCAGCTGGGGCTCATTAGTGGGGTTTTGGGGATAAAAGGATGGATGGTGCCACGCCCTAGTTGCAGGAGTCAATGTTCCTTGGTTCGTACAACATTGCTTGATCATCAGTCGTGGTTTGTGTAAGATACACTTGGATAAGTGCTTTGTGTTTCCTGTAACCCTGATTCAAGAAGTTACACTTGGAGAAATGCTTTGATTTCTGTAACCGTGATTCTTAGAGACTTTGGAAGAAGTGTTTTGCTTTCATTTTGTTCCACTTGTGTTGCCGTAAGAAAGATTTGTTTTTCATTCCGTTATCTGGTCAGAGACTGTATTTATGTTATTTTTGGGCTCGAAGCCAGTCTGAGCCAAGAACTGATAAAGAAAGTTCCTTTTAAGTTTGTTTGCCTGCCATTTGTTAACAAGCGAAGAAGGGGAGACAGAACACTAAAGGGTCTTTAATTAATTAATTAAAACCATGAAACTTTTAATATAATTCTTTTACTAACATTCCTTGTTCTTTTATAAGAATAGATTCTCTACCAAAATCAAATTCTGCAGAGAAAAAAATAATTAATGTAGGCAAAACCTCATTGATAATGTATAAATATTTTAATGATGTTCCACAGAGTCCAACAGACAATATTCATATTTAAAAATAAAATAAAATCAAAATTACAAAAGTTTCCCCAAATATGCAATATATGACCACTTCCCTTTTAATTTTATTTTTTTACTTGACAAGTCCCTGTAATTTTCTTGCAGAGTCTGTAAGTTTTGCCCTTGACTTCTTCTTAGGGTTGAGAGAGATGACTAACTCAAGGTTATTGAGCTGGTTTTGGTATGATGAGTGGGACTAGAACACCTGATTTCTAGGCTGATGCCTTAACCACCACATTACACTAACTGTCTTGTTGAATCTACTCTCTTGAAGGCCTGTCAGCATATTTCACCCAGCAGGAATACTTTCTGAAGAAGAGCTTGGTGTGAAAAATCCTTCACGGACTCCACAGGGCACACAGTACTTTGACACTTCAATTAAATTAACAGCTTGTCTTTCTCTGGCTCTCTTTACCGATTATAAAAATGCACTACAGCTGCAAATGTTTTTGAAATACACTATTTAAAACTATTAGAATACTGGCACTAATCTAGGGATAAATTTAGAAGTGAAACTGATCGAATTAAACAGTTTTGATTAAACTTGCTATCAATAAGTCAGGACAACATTGCCAAATCATCTGAGTATTTCCAACTTTAGACAAAGCCTAATTTCATTTTCTCTATAATTACATCCTTAGAAAGCATCTCCCTGCCTTTTCGCTAGTTTGATTATCAATGCTATAAAGCACAGAAACCTTTCAGTATGGTTTGTTTCAAGTGTCAATCAATTATTATTTTTTCCAGGATCAATAGAAGCAGCACTCCTCGGTTCACAAAATAATGGTCTCTACATTGAAACACTGGATCATCAAAGGAGATATTTACCGTTTTCTTTCGGCAACCTTCATTCTGAAACAGGAGAAATGGGCAGCTTCTTATCAAAATGCTGGTTACATCTTTTGTGCTGTGGCATATCATTTGAATGGACATTTCAGGCTCTGGAGTATGCTTAACACTTATCCATTATGGTTCTTGAATACATTATCTCTATCCATCACTTTGTTCCCTTTATGGTTCAGAAGAGAGCAGGCATCATTTATGCCCCACTTTCCATGTCTATTGTGCTGCTATTATGTACCTAAAAGAGATAATGACTCCTCTCTTTGAGACTCTAATTAGCCACAGTATTGTTTCTGGTATCTCGGGAAAATTCTTCTGATATATAGATATGAGAATGTAGATGTTTATTATTAAGCACCTCATGATTTTTTCTTTGTTTTTATATCTAATAAATAAACATCAAGCTACATTTTTCATACGTGAACTCAGTAATGTGATTGTGTGAGTAGTGTGTTTGCTCTGATCTGGAGATAGGGATTGACAAGGAGTTTGCTGGTTAAAAACTAAATTTCCAAGCAACCAGCAATGTACCTTTTTTTCTTCTTTCCCATTACTTGAAAAAGTATATGACGGATTGACAAGCTGATGGGAGAAATCTCAGAGTTGAACACTTACAGTATCTTAAAGTTGGCAATTGATTTATGCCAAGGAACATAAAAAACACTTGGTAAGACAGAGAGTTGGAATGGATCTTGGAGATCTTTCTCAGAGCAGATATCCTCGTGCTATCCCAGTCAAAGGGTAGAACTCCCTTTGCTTGAAAATATCCTGGATAGAGCTACAGAAGGCAGAGAGTTTCACTGTTTAATGCAATGTTTCCAAACCATGCCAACTTTAAGATGTGTGGACTTCAATTCCCAGAATTCTGGGAGTTCAAGTTCACACATCTTAAAGTTGGCAAGGTTGGGAAACACTGGTTTAATGGCTTACACATTCAAGAAATTCCTTATTATAGGTAGTCCTCAATTTATGACCATAATTGAGCCCAAAATGTATGTTGAGAAGTGAGAAATTTATTAAGCAAGTTTTGCCCCATTTTCTTGCCACATTTGTTAAGCGAAACACTGCATTCTTAAATTAGTAATATGGTTGCTAAGTGAAATCTGGCTTCTCCATTGATTTTGCATGTCAGAAGGTCACAAAAGGGGATCATAAGATTCTGGATATAGCAACTGTCAGAAATGTGAGTCAGTTGTCATGCATCCAAATATAAATCACATTACCATGGGAGGCATAAATGTGAAAATGTTCAGAAGTCACTTTTTTCAGTGCTGTTGTAATATTGAATGGTCACTAAATGAATTGTAGTAAGTTGAGGGTTACCTGAATTTTTGACTGGTTATGATCAGGAAATTTCTTCTTATTCTGAGTTTCAAGAATTACTATTCTGGATCATTCAACCAGCAATTCTCATTTTCCTTTGTGCAAACAGGCTTCCTATCATCAGAGCTGGTCAATTCTCTTTGGCCGAATTGTATGTTCAGTTCCAGCTGGAGAATGCATGTTGCATTAGCAGCAATGATGGGTTTCAAAATTTTTTGGAACCTCTTCTGTAGGTGTGGCCTGCTTTCCGGGTCCACTGGTGAAACCTCTTCTAACCGGTTTGGTAGATTTGACGAACCGGTTCTACCGAATAAGTGCAAACTGGTAGGAACCTCTGATTAGCAGGCTTCTTGCTTGACAAAATAATGTTTACCTAAACACATTTTGATAGTGTACATTAACGGGAGAATACCGGCCTGCAATTTACACATTTTTGTTTATTATGTAAAATGGTTTGAATGAGAAACCTCATCTATGGAAAACCAACACCGTAGTCAAAATGCATAAGCTAAAAATATTTCAGACATGAATTGACAAATGAGTACATATTACTAGACTAGAAAAATAATAACAGAAAAATTCAAGTGCTACAAAAAGGTGGCACTGGTGAGATTTCATTGAAATGCCTCCTGAGGAACTGGGAATCAAGCCAAGCTTTTCTTTGAACCAGTAATTCATAAAAGCATTTCATTATGATGATTTTCAGAATAAACTGTGAATAATACTATGTTAAGAATGAATACCGAGACAATTGCCTCTATGATAACCTGAAGTTATCCTTCTTTATGTATTATGACATCCAAATACCTAACCTAGTCCAAAACAAAGGGAGCTATTCTTGATTGTTTACTTTAAGGCTGAATCTCATAAGCATTGAAGCATGATTTACAGATTATTTCAATGTTTAATTTGTCTTTAAGAAGTCATTATCAAGTCTTGTTGCAATTGATCCCTAATAACCTAATATGATGGAGGGATTAGCAACATATATGCTAGTTACTGAAAAACACTATATGTTATTTGAGAAAGGGAAACTCAGAATACTTCTATAGTAGGTTTATAAAAAGGACCAACTTAGGAAGTTATTTTCAAGATTTTCCTGGCATCCTGAAAAACATTTTGAGGCTTTCTGCAAAGCCGTTAAGACCTGGCTGTTCTGGCAGGCCTGGGGCTGATGAGTTCCCAGCCCCATTCGAATTGTTGCGGCTGTTGATGAGTTTTTTAATCTGTTTTTTGTATTTTGTTTTGTCTTGTTTGTTTTCTTTGTATTGCCCCCTTCCCTATTTGGTTTGTTAGCCACCCTGAGTCCCTCTGGGAATAGGGCGGCATACAAGTTTAATAAACTGAACTGAACTGAGGCTTTTGGAACAGGCTAAGGCTTTATAGCTAGTACATTCTTGGAGATTCGTACCCTCACCACCGTCCAGGCCTTCCACACGGCCCTCAAGATCTGGCTATCCCGTCAGGCCTGGGGATAGGACTTTACTCTCTCCCCGCCCGAATGCTGAGTGAATGTTGTGCTTTTATGGTTAATTTTTTTTTTTTACTCACGTTTTCTTTTATGTCTTGTCTTGCACTCCCTTCCCTCATTATTGTAAGCCGCCCTGAGTCCCCTCAGGGAAAAGGGCGGCCTATAAGTGTTCAATAAAATCAAAAAATCAAATCAAATTCTTACTGTGCCATCTTGCTTACTGTGCTTTGTTAAGTGACGCCTTATTATCTCTTTGATTTATGTCAAGGAAAATAATAAAATTTAAGCAATTAATGACATAAAGTATGATAATGATAAGAGGTGGTTCTAAATTAAGAGCAATCACATTTAGATTAAAGTATTATTATTCAAGTTGGAAAACAGTAATCCTTAGGCAATTGTGAAGTGGCCCCAGTGTCACTAACTATGACATCTCTGGTGGGGAAGGGCCAAACATAAATTCAGAAGGATTCCTTTAAAAAACAGGAAGACAGCAATTCCAGCTATAGGAATCATAGTGCAAACGTTTCAGAAATAATATTCAAATAAATCTGTCAGCCCTCCAAAGCTGTCCTGTACCATACCTTCTTAGCTCTTCCTTCCAGTTCCAATTGGTAAGAGAACGTAAAGCTGAACTGTTTTTAAAACTGAGCTTGACCATGATTGAATTTATTGAAAATCTCTGTAATTTTTCTGGCAGCATTGCAGAAATTATTTGCCACTGCTTTCTTAAGGGTTCCATTTTCCTTTCACGATGTAGTCTTGCTCACAACCCAAGTATGATTTGAAGGGTAATTCAAGACCTTACAGGTTCTAACCATTAAATTTGGAGCCCAGACAAGAGTGACCCAATTGTACTGCCGAGAAAGCATCACAGACAAGGTAGATCGAATGCTGAAGCAATCACTCATTTACTTCATTTGTTTACTCAATTTGTACCTTCCTCTTGGTGCCCAAAATAGCTAACAGTAAATAGCACTAGTACTTAGACTTATATATTGCTTCACAGTGCAGCCCTTTCTAAGCGGTTTACAGAGTCAACATATTTCCCCCAACAATCTGGGTCTTCATTTTACTTACTTCAGAAGGATGCATTAAATGAGCATAATTAAAATTATTACTATGGCTGTGGAACATAAAGTATAAATAGTTTATAATACAGACTAAGAGGGAAGTACTATTCAGATTTTCCATCTTCTGATATATAACACTTTTTGGTGGGAGGGTCACATTTGATATTCCAGTGGTGGAATCATCATTTTACTTTATTTGGTAATAGAAACTAGATATAATTTGACCCAAACTAACTTTTATAAATGTTACCTGATGACTTCAATGTAAACTATTCAAATCATCATAGTTGCAATTTCTTTTCATACACAAGAATGGGAAGGTGATCTATTATATGTATCATTAAATTAAAGATCACTGAAAACCAGAAACACCTCATTCCAAATTATATTAATATTAATTGGAATATATCATTCCAATTATATTAATAAAATTAATTATATTAATATTACGTTTCTGGTCTGTTATAATGAAAATAAATGTGTGTTATAAAACAGGCACTACCAAATTTTTATGCAAAACTTAATTAGATGAAGTTATGAGACAGTAAAATCCTAATCTATCTATCTCTTTGTATTCCAGAACCTTGTATTCCTGATTGAAGTAAAATAATTTGATTGTTCAAAAACTGTGCATCATTAATATGGCAAAATGTTTCTTGTTAATTTGTGTAATTTAGAGTCTCTGTTCAGAAAAAATTCAAATCCTTATCCCTACAGAATGCATCCAGGATCAAGTAACAATGGTGGTGGAAATGAAGAGCTTCTAAAGAACACCTATTTCACATTGCAAGTGAAAAAACAGCTAAGGAAATTCCTACTGGAATGAGATAATTTCAGAATATTAATTAGTTTCAGCTGATAAGAAAGAAGGCACAGGTAAATCTTTTTCTATGGCATTTCATGTGTCCTCTTCTAAGCAGTGTTTGCAAAATAAACCAACACACCAAATGTGATTTAAGAGATGATAATCTGTGGTGCTTTTCAAGAGGATAAAAGTCCCCCCCCCCTCTCCTTTTTTTCTCCTTTCTTTGGTCCAGTTATAGTTGGAATGCAACATGTTAATATAATGGTGTGTTTTTATCTTGGGAATCTTTTTGTTCCAGATTCAAAGCACCCCTGAGTAAGAGAGTCTGTTTTCATTGTTCTGGCATGGAATTGCGATGAATAATAAGCAGCCAAAGAAAAATAATTAATGGTTTTAAAGAGAATGAGAAGAAGCTGAATTATAGGGAAGGCAGATGCATGGACTATTTATTAATGAGGTGTACACAAGGCAGCCTGTAGGAAAGAGTGAGAAAAAGGATTAAGGTGTAAAATGAGAGGTGGCATATAAGGAACAGAAAACAGTACCAGACTAAAGGATAAGTGGTGATACAAAAAGAAACAAAACAAGATGAATGAATAATCCATGCAGCAAATAAAATAGATAGGAAGACATTATACAGAATGTTAAGGATCCCTGAACATTTTCTTAATTGGGGGGGGGGGGAACAGCAAGGATTAAAAAGTGATCAGTGGGAAGGTTTTGTGTTTAAATGAGTGTTTAAATGATAAAAGTCTATCCAGTCTGCGGATCTAACACAGTCATTAATCATTTTAATAATTTTAATTATTAAAGTCTTGATAATGTTAATTAATTTTCTTTTCTTTTCAAGAGGATGAAAGTTCTCTTTGGAAAACCATTTCTTTGATCCAGTCACAATATTTTAAAATTGTAGAAGATAAACCTCAGCAAACAGACCAGAAGACCAAGCAAATTCATAACATTTTAAGCCTGGAGTAAAAATTCAATTTGTGAGATAATTTTCACTGAAAAAGAAGGATAAGAATAATTAATACATGGTTGTTGAGAGGAAAGAAGTGGCAAGACCAAAGGGAAGCTTTCAAAGTAATATGTTCAAAATAACGCTTGCTTTTTTGTTATGTAGGTTCCAGGTCTATTGTTAGTTACTAAGTATCAGTGTGAAGCATGTACTTAAACCTAGCTCTTTGTGAAAAGTTTATTTCAAAGCCAACCTACACATAGTTTCAATTAGTGGTGGGTTGCAAATATTTTTACTACTGGTTCGGACATGCTCGCATGCAACACTACTTTGCATACACAGAAGTATCTGGGCGGGTGGGCAGGGCCTGCTGCCACCACTATTACTGGTTCGGCCAAACCAGGCTGAACCGGAAGCAAGCAACCAGTGGCTTCAATGGGTGATTAGATTGATTAATTATGACTCAGCTGTTTCAACCCAAAAAGCTCTAAAGAAAAGAATGGATGCATCTGCTTCCAAGAGTGTTTCACTTTGCATGACTTCATAGCACTGGTGGGTTCCTACTGGTTTGGACCAGTTCGGACAAACTGGTAGTGGTTTTCTGGCCTGGGTCGCTGGAACCGGCAGTGGTCCAGGCTTGCCATGCCCCTGAACCAGTTCTCTGGGCAGCGCCATAGGCAGCACCATCTTGTTTTTTGCTTCTGCGCATGCACAGAACAATTTTTAATGCACATGAGCGAACCAGCAGTAGTGCTTGCTGGAACCCACCCCTGCTTCAAAGCCTTGATCTGGCACTTCCACTTGCCCCAAAACTATCCATGATAAATTCATGAATATGTCTTATATATCCTTTTTATCAGTTGATAATATAAAATATAAAATCAAATAATATGGAAAATGGGGGAGGGGAAAAGCAAAGAGAAAAGTGCAGAAAAGAAGGGAAAAAGAAAGAAAAGGCAGAGACTTCTGAATCCCTTTGGGGCAGTAGAATAAACAGTGACATTAAATCTCAACGTTTTACTTTTAAATAATAGTATAAACTAGTCATTTCTATAACAGCAGATTATATCTAATTAGTAAAACCGATAATCAATGTTTCATGGTAAATTCATGAATTCATTCATGGATATATTATGAATATATGGGAAATATCAAGCCAATCTCATTGTATGCAATTCAAAGCAAATTCTAAATAAGTTCTTCATGTGTTCATAATCTGAACAAGCACATTTTTTGAGTGCAAAGAAACTTTTATATCTGATGATTTCTTTTCCTTTTGTTTTTTGCAGGGTCACACTCTTATGGAGTTATTATGAAAATGGAAGAATTCTTATCTCTGTCTTTCACATGTACTACACATTTTAGTAACCTTTACTGTGCTGCTCCTTTTTTTCATATTATTTTTTTAAGACAAAAGAGCACTGAACACATTTCACCTTTTCCCAGATTGCAAACATTTTGCTTTCTTCTGATAATGAAGATTAATAGTGATTGAAAGGAGGCAAATAAATGTCATGTTTCATCCAACAATGAGTGAAAGATACAAAACAATTAACTTGAAAGAAGGAGAATGTTTGTTCCATTTTCCTTGTATCAGATTTTCAGTTAAGAGAGAAAATGCCCTGCTGACACAATTTTGTGCCAGTTGAAGTTATGATTCTTATCTTTTGAAATTAATCTGAGCGCAGCAGTATTGAAGACAGCAATCCAATGCATATATACCTTCTTCAATAAAAATGTTTTAAGGACAGTGACATGGCTGGTGCGGCAAAAAGAAAGAAAGCGGATTTTCTTGAAAGCACTGTCAAGAAAGAGGCTTTTGGCCGCTCTGGTGCTATGTCCGACATTAGAGGCGAATACCGCCTCTAATGGTGGACATACCACTGCTACCGCGGTACTGCTCCGGCGGTATTTCTGCCATACACACACACACACACACACATAGAATCCCAGATAGACAAGCAGCTTCCCCACTGTGGGCTTTGTTCTTAACCGACCGCGGGCAAAGGGAATAGAGAGAGGCGGCGGCGAGGCTGCCTTTTTCAGGGAGAGCAGGAGCTTGGCCAACCGCAGAAAGGTGCCCCGGGGCTGGGAAATAAAGTGCCAGCTCGCGCACCAGAAGAGGTGGGTAAATTTTGAATTCCTCCCCCCTCCCTCCAACCCACATACCTTTTCCAGCTGTGTCACAGAGGATTTTAACTCTGCTCTTGTCTGCCATGATGAAAATGTAAAAATGTAAAAAGAAAAAGGCAAGAGCTGCTGAAGTCAGGGTGGGTTAGCTGCTGCCGGAGTCTCCAATGGATGACTCTGCTTAACTGTTTAAAAAAATCCTCTGAAAAAAATGCCCTCTACAGGAGGAGGTGAGAGAACCACGTGCCTCATCTACATAAGGAATTTTTCATCTTTTAACCCTTGCTTAACTCTGCTCAAGTGATCATAAAGATAGACTAAATGAGGCACGTGGTTCTCTCGCCTCTTCCTGTAGAGGACACTTTTTTAAGAGGCTTTTTTAAACAGTTAAGCACTAAGCAGAGTTATGTGACTCTGGCAGCAACTACCTCAGCCTTTTTTCTTTTAATGTTTTTTTCTTTTCATGATGACAGTGGTGAGGCCCTGCTCCCCTACCTCCTCTGACTGCATGTCACTGTTTAAGAAGTAATAAAATAAGTTTAACACGCAAAATAAAACTAACTAAAGAAGCAGGTTTGAATTGAACATAAATTTGGTCAAAAAGAAGGTGAAGAAATACTTCTGGAAAAGTCCATTCAGGCTGTAACCAACATGCTTCATTGAATGAAATTATTTTTGAGTACACATACATGAGTTTGCATAATAAATGTTCACCATAATCTAACAGTTTCAGACTTATGGTAATGTACTATTTATAACTAAATAAAGGAACTGTTAAATAGCAATAGCAATAGCAGTTAGACTTATATACCGCTTCATAGGGCTTTCAGCCCTCTCCAAGCGGTTTACAGAGTCAGCATATCGCCCCCACAGTCTGGGTCCTCATTTCACCCACCTCGGAAAGGATAGAAGGCTGAGTCAACCTTGAGCCGGTGAGATTAGAACCGCTGAACTGCAGATAACAGTCAGCTGAAGTGGCCTGCAGTGCTGCACCCTAACCACTGCGCCATTTTTTATTTAAAAACAATAACTATAAAAGGAACAGGGATTTCAATGCATAGTCATGGCCACCATCTCGACTTTCTTGACATCCCCCATCCCTACAAGTGACCATGGACACAACTTAACTAGACCAGTGATTGAAATGATCGGCATATATAGTTGTGTACAAGTTCATCTACGGATAAGTTGACCCTTTTTTCCTAAAATCTGAAAATAAAATAAAAAACAAAATGTGCCACCTGTAGATAAGCCAATTGTGAGAATGAAAACGTGAAAATTTCAAGAGTTGGTTTATCAACAGATGGAGTTATCTGCAAGTATACATGGTGCATTATTTCCATGTTTTTATTTCCCTTCTTTCCCCATCCACTAGTGCAGGCCTGTACAACTGGTAGCAAATATGTCACACACAGGCCACACCCACCCCGGCCCCACAAAGGCAAAAAATGTCATGCTATATCACAACCAAGCCCATGATGTGATTTAGTTTGACACCTGTTCACTGGTGTTTCTTGCCTTTTTTATTACTTAAATTCTGCCTTGCCAAAGAGCAGTCATGCCAAATGTTAATTTACAAACCATATATGGCAAGCATTTGTTCTTTTGTATGCTGTTAAAAATTCTGCATATCAGTGGTATGACTGCTTGCTCAGAACATGCATTTGTATATCTTTCTGCCAAGGCTTTGAATCATTTTGCAATATTAATGAAAGGGAAAACTCTGAGACTTTCATGTTATTATCATTAAATATTGGACGAAGGAAGATTGATTGAAAACTTACGTGAACTAACAAATTTATTAGCCTTGGATTATTTAGTTGATGGTTTTTATTGTGGAAATAATCATCACCATCATCAACTGCCAGTTAGCAAATCAGCAGTATATCCAAGTGCCGCAATTCAGCATGTATATTCTGTGTAAAATCAATGAGAGTTTCAAACATTTCTTTGGTAACTCGAATACTTGGCATTAAAACTAAAAGTGAGTGTGCCCAAACATAGGTGAGACCTTGAATTCTGTAATGGTAAGTGCTTCTTTCTTCATTCTTATTTTACCTGGCCAAATCATTTCAGGTGATAATCTCTATTAGGGAAAACGAGACCAGGAGATTACCTACTGGGTTGGTACAATTGAAATCACACAACAACATAGAGGATAAAATTGCTCACATATGCTCAGAGATGTGGCAGCTGAACAGGTGCAACTGAGTTAACAGAGGCCTCATGGGAGCTCTCAGACTCCTTGTCATTTCTTGGTACAATTTAAGGTTCTGATTATCATTTTCACATGCCTACATATCTTAGCATCTGGATATCTTCAGCTCACCTTCCTTAACTTGAATCTGCCTGTGTGTGCAATCTATCACAAATGACAAGCTGTCAAATGCAATTTACCAGGTTCATATGCTTAAGTATTCTAAGTAATGGATCCTCAGTTCTGGAGATTTTATCTCAGATGTTTGGACTTTCCTTACTCTATTTTCAAAGACCTATCAAATCATGTTTCTTCAGAAAAGCATTTAAGGATGCCGGAAGATTTTGTAGCCGAGGTTCTTTGTATTGTCTGCACTATATTATATTACTCATTTTCTATTTTTTTAATTTAGGTCGTTTGGAGAAACTGCAGGGACTATTCAGGGATGGAGTGGCATACAAAACAGAATAAAATATGATCATTTTAGCACACTATTTTAAAATATGCACATGCTAAGATTCTCTATTCCGAACAAGTATTTTTCTCTCTTTTTCTGCTGGCAAAAAGCTTTTGTAGGCCTCATTTCTGTAGCTAGAGCTAAATGTCATAGTGGTCCATTCTGCTTTGAGTTAGGTAGAAAAACAGATTGGTTATAATGAGGTAAGTTTAAAATCTACCACACATTCCAGGACATTGCCTTTGGAAATCTTTTAATATGCAGCTGCTGCCAGCCTGAAATGATGTTTCTCTGTCCTAAACCTTATTTAAGATAAAATGAGTTTGGGTCACAGCATGGTCTGTTTCTGTTCTGCAGCAATGACTGATGATTGAGAATGTGATTTATTTAAACTGTTGCATATTCAATATGCAAATACCAGCTGCGACCTGATTGGTTGGTCGTTTTGACAGTTGGTCTGAGTGCTAGTATAAATACCCTGACAGTTGCAGGGAACGTTTGAATCGCTTGTCACCTGTGTTATAATAAAGATCTGTCTTGCACATGGCTCCTGCGTGTCAATTCCCTCACAACAACAACCCACACGTTTACAATATAAACAATGGCAGCCCTCTCAGGAGTCATCATATGTATCTGAGTGCTCTGGATGGCTCATCCTTTGAATGAGTTAAAATTCACCTCTCTAAAAGCTGTGGAAGATTTGATTGAGCTGAGAAGCTTTTCTTCTGGAAATTCTCATCTGCAGAAGAACGTGAGTTCTACAGGAGTTCGTGGTCATCTTTGTGTGAAGAGCCATTTATAAATCAAGTGGAAAGTGTCAGATGCTACCTAGGGACAGAGCAAGGGTGAAAGGCAAAACAGGAAGTGTTAGCAATAGCAGTTAGACTTATATACCGCTTCATAGGGCTTTCAGCCCTCTCTAAGTGGTTTACAGAGTCAGCATATTGTCCCCAACAACAATCCGGGTCCTCATTTTACCCACTTCAGAAGGATGGAAGGCAAACTCAACCCTGAGCCGGTGAGATTTGAACAGCCGAACTGCAGAACTGCAGTCAGTTGAAGTAGCCTGCAGTGCTGCATTTAACCATTGCGCCACCTCGGCTCTTATTGAGTCCAAAGCAAACCTTTGTAATGATACCAGAAACCCATGATGGTGAACCTATGGCACGTGTACCCGTCCCTCTTCTGGATTTCTGGTGCGCATGTGCTTGCGATGATCAATTGGCCTTCATGCATGCAGCAGTGCCAGAAACTGGAAGAGCTAGTCTTACATTTTCCGGCTTGAGCATGCACAACAGCCAGCTGATCTTTACGTGCATATGCATGCCAGTAACAGGAAGACTAGATGGCCGGCATGCCGAAAACCAGACGTTCATTTTCAGACATACGCATGCCCCCTGGGCTTTTCCTCTTCTGGGTTGCAACCCTGATGAGCATGCACGGATGCTCCCTCAGTGCTGAAAAGGTTCGCAATCACTGCCATAAACTCTTTTGGGTACTTTAAATCTTTCTGATAACTGTAAGTAAGAAAATGATTGGCAACTATATCATTGTTTATGGGCCCAACCTGGGTTTGTATCTATCTCTGTCCCATATTCTCAATATGGTTGATTTTAAAAATCCACATTAACTTTGACTTTCTTGTACCATAAATATCCATGCCGTCCATGTCCTAGCTTCAAAAATCTTCTATTTCTCAGCAACATCCAGTCTTTCATCTAAACCAAACAGTAAGCTGAAAATACAATTTCAAAATCAGATAAACCCAATCTTCCTCTTGCCTTTTCATCTTGTAACTTCTTATATTTAACTCATTATTTTCCCTTGCTACACAAACTTGGAAATAACCTTTTGCCACTGTTTTTAAAATGGTGTATTAGTTATCAAAATAGGTATTGTAGAGCCGAGGTGGCGCAGTGGTTAAATGCAGCACTGCAGGCTACTTCAGCTGACTGCAGTTCTGCAGTTCGGCTGTTCAAATCTCACCGGCTCAGGGTTGACTCAGCCTTCCATCCTTCCCAGGTGGGTAAAATGAGGACCCGGATTGTTATTGGGGGCAATATGCTGACTCTGTAAACCGCTTAGAGAGGGCTGAAAGCCCTATGAAGCGGTATATAAGTCTAACTGCTATTGCTATTGCTATTGTCTGAAACAAAATATCATTCGCAGCAAGACATTTTTCCCCTGAAATTCTTCTCAGCAATGACAACTGTAGTTTCTCTGGTTTTAACGTGTCTTTTTTAACTTCATTCCATGTCCTAACAATAATTATTTTGCAATAACTTACAGCTCATATTTGTTATGATAATTTCATTTTCTTCTCAATCTTAGTTGTATTCATCAATTCTGCTTATTCCTCTACTTTCATAGGTTTTTTTTTACTGACATATTCATCTTCAGTTTCTTAATCTTAAAACATGCTATTGTGCCAAAGTCTTTTAATTTTCCCATTAAAATTTCAATTCCATTTAAAGGATTTTCCAAAACCAACACCAAGTCATCTGCCGAAGCCCATAACTTAGAAGTTTATTTTTAAATCTTTACTCCCACAATCTTGTCATTTAGTTTTATATATTTATTCAATATTTCTAGAATAAACAGGTGAGAAAATGGGCCTCCCTATCTTGCTCCTTTTTGGATCTCACAAGGTTTTGTTAGCTCCTTCTTAACAATTATTTCTGCTGTCTGTGAAGAATAAATTGATCTTGCCCATTTTATGAAACTATCTCCAAAGAACATTTAAATATTCTCAAGTATTTGGTATAACCATGGATGAGGCAATTTATAGTAAATTAGCTTTAATAATTGAACTCCAAATGTGCTTAAATAAGCAAATCTCAAATCAAACAAGAGAATTTCATTACTTGAAAGTGAATAAAAAGTGAATAGAGACCTACACGATTAGGAACCTTGATAAATTAAGACCCAGTTTATGCCAAATGAACTACTTGTGTTGAAATGAGCAGAATTGGAAACTTATGAGGACTTTCCCAAAGGTGGTTTTTCAAGAGGCAATTGGACTTTCTGGTTTTTCTTTTCAAGATGTTTCACTTCTCATCCAAGAAGCTCCTTCAGTTGTGACTAGATGGTGGGACATGGAAGGATTTATACTCCTTACAAACAACCATCACCTGGAGGACTTAGAATCTCCATAGACCTTCCATGAGGATTTTTGTGTTACATCTAGCAAAACTCATAATATGTGCATGAAATGGGAACACACACATTTTATATGTATGTAAAATTGAGAAAATTGAGAGTAGGAACCCTATTTCTCTTGCATATTTGCTTATATTCTGATCTTTAGACATACTTCTAGAAATTTAGTTCTGTGTGCAATTTCAAAGCTGATCTACCTTTTCTGTTCACACTTAATGAATAGCATATCTAAATGAAGAACATGATGAAACAAGGAACCTGTTTCCATTTTCTAGCTGTGTGACTATCCCATTCCAAAATTGTGAAAATTCACTTTTTCAATGGGCTATTAGTGCATCCAGTTGTACCAGGTTGTGTATGTAATTTTTTAATTGTTTTAATATTTATTTCATGTAAACCACATTGAGTCACAAAAAATCAAGGTTATGTAGAGATATTTCACTTTAAATAACTATTTTCTGGGTAAGCTTGTTTACAAGCCCCAAAATGCTAAGGGTGACATGAGACCATGGCTGTGATATATTGTCGGTGATGCATAATTGAAGCATAATTTTTAATTTTTCCATTAGCTGGTTATTTAAATATTAGTCCAGAAACAACATTTTAATGAATCACAACTTCAATATAATGAAACACAATTTTATTCTATGGTACCTTATTTAGCAATGGCATCAAGTCAGTCTTCTATGGATTCATCTTCAATTACTTGGATGCCACTCAAAATTTGGTTGGGATCATTAACAGAATCATTAATCTGCCAGGAGTTCAACTTCCATCTTCCACACTCAAACAACATTTAAAGTAGGTTTCAGTGTATATTTGGAGTTGTTAAGGTAAATTTTATATGATTATCTGATGTCATGCTTAGCGCTACATATTACATGCTTAAAATCATGTGAGCATGGATTTCTTTTTATATGAAATGTGTTTGAATATTAGTAGCCTGGGTTGGTACTTAGGCTGTTGGTTTAAGCTCCAAGCTTGGCAATTTGGTGGCCAACATTTTATCACTATTGGAGAATACATTGTCAGTGTGTTTTGAGTTGAGTTCTTTTTATATATTTATGAATTCCCATATCTAAAATCTTCCCAAATGTTGAACTGTTAAACAAATTATCTGGACTCTTAGTTTATGCAAATGATATTCACTTTAAATATTTATGTTCTGCAACGCACTAAAATCATCAGGAGAGAAGACACAGATAAAAAAGTTAAACATTTAATTGCAAGTTTAATGTGACATATAACATTATATAACATTATAACATATATAATATGCTTCTCTATAAAAATGCTTTGGCTTACAATAATTAAATATATAATAAAAGCAAAACACAGGAAAGCATATAGGGAGCTCATAGTATAATATTAAGAGGTGGTAATACTCAAATTCTATCTCTCCCATGGCCAATATTTCCACAAAAAAAGGGAAAATGAAGTACTAATTCATCTTCTGCACATTTATTTCAGTTCCATATAATTAGCACTATATTCAGGAAGGAAGAAATTATTCTTGCCACCACTGATCATTTTACATCATCCCTCTTCAATCTAGGTCTGAAATGTATTACTAGTATTCCTTCCACTGGATTCTTGATGAAAATGTCATCATAATCTACCTCACAACAAAAAAAGTTACTGGCACATTCTTAAGTATTATTTCATTATGTAAAGAATAATATTCTAAATGGTTAATTGTAATGATAATTTAGTGTAATTTTAAGTAAACTAAATCTTTTAAATCTTTGTCTCAGGCCTATATACTTATTTTTTTTCTGGGAAACTAGAGGAAAATACATACATGTTAGGAAATATCAATATTGCAAAAATGCATATTATAGTGTCTACAACAATCCACACCAAGCATGGAAACACATCAAGAGAAAGTTTCAAGACTGCTACATGACCCTTGCTTAGCATACACCAGCTCTAAGAATCTGAGGAGCTATGCTTTTGTGACCACAATAAGCTTTGCAATGCATCTCTTTCCATTTGCACAACCACTCCAAACATAGCAGCTGACCTCAGTTGATGCTAAAATAGTTTGCCGCATTGTTTAACTTTCTGATAGGGATATTTATCATAGAAAATTTGAATGAATCTGGATGATTTAGAATGCTGTGAAGCATTTGAATAAATGCATGCTAATTCTAGAGCAGACAGAATAAATCAGGAGAAGCATTTCTATCTCAAATATATATGTTGAAAACATTAAAAAATAAACAATATTTTCAGTTATCAGAGAAATGAAAATGACTGAACAACAGAATCATAATGTATTTCAATCCTGGAAGCCTGATATAGAAAATGCATTTTATGAAACAGATAGAGTCGCGTTATTATCTTAAATATGTTTGGTTATATATTTCCATGTTATATATTTCTAAGAGACCAAAGCTTATGGCAAGGTGTAAATATGTTCTGCACAAAATTTATCATATTAAAATATTTAGATTAGGAATATAATAGCTGGCCAACTTTTCCTCAGAATGTTAGGTGTCAGTCATTGAACAGCTTCTTTCTTAAGTAAACACAAGACTTGATTTATATTATTTAATAACCAACAATACTAGACATATAGTTAAACTTTAAATATACTAGATGATGTACAATTTTCTCTATGATTTCTTGTTTAAAACCAATACTTGAGGGATGTTTTTTTAAAAAAATTAATATGGTCTGTTAGTTTGTATCTCAATATTCAACATCAACATCGATTAGCAAATTAGCATGAGATGTTCCTGAAACTGCTATGAAATCTGCTATGAAAACAACGGAGTTAATTTAAGCCGATATTTTTCAATTGGATTATTCTAATGCCTTCTGGCTATATATTAACAAAAGTATTCCCCATCTGAAGAGACTGTTCTCTATTAAAGTTCCCTGGGAACCATTTAAGCTCAGTGCTATTCTGGAACAAGACCAGGCTGAGAATAGATCACTCTATTCTCTGACTGAGAAGAATGGTTCCTGAAGAGAGAGGGAGAAGGGCAGGTGAAGGCCAGCCCACATGACTGTTTAACTGAAGCCTCTACATTATGCATTACCACCAACTGTTCTGCTGGAAAACTTCCTGAAGACAGACTCCAGAAGGCAATTTTTATCCTAGAAGTCTTTATGGGGAAGAATGAACCCACATGATCATCAATATCCAGTGTGCTTTTGTGTGATTCTTTCTAAAATAATGTTGATTTGTTTTTATTTATCCATGCAAAAATTATATTCTACTTAGCGGAATCTTCTCTTTCCACTAGCAGATGAAGTGTGAGACTAAGATGAACCAATTCCCCTTTTTAGTAGAAAAAAATTCTTCTGGTCCTTGACTCCAGCCGCAATAATTCAAACTTCACGATAAACATTTGCAGAACATAAGGATACAAGAATGATAGTGGGAAAGCTTAGTGTCTGTGAAAGATTAAATCTGGGATTCTGTGAAAAAAATAGTTATAGGCAGTAGTTCTTCTGGGACTAAACAATAACCACAGGGCAATGCAAACCGATTAGAAGAAGAATCTAGCTGAGAATCAGTATGTCATCATTCTAGCCCAGCTATTGATATAGTCAACATGCTTGCTGTTCAATTACTTTTACAAAAGCTGTGAACAGAAACATCCTGCCTGCTTGCCTTCCTACCTACCTAATTAGAGCAATGGGACTTTCTCGCCAGAGAAGGATTGTATTCCTGATGCTAACTTGCATCACAACACAAAGGGTGAAATATCTGATAGATCTTGTAACAAATCAAGAATTTGTTACCCTACTGCAACCCAGAAGAGGTCAGTTTGTAGTGATTGCAGATAATTGTTGATAAATTTTAATTTAATACTAATTAAACAACAAATCTGGAGAATATCAGTTAATATTTTGGTGATGTATTACTGAACCTATTACTTCCCTCAAGTAAATAAGAAGATGTAATGTTTTGGGGGATGGGCAGAATGATGGAGAGGAAGAAAGCAATGTTTGAAAGTTTACAGGAGTTTATTGACCAGTAGCGATTGTAAGAGGGGAAGCTCTCTCTTACCACACACTCTATAATACTCTATTAAAATAGTCTTAAACCAAAGCAGAAAAGCAGCACACTTGAACTTAACTTGTTCGATTTAATGGTGGTAAGTCGGGATTGCTGCAGAGGGAGTCAGTGAAACTTCCTTTCCAGGTAAGCGCCATTATGACTGTAACTCAAGGGCCATCTGTTTAATATTTAAACCCATCATTCCTATAAATAGCCAGGTCAACTGTGACTCTTGGGTCTTCAAAAAGTATTAAGTGCAAATCCTGGCCATCAAAACATTTCTTATTGCTATATTAGATTTACCCAGAGCAGATGTATTTATTTAATAAAATCTATATTCTGCATTTTTATTGCTAAAACACAGAAATATGCTTCCTTTGTATAAAGCTAGCTTAACAAGTAATAAAAAGTTTTTAAAAATACAATTTAAACCATGCATTTTGTTAAAGATAAGTTATATAACTACAATAGCAAACTACTGAACAGTCCGAAATAATTGTATATTCATCTCTAGGCTCTCTTTAAACTCCAGTTAAATTAGATTCAGATTAACACAAAAACAGTCTTTTAGATGAGCCTGACAGGCTTTGAAATCAGTTGTATTAATCCTCATAAGGAGTTGAGGATGGTGAGGTGGGAATCAGTGGTTCTCAGGCTGGAGAAGGCTGTTATATAAATAGCCACAAGTACAGGTGGTACTCGAGTTGCAACAATGATGAAACCTTTTTCAAGAGGCAACTGGTTTTTCTTTGAAGACATTTGTCTTCTCATCCAAGAAGTGTCTTCAGCTCTGACTGGATGGTGGTGAATAGAAGGATTTGTACTTCTTGCAGACAGCTGGTCATTTGCATTTAGATTTTTAGATTTAGATTTTATTGGGAATTTATATGCCGCCCTTTTCCCTGAGGGGACTCAGGGCAGCTTACAACAATGAAGGGAAGGGAGTGCAAGACAAGACTTAAAAAGAAAAGAATCGTGATTAAAAGAAAATTTACCATAAAAACACAACATTCACTCAACATTCGGGCGGGGTGAGAGTAATCCTATCCCCAGGCCTGACGGGATAGCCAGTTCTTAAGGGCTGTGCGGAAGGCCTGGACTGTGGTGAGGGTACGGATCTCCACGGGGAGGTTGTTCCATAATGTCGGAGCTGCAACTGAGAAGGCTCTCCTCCGCGTAGTCGCCAGTCGGCACTGACTGGCGGATGGAATTCGGAGGAGGCCTACTCTGTGCGATCTGATGGGACGCAGGGAGGTAATTGGCAGGAGGCGGTCTCTCAAATAGTCAGATCCACTACCATGGAGCGCTTTATAGGTGGTAAGTAAGACCTTGAAGTGCACCCGACGATCGACAGGTAGCCAGCGCAGCTCACGGAGGATTGGTGTTATGTGGGCGAACCGTGGTGCGCCCATGATCACTCGCGCGGCCGTGTTCTGGACTAGCTGAAGTCGCCGGATGCTCTTCAAGGGCAGCCCCATGTAGAGCACATTGCAGTATTCCAGCCTAGAGATCACAAGGGCTCGAATGACTGTTGTGAGAGCCTCCCGGTTCAGGTAGGGCCGCAACTGGCGCACCAGGCGAACCTGGGCAAATGCCCCCCTGGTCACAGCCGACAAGTGGTGGTCAAAACTCAGCTGTGGATCCAGGAGGACTCCCAAGTTGCGGACCCTATCTGAGGGGAATAAATTTTGCCCCCCCAGCCTGATTGATGGAACGTTAGCCAAATTTTTGGGAGGAAAACACAACAGCCATTCGGTCTTTTCCGGGTTGAGTACCAGTTTGTTAGCTCTCATCCAGTCTTTAACAGCCTCAAGGCCCCGGTTCATCACGTCCACCGCTTCATTGAGTTGGCACGGGGCGGACAGATACAACTGCGTATCGTCCGCATATTGATGGTACTTAATCCCGTGCCTCCGAATGATCTCGCCCAGCGGTTTCATGTATATGTTAAATAGCAGGGGGGACAGAACCGAGCCCTGCGGCACCCCATAGGTTAGGGGCCTCGGGGACGATCTCTCCCTCCCCACCAACACCGACTGCGACCTGTCCGAGAGGTAGGAGGAGAACCACTGTAAGACAGTGCCGCCCACCCCCACCTCCCGCAGTCGTCGCAGAAGGATACCATGGTCGATGGTATCGAAAGCCGCTGAGCGGTCGAGGAGAACCAGGATGGACGCGTAGCCTCCATCTCTGGCTCTCCAGAGATCATCGGTCAATGCGACCAAAGCGGTTTCAGTGCTGTAACCGGGCCTGAAGCCAGACTGGAAGGGGTCAAGGTAGTTAGCTTCCTCCAAGGTACGCTGAAGCTGTAAGGCCACCACCTTCTCAACAACCTTCCCCAGAAAGGGGAGGTTGGAGACTGGACGATAGTTGTTAAGAACTGCTGGATCCAAGGACGGTTTCTTCAGGAGGGGCCTCACCACCGCCGCCTTAAGCGCGGTGGGGAGGTGTCCCTCCCGGAGAGAGGCGGTAACAACCGCCTGGATCCAGCCTCGTGTCACCTCTCTGCTGTTGGCAGTCAGCCAAGAGGGACACGGGTCCAGTATGCAGGTGGAGGAACTCACAGCTCGCATAGCCTTGTCCACATCCCCAGAGGCAACATCCTGAAACTCAACCCAGAGATGGTCTACCAAGTTATTCCCCTGTGTCCCGGCTGGATCTGCGGGGGTGGAGTCCAGTTCCGATCGAAACCGAGCAATTTTGTCCGCCAAGAACTGACTATATTCCTCAGCCTTACCCTGCAGGGGGTTCCCCGTCTCCCTCCTATTTAGGAGGGAGCGGGTTATCCTGAACAGGGCGGCTGGGCGAGACTCGGCGGACGCTACCAAGGAGGCAATGTGTGATCTTTTGGCGGTTCTCAATGCCCAAATATACTCCTTGGTGCAAGCTGTCAACAGTGCTCGGTTCGATACGGACCTGTCGGACCTCCACCGGTGCTCTAGGCGTCTCCTCCGGCGCTTTATCTCGCGGAGCTCCTCGGTGAACCAAGGGGGTCTCCGCGAGCCGCTGACCCGGAGGGGCCGTAGTGGCGCAATTCGGTCTAGAGACTCTGATGCCGCCGAGTGCCAGGCCGCAGCAATAGTCTCCGCCGAACTGTGGGCGAGAGCATCTGGAATGACCCCAAGCTCCGTCTGGAACCTAACAGGGTCCATCAGTCGCCTGGGGCGGAACCACCTGGTCAGTTCCTCCTCCCTACGGTGGGGGTTTGGCCTCCGGAAGTCTAGCCTCAGTAGGTAGTGGTCTGACCACGACAGGGGAATGATCTCATTTCCCCTCAGACCAAGATCATAACTCCACTGCTCCGAGAGGAATACGAGGTCGAGTGTATGTCCTGCCAAGTGGGTAGGGCCTCGAATTACCTGGGTCAGGCCCATGGCTGTCATGGAGGCCATGAACTCCTGCGCTCCATCAGAGTGTTCACCGAGCGAAGGCAGATTGAAGTCCCCCAGAACCATTAGTCTAGGGAACTCAATTGCTAGCTCGGCTATTGACTCGAGGAGCGCAGGGAGGGTCGCTGCAACGCAGTTGGGAGGCAGGTACGTTAGCAGCAAACCCGCTTGACCCTTGAGGTCCAACTTCACTAGTAGGGACTCACACCCGACAAGCTCCGGAGCAGGGATCCTACGAGGAGCTAAAGACTCCCGGACTACAATAGCCACACCGCCACCCCTTCCCTGGGCTCTCGGCTGATGAAGCACCTGAAACCCGTCTGGGCACAGCTCTACGAGGGGGACTCCTCCCTCCGTGCCCAGCCATGTTTCAGTAATACATGCCAGGTCTGCCCCCTCGTCTACAATCAAGTCCCGGACGAGGGGAGCCTTATGGATAACAGACCTGGCATTTAGCGACAGCAGCCTGAGACCAGGGTCCTGATCGCTCACGCCATCTGACCTTGGAGTGGGACTCATAGGGCCGGAAGGAGGGATCTCTGCAATATAGCGAACCCTCCTTCCCCTATAATGGCCAGCCCTAAAGTCCCCGCCATATCTGCCTCTCCCTGTTATGACCGCAATGCTCCGACTCTCTCCCGTGGGCATAATTCCCCCAACCACCCCAATGGCCCCCGCTTGCCCCGCCAGGTCCTCCGAATCAGGCATACTCAGACACTCACACAGGCAGTCCCCACAATATAATTAAAACAGAAAAAGAATACAGCAATAATAGTACTAAAAGTGGGTCTTTCATACTAACTCATTCAGTCCCACGCACTCAACATACCCGTTTAAAATTGCGCAACACAGAATTTAAAATTATGAGTTCCAGAAGAGCCAGCCTCCCTTCCTCCAGTTCCAGAGAAATCCGAGGCCAAAGTCCAAGATCTGTATTCTATAAATAGTTGTAGATGGAGGGGGGGCAAAGCACAGGCCCCAGGTATCAGCCAGCACCAGCTTTGCAGTCTCACACCCTCCAAATCCAGATAAAGCGTGGAATAGTAAACAATAACGGTCCATAGGAGATAAAAACGGTAGTATGCAGGGGGGTATCTTATCTTGCATGCTTTTAGCAAGTCATTAAAGTTTATCTATGGAGGTTTATCTATGTCATCAGGGTTACATAAGTATTGCTGGTTGTGGAACATTCTTGGAACTACTGAAAGGACTGTGTTGTAGACTGGAAATAGATGATGTATCCCTCCCTGTCTGTTCAGAGAGGGTTTAATTTTGACAGAGAGGGCCTCTTTGACCCCTCTTTTCAATGTCTTCAAACAAGAACCAGAGAGTCCAGTTGCCTCTTGAAAAAGCACCTTTCGAACAATCATGACCTGGATGACTGAGAATCTCCATAGACAATAATGAAACCTGCTCATTATGTTGTTGTTAGACAATTATATCTTTAGCTGATCTCCCTGCTACATCTGTTGGCAAAATCAATATCCATCTGAGAAGCAGAATGGGAAAGGAAGGAAGCCAATAAAGCAATAGGGTTAGATGTTTAGTCCATACCATACTCTGACAGTTTAGCTGTTACTGTATTAAGTTTGTCAGTCACTGAATTTTGTTCTTACTACTTGGTGAGAGTGGCAAAAAATGATATTTATTTATGAAAAAATCAGACCAGACTGAACTCAAGGTGATGATCAAATATTTCATTGATTTGGAATCACTATGCTTCCACAAGAGACCTGAGTCCAGTCTCCCATGAATCCTATTGACTTTTATTTAGCTCCAATTTTCCTTGACAGTTAGTAGATCAAAGTTTGTGTATAGGTGGTATGAAATAAACCCTCTGTACCTTTGAACACTATCCCGGCTCCCAGTTTCTTGCACTTAACAATTTCTTTTCAATACATCAGTAGAATGCTTCTCTCAACTCTCAACTCAGTTGCTGACTGACAAGGTGGAAATATTATGATGGACCTAGAAGAGACTTAAAGACAGAAGGACAAAATGCCTTTCCTATTATCACAATACTACATGGATGAGGACTGAAGTCTTTTTGCTGCAGCAATCCTGTTTGGCTGCCAATAGATTAAAACTGTTGTGAATGGCCCTGCAGAAAGGGCAATATACTCTATGATGACTGCCAGAAAGGAAAAAGCTAAAGACTCTTACTCTCAGTCATATACGGCACTTTGCTCTGCAACACCCTGGCCATCCAGATCAAGTACGATGACTACAAGATCCACTTCCACCCCTTGACCTTCATCTGAATCATCTTATGGAGGAGCTTGGAGATGTCCACCCGCATCACCATCTTGGTCCTCTTTGGGACTGTCTTCAAGTACTATGGCTTGGCTGTTGGGGCGGCCAACTTCTTGGTCTTCTTCTTACCGTGGATTGAGTTTTGGAGAAGCGGGGCCAAACGGCCCGAGAATGTGGAGAAAAACTTGTCTTCTACCACCCAATTGATTGATGGGCAAAATGGGTAGGATTCCTGAAAGTTGAGTGACCTGTCATTCCTGTTTAATGTTTCCTCACTTGCTAAAGTTAAATCAGTTGTGTTAAAATGTGTAAAGAATGATCCGCAGAATTTTCTGCTCTATAACTGATTTCCCAGATTCTTTTTCTTTCAGTAAATGGCTCTTACAATATGTATTTCACAGGGATGCCTTGAGCTAATCAGGTATGCAAAGATAATTACATCAGGTTTTTTAAAAAAATATTCTCTGAAATCACTTGGAGCAGTTTCAAATGTGAATTGCTCTTTGTATCACACATGCCTGCTTAGCAAGAGAGCATTATAAGTAAGTGAAGCATAAGTATCTTATGAAATTATGATTCAGCTCTGAGCATCCCTGCCTAAAAATATAAAAGGATACTTGAAGATGAAACAAATAAAGAGAGTCTGAAACTGTTTGTTTTCAAATTTGCTGTAGGTTTTTTTTCTTTTAAGAAAAACAAAGAGCAGAATATAAAATTCAGAGATAAAACTGCAC
Source organism: Thamnophis elegans (assembly GCF_009769535.1). Classification (NCBI taxonomy): domain Eukaryota; kingdom Metazoa; phylum Chordata; class Lepidosauria; order Squamata; family Natricidae; genus Thamnophis; species Thamnophis elegans. The sequence continues at coordinate 87,229,237 of NC_045542.1, forward strand.
TATTATCATAGTTTAGTTTGTGTAGATAAATAACTTTAATCGATTCAATGAAGCAATGTGTTGATATGTAGTAATAGAAAAATGGTATGAAACAATATTTCTTTCAGTAAGAATGACGCACCCCCCCCAAAAAAAAATCCTAAATTGCCCATAAAACAGATGTATTTTCTTAAGAGAGCAATTTTCATTGCATTTTGAGACCAGTATAAGAGATTAACAGAGTTGGAAGGGACCTTGTAGGGCAGTGATGGCGAACTTTTTTTGGCTCATGTGCCATAAGTGGGGGGAGCGCAGGGTGGTCGTGTGCTGGCATGCCGCACCCATAATGCAATTGCGACCCACCAGTGCGCATGTACGGACTACAGGCGCTCCCCCCTGTTAGATTCATAGCTATTGAAGAGGCGTGGCTTTAAAAAAGGGTGAACTCAGCTAGCCAGTGCGCACATGCACGCTGGCCAGCTGGCAGGGCAGCACCTCGCATGCCCTGACAAATGGCTCCGCATGCCACCTGTGGCACGCATGCCATAGGTTCACCATCCCAGTTGTAGGACATCTAGTCCAACCGCCCACTCACACAGGAGATCCTACATCATTTCTGACAAATGGCATCCAATCTCTTCTTGAAAGTCTCAACTGCAATATATCAGTAGTACAAATAATAATACAAATGCTTTACAAGTACGAGTAAGGGCAAAAGTAATAAATTTTCTTTCCTTTCAGCTATTACTATTATGTATTTTAAAAATGCAGTACAAACTATCAAGGAAAAACACAATAAAAAAGAAATGAGAAGGGAAAAAACACTAAAAATTATAAAACAAATCAGTTACAAATGATTGCAAGAAATTGTAACAAAACCATTTTAAGGAATTAAACCCAGGCTACGCAATATTATAATGTCCAAATTTTCCTGCCTCTTGGTTGTTCAAAACAAATGGCTTTAGTGTTAGAATCTGACAACTGTATTATAAAGTTTTGAGCTAACTTTATTGAATAGATTTGTAATTACTGATTCTCTGTTTTGTACTCACCTAGCAATAATAATAATAATAACTCCTATTATTATACGTTAAGGTTGGCCTAAGATGAACTCTGTTGAAGTAGAGGTTTCAATTTGAATCAAATTCTTAGGACAAATCCAAGAACTGTTATATTACATCATGTAACTTAATCAGCCATGCTTTTTGAATTGCGCGTACTGTACTCTTAAATCAACGTAGATTAAAATATAAGAAATAAATATGACCTCTTTTTTTCTCTCTCGTGATTTCTGTTGAAAGCATGCCAAAGAGCATTAAAGAGCCCTAGAAATCCAGATGGAGATGCAGAAGAAGAATAAAGAAAAGATAGATGGAATGAGCCACAATATAGCAAAAATGTATAGTGTATAATTGTACTATAGTGTGCAATAATTGGCAAATGTGTCTTTTTGCATACCTTTTTAGGAGTGCCATACTTTGACTAATTTGGCTAACATATGTAATGTGAGAAAATTATGTTCAATTCATGAGTTAATACTTTTATGCAGTTTATTTGCCTTGAAAACAATCTATTAATTGTTATTGTTTTCATAACAAAGGGGAGTGCAAATTAAAATATTTTTATTTAGCATATTTTTTCTACAGATCTAGCTATTTTTTAATCCTGCTTTCATAAGCTTAAACACAGGAATTTAAATGAATCAATATAATGAGCAGTTATAAAGAAAGAAGACCTCTTAAAAGTAATTAAAATGACAGCAAAGTTGTTTTTGTATTTCAATACCAGGAGGCACTAACAAGATTCAATTACATTCAATGAAAATTCATTCTAACACTTGCATTTTTCTGAAAAGTGAAATGGGTCTCTTGCTCAAGAATCCGAGAACAACTATCTGTGCAAGAATATTGCAACACCAGTTAGAAAATTTCTTCAAAATTTTTGAAAACAAATGCCCAGAAACAAATCAATTAGCCCTGTCGCTCTCAGCATTAGTGCTGATAATCACTAATCCCACAAAATGACACATTATATCAGCCTTATGAGGTAGACCAGATAGGAAGCACATTCAGATGAGCTAATTCTATTTTACTGTAAGGTTACATTAATAATACGTATCTTGTAAGTCTGAAAGTACAAATACCTGCTATCTCCTTTACAACCGAAGAAACTAGGCTCCCTTCTGAGGTGTCTCTTCTTCCTGTCTCCCAAGGTCTTTCACAATGTATCCATTGTGTTGGATACATTATTCAAATTCACACTATTCAATTAGATATTTCTAAAATAGGGTAGCTTGATGGAAATGGACAATGAAAATGGTTAAACAGAATTTTTTTTAGTGAAATATAACAGTAAAAGATTAAAGATATCTTACAATTTAAAATTAATTTTCAACAAAATCACAGAGTAGTTATAGAGAGGGAAAAACATTCTAAATATCATTCCTAAAGGTAGGTTTACACTGATAAAAATGTCTTTATTGTCTTTGAAAATATTTGAAAGTGTTATTTCTTTCTTTCTAATGGATTGTAACCTGCCATGCAATCTTCTAGATTACGGGTGTCAAATTGGCAGCCCATGGGCTGGATGTATGACACACAGGGCAAACCCACCCCAGCTCCATGAATGAGAAAAATGTCATGAAATGCCATGTGATAGCAACGTGACTCAGAGAGTTTGACACCCGGGTTCTAGATAGACAGTGTGTGTATGTGAAATCAAGTGAACAAAGGACACCTGTAGAATAAACTCATATCAAAAGCAGACTTGCTATTTCCTATTTTCTGCTATAGGTCTTCAAAATGAGTGTCTGCTGCTTCCGGGGGGCGTGGCCTGTTGCCGAGGAGGGCTCCACCGAGCTCCTCAGAGATCTGGTCTGTATATCTAAATAAGATCATAGATAGCACCCCTTTCTGGCTAAGAAAGGGGCAGGGAGAATAGCCCCGTAGGTTAGGATCTAATCGTAAACCACAGCCTTTTTTCTTTTTTGGCTGTGGAAAGAGATTAGTTCCGGCCGAAGCGGAGCTCTTATCTCCAGCCATTTCTTCTCAGCTGCCTTTTTTTTTTGGCAGCCCCAGACAGGCTAGCCCCCCCCCAGGACAAGACAAAGTTTTTTTTTCAAGCTAGAATTGATACGGGCGGGTCCCACCCCTGTGAGATTTATGTTTTCAGTACTATCGTAAATACCAGCACCATTCGTCTTAGAGACTTCTTTGTCTAATTAGACCTCAAAATGGCGATTTCTCTCCGTGGATGATTGATATACTTAGCCGGTGTTATCTTCCTGCAGACTGCTCCTTAAGAAAATAAATTTTTCTTTTTTGGAAATAGAGGGGAGCGAAGCTCTGCTTACTTGCTTATTTATTATGCCATCCAAATCAAAGAAGCGTCTTGCTACAAAAGAATTTAAAGAATTTTCATTGGAAACACAGCCTTTGTCTCCTATGTCTTCTGTTGAGGAACTTTTAACACAGGAATATCTCCTTAAAATGCTTAACGCTTTTAAGAAAGAAATCAGGGAATTTGTATTGGAATTATTTGATGATTTACAATCTAAAGTTAATCAAATGAAGGCGAATACTTTTGCAGCTGTGTCTGCCCTGTCAGATTACTCTGCTGAAATAGAAAACAAATTGGAAAGTCTGGAGAAGGCTAATTTTAATTTGACTACCAATATTCAAATTTTACAAGAAAAAATTAGAAATAACGAAGAACAGCTTATGATACTAAATTTTAATAGGAAGGCATTTGCAATTAGAGTCAGAGGATTCCGTGAAAAGAAGCAAGAGAATTTAAAACAGACTTTTGCTGAAGCCTTCAGCCACGCGCTGGGAAGCCCGGGACTTAACTTTGATTGGCAGATTCGGAAAATCTATCGCCAGAATTCATTGATAGCGGAACAGCGACAGCTCCCGAGGGACATAATTATATATTTCTCTACAAAAGAATCTAGAAACGCGATTGTGCAAAATTTTTATAATAACAGGCTCCGAATTGATGACCAGGACCTGATTGTCTTCAAAGAGATTCCTTTCCAGATATTGAGAGCAAGAAGGGACTACGCCTTTTTAACTAAAGAGCTTAGGAGTCAACAGATTCGATACAGATGGGAGGCCCCTGCCGGCATCACGGTTACATTTGAGAATCAAAGATTTCGTCTTAATTCTATTTCGGAGGCTCAAGATTTCTATTGTAGGATTCTGAAGGCGGGACTTCCTGACGCGCTCGGAAGAGAGGAGAGACAAGCGGAAGGAGAAAGCAAACGGCTGGCTATGCGGCTGCAAGATGGAGGGGGTAGCCCCTCCTCCCTCGGAGAAGCAGAAGAACGCAGATCGAGAATTTAGATACTCCAAAAGACTTCCTAAAGTTGAGGACTGAATGGGGGTTTGAGACCTCTCTCCGGTAGAAAAAGTGGACTAATTTTTATCAGAAGGGAAAGCTGGACGAAACTACTTTGAGCTAGATTCTAAAGTAACGTTAGCACAAATTTGATAGTGGTTAAAAGAATGCGGAATGATTTATGTTGTTTAAACTTTGTTAGATGGGACTATTTTAAAATAGAAGGTTAACTGACTCTTGCTGAAAGTATTATTTGAAAATGATCCATGCTATTTAACTTTTATTTGAAGGGAAAGTTGGTTGTTATAGTTACTTTTTAAATAAACGCTAGTATAAATTTGATAGTGGTAAACATTAGACAAGCAAGAGATGAGGGTAAAATGTATGTGGAATGAATTATGTTATTTGTGGTAAATACCAGACAAGCAAGGGAAGAGGGCAAAATTTACGTTGTTTAAAGCTTATTAGAACAGGAAGCCGCTTGGGATTATCTTAAGATAACTGTAAAAAGAATGCGGAATGATTTATGTTGTTTAAACTTTGTTAGAAGCGACTACCTTAAAATAGAAGGTTAACTGACTCTTGTTGAAAGTATTACTGGAATATGTGGAATGATTCATGCTACAAATCGCTCTGAGCTATATTTTAAACAAATGTTAGTATAAATTTGATAGTGGTAAATATCAGACAAGTGGGGGATGAGAGTAAAATGCATGTGGAATGAACTAAGTTATTTAAATTCTACTAGAAGGGGAAGTCGGTTGGAATTATCTTAAGATAGAAATTGATTCCTGTGTAAAGTAATATCTGATCTATGTTGCTTAACTTTACTAAGAAGGGGAAATTTGGTTAGATTATTTTGAATTACGGTTTGAAAAAGGGGTAAAGAAAGATTATTCACGTTGTTTAAATTTTACTAGAAGGGAAAGTTTGATTACTTGTCTGTAAAGTTATATTTGAATATATGGCAGGAACTATGCTGCTTAAATCTTATTGGAAGGGATCATGAGGTTTAGGAAGGGAACGGGAGAGTCTACAGAAGATCGGGGTAAATAGCAAAGAAGTAAGAGACGAGAATAAAATATAGATAGAATGATTTATACTATTTAAGCATAGATAAAGATGGGGGGCTGAGATCAACACAAAGAATGGTTTCTTTTTTTTCTTTTTTATATATTACTTTTATTTTTTAATCCATATGTATACAAGATATTTTAGATAGAAGGTAGTGCCAGGTGTGGGCCCTGGGAAGCCGGGAGGATTAGGGATGGGGATTGTGGGGGGTGGGGTGGGGGGGGGTTAACATAATCTTAATAAGAACAAGAATGTATTTATATACGGTGGTTCCTTTTTTTTTATTATTATTATTATCTTTTTTTTTCCTTGGTTCATTTTACATTTATTAGATCAAACAACACTCGAATAAAGGCATACACCAAGGAGGGAGGTAGAGGGAAGGAAGAGGGAGGAGTAAGGAAGGAGTAAGGGGAATGTAAGGAGTATGTAAGGAGGGTGTCTGGGGAGTAAGGGGAGAAGGAAGGTTTGAGGGGAAAGGGAAGTAGGAGGGGAGTGTTAGAGGGAGAAAGGAAAGTTGGAGGGGGTAGATGGGGTGTATGGAGGATGCAAGGGTTAGGTGGGGTTGGGAATGATGAGTTATGTTTCCTTTTTATTTGTTCGTTTTATTCCTTTTTTCCTTTTTTTTTTTCTTCTTTTCTTATAGTAAATACCCTGTGTATAAATGATTGCAAATGGAATGTGAAAATTGAAAATTGAATAAAATATTTTACAACAAAATGAGTGTCTGCTTTTATCTTTTCTCAAATGAAATCTTCCTTTTTTCCATTTTGACCACATCTAACCCCACCACCAACTGCTCTTGCACTAGGCTCACCTACAGGCATGCTAGCCTTTCTTTAACTGAATTTGGGCTTGCATTAAATATGGCCTGGTATCAATTTATAATTTTCACTAAACCAAGTATCACACTATTTGAACTTGCATTAATCATGACTGAACTGTATTGTATTGTATTGTATCAACCAATAGACCTTAATTATTGTTTTGACCGAGGCTTCCCAAGACCATGAAGCAAACCCGACAAAAACCTCTTACATTAATTTACTGTGAATTCTGCTCATTCACATCCAGCAAAGTCTTTCAAGTCACAGACCTTATCTGTGACTTGGAGAGCTGACAGGCCGATATCTGCAAAACTTGGCAAGGAATCTCAGAGAGTCACAAATCAATTAAACAAATGAATTGTCTCCTGCAAACTCCACTCCCATTTCAATCCTCTTTTATTTCCTCTGGGAGGGGCCATCATCTACCTGTGGCCTTACTCCAAAGTTGACCCCTGTTCTTTAGCTGTTCCCTTCATCTGGCAGCTCTGTGCATGCACACACTGGGAACAGGCTCCAGCTGTTTGTCTGCTTCACTGATGTCTGACTGTGAAGGCAGCTGATAACTAGCATATGGCTCTGGCTCCCTCTCTGCCTCCAAAACAGAGCCCTCATCAGAACCTTTCCCAAACTCCAGGACTGGCCCATGTTCCTCCCCAACCTCCTCACTGTCTGAATGTGCTGCCAGTTCCACTGACCACTGGTGGACTACAACAATTATTGGTAAAAAATTCCAATTTGTAGTTGTTATACCAATACAATACAATACAATAGCAGAGTTGGAAGGGACCTTGGAGGTCTTCTAATCCAACCCCCTGCCTAGGCAGGAAACCCTATACCGTTTCAGACAAATAGCTATCCAACATCTTCTTAAAGACTTGCAGTGTTGGGGCATTCACAACTTCTGGAGGCAAGCTGTTCCACTGATTAATTGTTCTGTCAGGAAATTTCTCCTCAGTTCTCAGTTGCTTCTCTCCTTGATTAGTTTCCACCCATTGCTTCTTGTTCTACCCTCAGGTGCCTTGGAAAATAGTTTGACTCCCTCTTCTTTGTGGCAACCCCTGAGATATTGGAACACTGCTATCATGTCTCCCCTAGTACTTCTTTTCATTAAACTAGACATCCCCAGTTCCTGCAACCGTTCTTCATATGTTTTAGTCTCCAGTCCCCTAATCATCTTTGTTGCTCTTCTCTGCACTCTTTCTAGAGGGTCCACATCTTTTCTACATCGTGATGACCAAAACTGAATGCAGTATTCCAAGTGTGGACTTACCAAGGCATTATAAACTGGCATTAACACTTCTATTCCTCTATTTATGCAACCTAGAACTGTGTTGGCTTTTTTTGGCAGCTGTTGCACACTGCTGGCTCATATTTAAATGTTTGTCCACTAGGACTCCAAGATCCCTTTCACAGTTACTACTGTTGAGCAAGGTACCACCTATACTGTACCTGTGCATTTCATTTTTGTTGCCTAAATGTAGAACCTTACTCTTTTTACCATTGTATTTCATTTTATTAGATAATGCCCAATGTTTAAGTTTGTCAAGATCCTTCTGTATCTTTAGCCTATCTTCTGGAGTGTTGGCTATTCCTGCCAGCTTGGTGTCATCTGCAAATTTGATGAGTTCCCCATTTATTCCCTCATTCAAATCATTGATGAAGATGTTGAAGAGTATTGGGCCCAAAACAGAGCCTTGGAGTAATCCACTCATACTTCCCTCCATGAAGATGCAGTTCCATTGAGGACTACACGTTGAGTGCGGTTGGTCAGCCAGTTACAAATCCATCTGGTGGTGATGCTGTCTAACCCACATTCTTCTACTTTATCTAGTAGTAGGTTATGGTCTACCTTATCAAATGCCTTACTGAAGTCCAAGTAAACTATATTGACAGCATTCCTCTGGTCCACTAATTTTGTCACATTACTAAAGAATGCAATAAGATTGGCATGATCTGTTTTTGACAAACCCATGTTGGCTTTTGGCTATTACTTTGTTTGCTTCTAGGTGTTTGCTAATTTGTTGCTTGATTATCTTTTCCAGAATCTTTCCTGATATTGATAGGTCTGTAGTTTCCTGGATATGTTTTTTCCTTCTTTTTTGAAGATGGGAACCACATAAGCTCTTTTCCAGTCCTCTGGTAGTTTCCCAGTGCTCCAGGATCTCTGAAAGATATAGTTCAGTGGTTCTCAGATCTCGTCTGCCAGTCCCTTCAGAACCCTGGGGTGTAATCCATCCAATCATCAGCTGGGTATTTTTTGGTCAAAGGTGATCAGTAAGGCAGAAGTTGGCTTTGTTTCAGCTTCACACTAATATAAATTGTTGGTTCACTAAAAATTTGCATGATCCACCAACTGGAGTCAGGCACTAATGTCAAATGCATAAATTCAAGAATATGTTGAACTTATTATTCATTTTAGTACAGAATCAGGTTTGGGTTTTTTTATACAATCCCAAGTTTATTTTTTTCATGTCAGCAAGATAATTTAGGGAAGGCTGATTTTTTTTTAAAAAAAAAAATCTACTATTAATCAGTAAATAAACACAGCCAGTTTGGTCTAGTGGTTAAGGCACCAGGCTAGAATCTAGAAGACTGTGAGTTCCAGTCTTGCCTTATGTTGAAAGCCAGCTGTGTAAATTTGGATGAGTCACTCTCTCTTAGCCAAACTCATTTCATAAGGTTGTTAGGGGAAAATAAGAGGATGGAGATGTATTATATACATTTGCCACCTTGAGTTATTAATAAAAAATTAAAAGGTAAGATAAAGATAAAAAAACTAAAAAATTTAGAGATATCTTGAAAATTTAAATAATTTGAAGAGATATAGGTGCACATTGTCCCAACATCTTTTTAAAGGAAATAAGAATGGAAGTTTGTCCAGCAGAGTCTCTGTAGCTTTAGGAAAAAGACTTACAGATTAAAACTTTAGATCTCCAACAAGGAATCAGGACAAAAAGTATTAAGGTAAGGTCTGGGATTGTCTCTTGCTCTGTTATCAGAACTGGCTGCTAACCATTTCTGAAATATAAACTCATTCATCCTGAAGGCAATCTCTAAATGCATTTTTTCTACCACTTCCAAAATACACTTTTATACTCTATGTTGCCTCAAGTTTCTTCTCTACTTCAGTTTGCTGCAGACTAATCTTAACACTTTATTGTCTAATTTGAAAGAGGGTAGTCCCTTCAATTGAACCAAAGTTTCACATGACTCCACTGTAATAGGTTCTGTATCTTCTCTTATAAGCACTAAATAAATTGTCTAATGGCTAAGGTATTTGCTTAGCATTAAGAAAGTTGCTGGTTTAAAATGCAACAACATATGGATTATGTGGCAACTGGGAACAAAACTATTCTAATTCATTTGACTGAAAAGATGGTAAACTCAATTTATTTGCTTCCCCGTAAAACACCCAGCAGTAGTTTTCTGCTGGGTTTAACACCAGCAGCATTCTTTGTGATAAGGAAAATTCTTAATTACTATGCTATTTCTTTATGTCTGGTAAAGGGAGGTATACAAAGTGCATGCTGGAAAAAAGGAAAGGATTGTTCTTTTCTAAAAAAAAACTACTTCGTGTGCTTGCACATGTCTATAGTTTTATGCATTAACCTGATACATTTAACCATGGAGAGAGAGAAAACACACACACAAACACACACCACTGACAGGCAGGCGGGCAGGCGGGCAGGCGGGCAGGCGGGCAGGCGGGCAGGCGGGCAGGCGGGCAGGCGGGCAGGCGGGCAGGCGGGCAGGCGGGCAGGCAGGCAGGCGGGCAGGCGGGCAGGCGGGCAGGCATACAGCAAGGAAATTGCCACCATTTTTTGGGAATAGAAAGATGGAAAAGCACAGTATCAGAGGAACGGTTCAGGGAAAAGTCATGCAAACTGTTGCTAAAATGTCTCAGCCCAGAAAGGTTTTTGTCAATTCATTTTAGAATCAGGCTGGCAAGAGTACAAGGCTGTAGCAGTTTACATGGAAAAATGGGATATGCCAAACATGTTCTTTTGTGTTTTTTCAACCATTAAAATATTGACACCGAAACACATGATACAGGTCCTCTCAAGGTTAGACAATTAATTTGCAAGTCTATAATGTATTACATTTTTATAATGGAAGTAAATCACCAGTTAAAAAAAAGACCTTGTTTTTAAATAATTGCCTTAAACCTCCTAGTCAAACATGTACTGCTACTATTTTTTTTTTTTTACAAAGCTGCAATTCTTCATTTTTTTTAAACAATAACAACACAAAAGATGCTGCTCACGTACTTAGAACATGAAAAGATTGATGCAATTATTGATGCTTTCTTTGGAAGTTAATTAAATTCCAGTTACTGCTATGTTTACAAAGGTTTGACAGATGATGATTTAGCTTGACATCTTTGGCTGTTTAATTTTTTATTTAAGCAAAATCACTGAATTTAATGAAGGAAATAACATTTCCTTTACATGGTTAAGAAACCTATTTTAGATTTTAAATTGGATGTCATGCCCAAACCTAGAGACAACATAACAAAATCCAATTGACTTTTATTCCTTATCTGTTTACATCTAGTGGACAGAATCTTGCCAAACTAAATCTATAACTTTTTAACCTACTAGAACTAGATATATCCTACAGCCAGTGTGTAGTTTCCCCTGAACATCTTCCCCTCTCACCTATTCAATTCAGTACCTTGCAATCTTTTAATCCAGGCCTCTCTCTGGGAAAGCTGTGTGTTGCCCAAATTCCCTTTCATTGGCCCTGCAGATGAAATTCCATCACAACTGGGGGGAAAAAATAGCACACAAAATGGTGGAAAGGGCTATAGGCTTACATTGATGATATATTAAGTAAAGTTGCCCTTTTCTTCTGCTCCATAAGATTTCATTACTAATGCCAGCAATTTGTTTTCTGTGGTAAATTAGAAGAGGCAATACAATACATGCCTTCTAACATATAAAAACTGTAAACTGTTTTAAATGAGAAAGCTTAAAAACATTTTGAAAGGGAAGAATGGAAAGACAAACAAGAAAGTAATAGATTTATTTCTCCAGGAACAATAATTTTCTTGACATTTTTAAAATAGAAAGACAGTCCCCAGACTTTACAATAGAATTTCAGATGCTAAATGCTCCACATTTAATTATTAAATGTATACATTCACATGTACAAGAGAAAATGTTTACCATACAGTATTCATTATGAATCCCATATCCACAATCTGTGAAACAGTCGGAAAAGCTGTAACATATTAGCTAAATAATATCATTCAATTGAAGAAAATAATAATCAGTGGAAATTGTGCCTTAGGGAAAACAGCTAATAGAGCAATACTAAGGAATGGCTGATTAGATTTTGAAAATGGGAGAAACAATCAGGTTCCTTAAATTTTCACACTTATTTAGCAAAAGATGAGACATGAACATCTGCTCAACTCCAGAATGAGTTTAGGCTGAATCTGAATTGAACTGTTTCAGTTTTCAGTGAAGCAATCTACAGCCATTACATTTGGCAACTTTTAAAACCATAATAAAACAGCAAATGAACTTGGAATTCAGATGAGACATTGAAAAAGAAAGGTGTGCTATTCATTTCAGTTCCTGGTGCTCCTTTCTGGTCTATGCATTTTGGAACATGTGATTATTTTACAATTATTTAAATAATTATTTGATTATAATTCACATTTCCATGCACTCAGTTCAATTGTACAATCAAAATTGATTAGTTGGTTACTTTTTCCTTGTATTTAAATGGCCATATCATGGATTAAGGTTTTTTCCATCAGTCTCACTTTCCAGAATCAATTTACTCTCAAACTTAATCTGTAGTCCAGGCTGTAGAAATTTAACATTTTAGAACACTTCTTTTCAGAGAATCTTTCTGAAGCTGGAACCACCCTCCATGGGTTTTTTTTTTCATTGTGCTTATATTAGGAAATATCCCATATTGATTAGTCTATTGTTTTATTGTTATTGTTCATTTATTTTGACATATTATTTTAATAGTACTATTTAAAAACATTTATATATATGGTTTTGTGTGTGTGTGTGTGAGAGAGAGAGAGAGAGAGAGAGAGGGAGGGAGGGAGGGAGGGAGGGAGAGAGAGAGAGAGAGAGAGAGAGAGAGAGAGAATGAGAATGAGAATGTTCCAGCATAATTCTGGAATGCCTCAAACAATTTCAACCAAACTTGGTACACAGGTGACTTACTCTCTGGAGACAAATACTGTGGGAGTAAGACACCCCTTTCACCCATCGGGTTGTGTGTTCTGTTAAGATACAGCCTGTTGTGCCTTTAAATGGATTTTACTGTACTGCTGTAAAATGGCTTCTGCTGTACAGCACAGTTAGCATGGTAACAGCTTCACAGAACTCCACAAGGGAGCTCCCTCTGGTAAGGGGAAAAATCTAGCATTAGAAATTACGTTTGGTCCAGACATTTTTCCCCTATAAATAAATACCAGGGCAATGCTGGGTTATCGGCTAGTATATTATATTATTGTTTTCATTTGCATGTGTTATAAAAAAATACACCTACTATAATAGCTTCTCCTTATACTACTACTTTGCAGATGTTGAGCAGATTATTACTAAAGTTTGATGACTGCAGCTAACATGCACAACAGTATCTAGAGAAGGAGGTTGGGACTGGGCTTTTTTTCAACCAGTCTGGCTGCTGCTGTGCTAGAATTCTTTCAACACATCTGAAAGCTCCCTGTGACAGAGGAGTTTCCCTCTCCTCATCTCTCATTCATTACCAAAGCCAAAGTAAAAAGAAAGCATGATAAGTTTGAGGAAAAAGTACAGCAGTCCATGGCTTGAAATGCTACAGTGGTTATTTTTGGTAATTAGAGAGGCCAGGGTGTAGTTTAGATCAAAGACGGGAATGTAAGTCCAGAGTTTTGCGATCAAAAGGAGGCCCAAATGACCATGTAAGGGTTGAGGCAGCAGTAAATAGGGGTCAATAGCTGGATTGGAAGGGTTATCCTGGGGCCATTAACACGGCATCCTGTCTTTTTTTTTTTTTAATAAACTAAATTAGGGAGCAGCCAACTGAACGTAACACTGCTAAAAAAAGTCCATAGTGAAAAATTATCTGGTGTGCTGTTACAGCAATGAAAGGTAATTGAATCCTCTAGTGAGGTTGCCTGATCTGTGTTCTGCTTGTATCAGCTGGCACGTGGCATCAACAATTCCAAATGAGTTTTAAATGCTATTAAGCAAATTGATTTAAAAACTGTCCAGTGAACATTTCTCAAATGTACCCATGCAAACTACCTTACCTTTGGATTGATCTTGGTTGAAACTGACCAGATGTAAAAAATGGTTCCCTATGAGAAAGAAGCAATTAAAAAAATATCTAAAGGACAATCTCAGAAATGAGGATTCACTTTTCATAGAAGGCTTTTCTGACTTCTTCCTATTCAGTACTTCTATATTTATTTCTATGGCCTAGTTAAAATAAACACTAAATAGCATTCCCTTTCAAAGTGCTTTGATATGTTGCTTTTTATTGGAGAAAATTCCTTAAAAGTAGAAATTTTGCAAGAGTGAGAAGATGCGGCTAAGATATTGTATTTAATTGTTGATTTTAATAGATTTAAATTGGAAGAAAATTTTAACATTTTTTTCACCATAAGAGAGTATTTAATTGTATACGTTTATTTTACAGCGTAAACAATAAAATTAAAATTGTAATATTCAGTTAGTATAGGATTGGAAATAGATCTGCTAATAATCTTTTTTCTACTTTCTCTCTTTTTATGTTTCCCATGATTTTAGTTTGTGCTGTTTTTAACCTGTTGTTTTTAATACAATTGTTTTCTTGAATTTAATTATTTGGGTTCATTATCTCTTATTTTAATTTATTTTGAGGCACACCATGAATAGTTGATACAGGTAGTAAATCAAATGAATGAATTAATGTGATATGAATAAGTAGCAACATTATATACAGTAGATCTCCTTGTCCTGTTCACTACATATTCTTTTGCAACATATCACCACCGGCCTCCTTGAAATGAACAAGGAAAGAAATCTATTGTATTTCAGTGATCCCTGGAAAAAGTGCCTATATTAAATTTGACTGTCACTAGCTTCTTTAATAAGCTGTGTAAATCACTTTATACTTCAAAGATGAATATTTGAATTTGACATGCCTGTGTAATACCCATTCTGCTGTTGATAGGACAGCATAATGAAATAAGAGAATTTATTTCCAATTCTATCCTTGTTGATAAGCTTTTACAGCAGTGATCACAGGACATCTGTTTGGAAAGAAAGAAAATGCTCTGGCATCAAGTTAACAGATATCTATTCAATGAATCGCTTATTTCAAGAAAGAGTATTATTCATTTCTTATATTATGGATTTCTTTCTATCATAAGTATTGCCAATGCTTGAAACAAAGTTTAGGCTTTTTTTTCTCAAAAATTTCATCTTTAAATTGATAGGACAGCAGTGGCGAACCTTTTTTGGCTCCCGTGCCATAAATGGGGGGGAGCGCAGGGGGGTCGTGTGCGGAAGTGACTCCTGGTTTGCTCAGAGGGTCAATTTGACTGCTCCGGAGGCTTCGGGGAAGCCTCCTGAAAGTCCCTGAAGCCTTTGGAGCACTCAAAACGACCCTCCGAGCAAACCAGAAGTCCATTCTCAAACTTCCAGTTTGGCCAAAGGGCCAGTTTTTTGTGCTCCTTTCGCCCTCCCCAGGGTCCTATAAAGCCTCTGGAGCCTGGGGAGGGTGAAAAATGTCTTTTAAAAAGGGTGAACTCAGCTGGCCAGCGCGCGCATGTGCGCTGGCCAGCTACAAGGGCAGCACCTCGCGTGGCCTGACAAATGGCTCCGTGTGCCACCTGTAGCACGCGTGCCATAGGTTCGCCATCCCAGTGATAGGATCATCCTAGATTAAATGAGAATTCTTCCTTTTAAAGCAAAAATAGAAAAAAATAGCTCCTTTCGCCCTCCCCAGGGTCCTATAAAGCCTCTGGAGCCTGGGGAGGGTGAAAAATGTCTTTTAAAAAGGGTGAACTCGGACTTCCGGGGAGGGACTTGGCCGTCGGCAGCGGCTTAATTGAGCTGCTCCCAGATTTCTGGTTCGTTATCTAATTAAACACCCTTTAGATAACTCAAACTTCAGATAAGAAGATTGTAGTGAGCGTCTCAGCCGGTAAGAACTTTTCCTTGCAGTTTGTAGCTTTTTTTTTCTGCTGCAAACGAGGGGGGGGGGTTGTTTTTTTTAAGCTGAGTCATCTCCGGCCAGATTTATCTGCTGTATTAACGGCACAAGGCCAAGAACCCCCTCTTAGGACAAATTATTGGGAAAAAAAATTTTTTTATGAAATTAATACAAGCAGAGCTCATATTTGAGAACTTTACGTCTGTTTTTTTAGGAAAACTCAAGCTTCAGTATTAAAATTTTTTTAAGATGGTGATTCTCCAGCCTTTGTATTTGCAATGATGGTACATTTTGGCAGCCTTTCTAATTAGCCTTATTCCCTTTGAAGACTCTTCCTTATTTAATTAAAAGTTCTCAAAGGCCCT
Organism: Thamnophis elegans; assembly: GCF_009769535.1. Classification (NCBI taxonomy): domain Eukaryota; kingdom Metazoa; phylum Chordata; class Lepidosauria; order Squamata; family Natricidae; genus Thamnophis; species Thamnophis elegans. The sequence goes on from NC_045542.1 coordinate 87,244,973, forward strand.
TTGTTGACACAGAGACATTCCGAACAGGGCTTTTCTCTGTTTTTTGTTTTGTTCTGCTGAACTGTTTTGGCGTAATGCCAGCTCTTTGAAATCCTCTGTAAAACTCTTGGCAAAAAAGGGAGAATTTTTTTTTTCCTTCTCGGCATAGTGGTTTGATTAAGTGCTTGAAGCAAAGATATTATGGCTTCCAAATCGAATCCTGCAAAATTACCTCCTAAATCTGCTTCTCCCATACCTGGCACAAAGTCACAGCCCCCACCTTCTATGCCCCCTAGTGGAGATGTATTAACAAAAGAATTTTTGTTGGAAATGTTTAGAGAATCAAGGGAACAGAATTTGGACGCTCTCAGAGAGTTCAGAGATGAAATAAGGAAAGAGATAAGCAATGAGATAAAAGTCTCATATGATAAATTTGATACCAAGATTACCAAAATGAATGATGATATGTTGGGAATTGTAAACGTACTGACAGAATATATTTCTGGAATGGAAGAGAACTTAGAAATTCTCAATGAAGCTAAAACTAATTTGACATCTAAAACCGAAGAGGTGGAACGAAAAGTAGAAAATGCTGAAAAACAAATGATTATGATACAGTATAACCAGATGGAACTTGCATTAAGAGTTAGGGGGCTGCGCAAAGAGAGACAGGAGAACTTAAAGCAGATGTTTTCTGAGGCCTTTGACTGTCTGGTGGGAAGACCGGGATCCAATTTTGATTGGCAGTTTGATAAAAATTTTCGCGTCAATTCCTGGGCGGCAAAACAAAAGCAACTCCCCCGAGACGTGGTAATATATTTTGTTACAAGAGAATCCAGAAATAAGATATTACAAGAGTCCTACAATACCAAGCTTCAAATTGGCGGACAGGATTTGATGGTTTTGAAAGAGATACCACCTCAAATGCTAAGAGCCAGAAGAGATTATGCTTTTTTGGTGGAAGAGCTCAGAAAGCGCCAGATACAGTACAGATGGGATGCCCCGTTTGGCATTATAGTTACATTTGATAAACAAAGATATCGTCTCAACTCTGTATGGAAAGCTCGAGATTTCTATCATAAGATTTTGAAAGTGGGGCACCCTGAACCATGGGGATATGGAGAAAAACCACGAGCAGGACAAGAGAAACAGCAAACTACACAATCAACAGATAAAACGTATCATCTCCCCCTCCCGGAAGGGCAAGGGGTTAAGGAACAAAGATCTAACCATATGACCACCAGACAAACAGAAAAACAAGCCATAACGCAACAATCTCTACAATCTTCGGCCATTGACCAAGGAGCTACAGCAACAAGCTCAGAAGCTGTGGGAGGAGCTAGACCCAAGGTGAGACAGGCCATGCGGGAGGCTCTAAAAAAGCTTCAGGCAACCAAAAATGACAACTAAGATTTTGACATGGAATGTTAATGGACTGAACTCTCCACAGAAGAGAAAGAAAATATTTCATTATCTTAAACAATCTAAGAACGACATAATTTGTTTGCAGGAAACTCATATCAAAATAACTGATCAAAAATATCTGTTCAATCCCAAACTTGGTCAACATTTTGTGACCTCTGCTACGGGAAAAAAAATGGTATAGTAGTATACTTAAGGAAAGACATTAAAGCTGAGCTAATCGAAGCAGATCCCTTTGGAAGATATATCGCATTAGATTTAATCTTAGAAGGGAAAAAGACATTGCTTTTGGGAATCTATGCTCCTAATCAACAACAAGATGGATTTTATAGAAATCTCCATGCTAAATTAGTACAGTGGGACTTTAAGTCGTGCATACTATTGGGTGATTGGAATGGCGTGATTGACACCAAAAGAGATAAGAAGACATCTCGCCCGAATACTAAATTTCGAGCTAAACTACCCAAATCCTTTTTTGACATGATGGACGACTTCGAACTGCGAGACGTTTGGCGTGAAAGGCATGCAGAAGAATATGACTTTACCTTCTTTTCCGACAGACATCAATCTTTTTCAAGGATCGACTTTATATTAATTACTAATGATTTACTTTCTAGGGTGAAGAAGACAAAGATTACGGCCAGAGTCCTTTCAGATCATAACCCAGTTTGGATGGAGCTGGGAAGGGTAGTTCAGGCAAGAAGGTCCTGGAGGCTGAATGAAAATTTATTCAGATATGAAAAGTATGTTAATGATTGTAAAAAATTGTTATCTGAATACTTTGTCTTTAACATGAATAAGGGTACACCTATGGAATATGTATGGGATGCAAGCAAAGCCTATATGAGAGGAGTATTGATAAATATAAACAAAATACATAGACATAAACAAGGGCAAAAACGTAAAGAATTGGAAGAGGAAATTAAAGGGAAAGAGCAGGAATTCTGGAAAAAATGGATTGATTATATACAAAGCAAATACGGGACTAGGAAATTCCAGATAGCTTATACTTAAAATTAGTAATAACTTAAACTGTTAAAAATTTGGGTAACAGCAAGAAGCTGAGTTCAATGTAGAGATATTTTAGACTGTGATTGTCAAAAAGTTATACCATGTATGGGCTCTGAGAAGTCGGGGGGAGGGAAGGGAGGTGGGGATCTAGGGGGAGGGGGGGAGGGGGGAAATATAATATGTGTTAAATTTTAAAGCATGATTGCACTTGTATACTGTGGTTTTTTTAAAGTTAGTGTCAAAACAGAACAAACTGAATATATTGGAAGGTAATAGAAGTATAGCGAAGGGAGGAGCTGAGTGAAAGAAGAAAGAGAGTAGAGAGGGTGAGAGAGAGGAGGAGGAGAAGGAAGGGAGGGAATGGATTAAGAGAGGGAGTGATAGGGTTAGGGTTAGATAGAGGGGGAGGGGAAGTAGGTGTAGAGGGGTATGAGAGAAGGAAGAATGAAAGTTGGAGGGGAATGAAAGAGGGTGTATGGTGGGATAAGCCGGTAAATTGGGTTTGTATTGTCGGGGGCATTTTCTATAAAAGTTAGGGCTGTGTTTATTACCCAATGTTATATGCCTCGGTTGCACAGTAAACATGTGATTGTATAGAATGAAATGGAAATAAAAAGATTTGTAAACAATAAAAAGGGTGGACTCAGCTGGCCAGTGCGCGCATGTGTGCTGGCCAGCTACCAGGGCAGCACCTCGCGTGGCCTGACAAATGGCTCCGTGTGCCACCTGTAGCACGCGTGCCATAGGTTCGCCATCCCAGTGATAGGATCATCCTAGATTAAATGAGAATTCTTCCTTTTAAAACAAAAATAGATTAAAATTTCAGATCATTCTCCTTTTAGAAAATATAGTAAACCACATTCTATTACTGTTCAAAGGGTATAGCTACCATTAGCATCTTATTTATTTATTTATTCAATTTATATGCTGCCCATTCCCTAATAAAGTGACTCTGGGTGGCTTACAAAGAATAAAAAGATAAATACAAAGACAATTAAAATTTCAAAAGTTTTGAAAGCTATAAAAGTTTGTAGCTGCCACTTTAAAAAAAAATTCTTTCTAAACAAAAAACCAAGGAGATGGGTATAAAAGAATGCAATCGTCTTATCCCATTAATCACCTTGAGAAGTGAACACCTACTTTGGGGTCCCAGGACAACTGGCAAAATTAAGTTTTGATATCTCTCTGGAACACCAAAAAGGGTGGAAGCAGTTTTTACTTCTGGTGGCAGAATATTCCAAAGGACCGAGGCCACAACAATCCTTCTCCTTGACTCTACCTGCTGGACACATTGTCTGTGGTTGGCCTTTTTCAGTGGAACAGGTGGGGTAGGCTAGTCCCATTGGGAGAGTTGACTCCTCAGATATCTTAACCTTAATAACCAACACGTTGAATTGGATCTGAACACAAACTGGTAACCAATGCAACTTGCCTAACAGTGGTGTTTATTTGATACCCAAGGGCCTCCAGAATTGTGCATGTGATCCAGATAAAGAGGGAACTGGCACACAACATGAAATTGTGCAAAGGTCCTCCTAGTTACAACAACTACCTGCTCTTTGAGCAGTAGTTATGAATCTAGGAGAACCCTCAAGCTCTGCCCTGGATCTGTCTGGGATAGTTCAATGCCATCCATAAACAACCAGATCCATAGGCACTCTGCCTTACTAGGCAGTTGAAGCCTGTTGTCTCCTGTCCAGACCTCTACATCCTCATGGCACTGTGAAAGGGAAGCCACAGCATCACTTTGATCAGTTGTGATTTGATGATTTTCTCCAGAGTTAATGGATAATATTGGATAGCTATTGGATAGTTCTGTTCATGAGATTAACATTTAGACAACACTTATATATTTGAAACTATGAATAATAATACATACAAAATCCTCCAAATTTAACTTGCTTAAGATCTTACCCATTTATATTACTTTATGTTCTCATGTTGTACAAAAAAGAATGCCAATAATTAGGTTGAACCAGACATTATTATTTCTATTCACTCAGAAATGGATAAAATGGAAGATATGGGAAAACGATATCTGTAATGCAAGTAGATAGGAACTCCTTTCCATATGTATCCTCAAAGAAACATTATTTATCTGCTTATCTGTTCAATGTAATTTATTTCAGACAATTCTTTTTATGAGCTCAAGCATTCATGCAAACAATGATTTCTTCCTTATTGATATACCATTTCTTCTGCTCATTTAAGCTCATTTAAAATTAACATTTATTGGCCAGATAAAAAAGAATTACCATATTTTTCAGAATATAAGACACACCTTTTTTCCTCTAAAAAGAGGCTGAAAATCTGGATGCGTCTTATGCACTGAATACAGCATTTTCTGAATTCTGAAAGCCCCGCCCCTTCACCAAAATGGCCATGCACAGCCTTATGGAGGCTTTCAGGCAGCTCCTGGGGTTGGGGAGGGCAGAAATGAGCAATAAATGGGCCGTTTTTGCCCCAGCAACACTCTATAAGCCTCCATAAGGCTACGCATGCAATTTGTTTGACAAAAACAGGCCGTTTTCACAAAAAAGGGCCATTTTTTCCCTCATTTTTGGGACCTCCGCCACTCCAGGAGCACTCTGCAAGCCCCCCCCCCAAGGTTATTCATGCCTTTTTGGGGGGAAATCGGATCCATTTTCACAAAAAAAATAGCCCATTTTGGGGAAGTTTGTAGAGTGCATAAACTCCCCCCCTTTCAGAAAGCTGTTTATTTAGAGTAGTTACCTACCTACTTACTCTCTTTCTCTTTCCCCCTACCTATCTACTGTATTTCTCTCTCTCTATTTTACTCTCTCTATCCCTCTATCAACCTACCTACTCTCCTTCTTCCTACCTATCTACTGTATTTCTATCTCTATTTATATATATATATATATATATATATATATATATATATATATATATATATATATATATATATATATATATATATATATATATATTGTTATATTTATGCTGATAAATAAATAAAGGGAGACTAGTATAGATCTATTTCAAGCTATTTAGCTCTCATCAGCTAGCCATACCCAAGTTTGGGAATCGAACCTGTGCTCCATTGCCTCCCAGGCAGGGAGTTAACCATTTGAGCTACAGAGAACGACTCCTTATCAGCCAGCCAGGGTGGGAGGTATATACTTAAAGTCACAACCCCTGGTATGCCCAAGTATGGGAGGAAGGTCACACTTCCACTCTCTGTCATTAGGCTCGTCACAAGAGACCATCCAGACAGAAACCCAATATTTTTTACTGTTGCCTTTTTGTTACATTTTGTTATATTTATGCTGATAAATAAATAAAGGGAGACTAGTATAGATCTATTTCAAGCTATTTAGCTCTCATCAGCTAGCCATACCCAAGTTTGGGAATCGAACCTGTGCTCCATTGCCTCCCAGGCAGGGAGTTAACCATTTGAGCTACAGAGAACGACTCCTTATCAGCCAGCCAGGGTGGGAGGTATATACTTAAAGTCACAACCCCTGGTATGCCCAAGTATGGGAGGAAGGTCACACTTCCACTCTCTGTCATTAGGCTCGTCACATACATACATACATACATACATACATACATACATATGCATATACGTACATATACATACATACATACATACATACATACATACATACATACATACATATATATATATATATATATATATATATATATATATCCCTTTATCTACATATCTACCTAATTACTCTCACTCTCTCTCTCCCTACCTACCTACTGTATTTCTCTCTCTTTCTCTCCCTCTCTATCCCTCTATTTACCTATCTACTTTTTTAAAAAAATTGCCTCTTCAAAACTTGGGTGCGTCTTATACTCTGAAAAATATGGTAATGGGACATTGAGTTGTAGGGGTAAATAGTTAGATTAGAAATGGAGAGGGGCAACTCAACTTTGGTACAATTTATGATGAGTCATCCATTCTCAACTCAATTTACTGACAATGAGTATAGAAAACCACATGTACTCTCTTGGCCTACAACTCTGATAGTCCTGACACAAAATAATTGAAGAAAATTTGGCACAATGATTCATTTCTGTTAATGGATTAGTATGTATGTTATGTCTTGCAACTAATGTTTAATACTTAATCAGGCATTATACAGTACACCACTTATTATTTAATGTGTTCTTCATATATATATACAAACAAAGGCTAAATGTACGTATAATAGTTATCAGAATTCAGGAACTTTATCAGGTTCCTGATAAACAGAATACTTGGGATCATTTATAACACTGCTGAGTGTTACAAACAAGAGCTGGCATATTGTTTATTGAGGAGAAATTCCCAATTTATTTGATTCCATTTTTTAAACCCAAATTCCAAATTGTTCAAGTTGCAAACATTTTATTTGTTTGCTTGGATTTCTATGACCTCATATAAGTGACTTTTGGCTGCAAGCATTATAAAAAGTTAATATGATAGAACAAAATTAAAATGTAAAAAATGAGGGTTTTTTTAAAAAAAATTCACATTCATTAAAAAAAATTCGGTCAGTGATCACTTCCACTGTTTAACTGTTTACTGTTTAACTGTTTAACTGTTCATTAAATTTATAGGCCGCCCAATCCCTGAGGACTCCGGGTGGCTTACAGCAACAGAAATTAAAAGAAATTAAAAACAGATAAAACATGACAAATTTAAAAAGACACAACTTGCACCCAATCTAAGCAGGGCTGGACCTCAATCCAGAGGTCAACAGATCCAGGCCTGCTGGAATAGCCAGGTCTTAATAGCTTTTCGGAAGGCCATGAGAGTGGGTAGGGTCCGGATCTCTGGGGGTAGCTCATTCCATAGGGCCGGAACAGCAACAGAGAAGGCCCTACTCCGAAGCGTCACCAGCCGGCATTGTCCAGCTGATGGCACCTGGAGAAGGCCCATCCTGTGCGATCTTATCAGTCTTAGGGAGGTGTGTGGCAGAAGACGGTCTCAAAGATATCTGGGTCCTAAGCCATGTAGAGCTTTAAAGGTGATAACCAGCACCTTTAATCATGCTCGGAGACCAATAGGAAGCCAGTGCAGCTCGCAGAGGATAGGTGTAATGTGGGTGTACCTAGGTACACCCAGTATCGTTCGCGCGGCTGCATTCTGGACTAATTGTAGTCTCCGAACACTTTTCAGGGGCAGCCCCATGTAGAGCGCATTACAGTAATCCAATCTTGAGGTGATGAGGGCGTGAGTGACTGTTTGCAGTGCCTCCCGGTCCAAATAGGGCCGCAACTGGTGCACCAGGTGAACCTGGGCAAAGCCCCCCCCTGGTCACAGCTGACAGATGATGTTCCAACGTCAGCTGCAGATCCAGGAGGACCCCCAAGTTTTGGACCCTCTCTGAGGGGAGCAAATTTTCTCCTCCCAGGTTTAGGAACGGACTAGCTGGGCTGTCCTTGGGGGGCAACATCCACAGCCACTCAGTATTGTCAGGACTGAGTGCAAGTTGTTCACTCCCATCCAGACCCTAACAGCTTCCAGGCACTGGCACATCACTTCCACCGCTACACTGAGTTGGCACGGGGCGGACAAATACAACTGTGTATCGTCTGCATACTGGTGGTATTTAATTCCGTGCTGGCGAATGATCTCACCCAGTGGCTTCATGTAGATATTAAATAGGAGGGGGGACAGGACCGATCCCTGCGGCACCCCATAATTAAGGGGCCTAGGAGTCGACCTCTGCCCTCCAACCAACACCGACTGCAACCTGTCGGAGAGGTAGGAGGAGAACCACTGTAAAACGGTGCCTCCCACTCCCACCTCTTCCAGCCGTGGCAGAAGGATACCATGGTCGATGGTATCGAAGGCCGCTGAGAGGTCAAGAAGCATCAGGATAGAAGAATGTCCTCTATCCCTGGCCCACCAGAGATCATCGATCAGTGCGACCAAAGCGGTTTCAGTGCTGTAACCAGGCCTGAAACCAGACTGAAAACTATAGTTTGAAGGTCAGTACTGGCCCTGCATCTCAAAAGGCCAATTTTTTTCTTTTATTTTCAGTCAGATACTGCCAGCCGACAAAACCAATTTCTGGTTGAATAGCATAAAATGATTTTCAACAGCTATGGACGTGAGGCTAACCTACCCTGAGAAGCCTGCTGTGTCTCATTTCCCATTTTCTTGAATTTAACCACCCCCCACCCCCAAAAAATTGTGCTAGTTTTCTTAAGTGCTATAATTGCTTCCTAGTTCAGCATGCTCATTGTTTTATCATGTATTTGCTATTGAAAGCTTGATTAAAAGAAATGAATATAAAAGGGAGAGGAGATTAATATGAACAGTTCCATTATTCATGAGAAAAATTGAAATTGATGAAACAACCAAAGTTATTGTGTGCTGAATGTGTTGCCAAAAGCAGTGAGAATGCAAATTGATTAGATATGGAGGGACTCTATATGCCACTCTATTCTCTCTATATATTAAAAAATAGTACTAGCACTCGCACTTAGACTTATATACCACTTCATAGTGCTTTACATCAGTCTCTAAGCCAGGGGTTTCAAACTCGTGTCATCACAGTATCATCATGTGACTGTATTGGGCCTTTTTTCCCCTTTGCTAAACCAGACATGGGTGTGGCCAGCACATGGCACATCCAGGCTGCACAGTGCGAGTTTGACAGTCCTGCTCTAAGCTGTTTACAGAATCAGCATATTGCCCCCAACAATCTGGGTGCTCATCATACCAACCTCGGAAGGATGGAAGGCTGAATTAACCTTGAGCTGGTCATGATCGAACTGCTGGCAGTGAAATGCAGAATTAGCCTGCAATACTACATTCGAACCACTGCGCCACTACGGCTCTTTTGTAAAGTATGCAAAAAATGAATGACTCAGTGTGATGTCTCCATCATCCCATTCAGTGCCAGCTCCTAAGCACCTTCCTACCTTTTAAAGCATTTTTAAACATCCATTAAAGAGGCAGGGAAGTTGGGCCTCAGACTTGCACTTGGTTTCTAAATTCTTGTCACGCAAATCGTAACTTGTCTTCCAATTGTTAACCAATTTGTAATTTCCTGCTGGAAAACAAGTAAAACCTGAAATATGATCACTAGGGGGGAAAAGAAGGACCCACACTCACTTTGCCTAAGGAAAATTCATGTTTGACTTAACAAAGTACAAAAAGCATGTAACAAGTTAGTTTAGGATGGGCGTCGATACAATGCACCTTAATTTGTACATGTATTTTTCCGGGGCTTGTAAATGCCTACCATATAAGCTCAAGAAAAGATGCAAGTACAATGTGTTTGCTCCTACCCACTCCTGAGCCCCCTTTTCAATTTCAGATCCAAAGCATAGCACACCACTACTAATAGTGTGTAGTTGCACAAACTGCATAGTATGCAAAGACTTTGCAGATGTGCCAATGGATAAGCTTTTTTCCCCCAAGATGCTTAAAATTGTTGCTCCTTGACATTACTCATTGTGCCTTAACAGCTTGTTCATACTATTAAGCAGCAGGTTCTCTGAGGGCTCCCAGTTTAAAACATTTTAAAGCACTTCAAAACTCTGCAGTATCCTTGGGGTGCTTTCACAGCAACACTGAATTATCACCACGGCTCCCGAAGAGATGCACTCAATATGCTAGATGACGTGCACTCCGTTTATTTTTGCAGCATTCTTAAAGATAGAGAAATGTCACTACGCATAATCTTACCATTTATATGATCAAATTCTCCAGTAACAAACCTAAACTAAAATGTTTTTTTTACTAATGCCTGGAGTTGCAATTTACCAAACAAAAGCTTTTTATCAACTTTTTTTATAAAAGACTTTTCAAAACTGTATGCCTAAAAAAATATTATCATCAAAATCCCACTGGTGAAAACCTTTTTGTTGTTGTTGTTGTTGTTGTTGAGCTCTAGGCTGTCTAGTATTACAATAAAGAAAGTAGTTGAAATATTTCAGCTGAATGCAGTTTGTGGGTCATGAGCGTTGGAGTAAAGTCTTTCCCACGTGAATTGATCACTGCTGTCAAAGCACATGTTGTGCATATAAAAGGCAGTAGGATCCATTAGCAGCTGCTGCTCTATTTCCTGGTACCTTTCCAAGGACATCAGTGGCATGCTGATGGAGTGACAGACAGAAGCAATATTGAAGTCTCACTGCTTTTTTGTTAAAGAATGTTTGGAGAAAAAAAAATGTGAAGTTTCCAGCTAGTATTTGAATGAAAGTGCCCACACTGCCTGGCCAGGTATTAAAAACAGCGTCATTGTGGAAGTAACCAAAGTGCCTAAAAGAAAGAGTTAGGCAGAAGTTCAAATATATATTTTGGATTTCACCCACAATCCAGACAAATAAATGTTTATTGCTAAAAAGCATAATCAAAGTGCAGTCAAAAATATGGTCAATTACAAGTTATATGATACTTCTCCTTTGCTGCAGCTATATAGCATCAATTCAGGATATTGTGTAGCAATTGCAAGTAGTAATTGATTTATGACCAGTCACTTAGTAACTGTTCAAAGTTACACCATCCCCCCTCAAAAAAACACCCCTACTTATGACCTAGTTTCAAAGTTACAGCTGCTGCATTTGCTCTTATGATCAACTGCAGGGATACTGCAGTGCCCTCTGGCTATCTCCCTTCTATCCTAGAGGTGGCGCAGAGGTTAAATGCAGCACTGCAGGCTACTTCAGCTGACTGGAGTTCTGCAGTTCGGCTATTCAAATCTCACCGGCTCAAGGTTGACTCAGCCTTCCATCCTTCCGAGGTGGGTAAAATGAGGACCCGGATTATTGGGGGCAATATGCTGACTCTGGAAACCACTTAGAGAGGGCTGAAAGCCCTATGAAGTGGGATATAAGTCTAACTACTATTGCTATTGCTAACCCCCTCCCCGATTTACCATAGCCCTTAGGCCTTCCCCCCCCCCCACTGAGAAAGGATAATAAAGTTGATAAACAAAATAGTTGTACATAGCTGTAACAAATTAGGACTCTGAAGTCAAAGGCTGACTAAGGTGGTATTCATTTGCATTGTCACAATGTACATAACATATTGTGAAGGGCCTGACCTTGTGGCCATGATAGAAAAGGAAGAGCTGGGAAGAGACATGAGCTATTATCTGAAGAGGCATTCAGCTCCCCAGTAAGAAGAAAGTAGACACAAATTAGCTAGTAGCCCCAGTTCAGTCACAGATCATGAAAGCATCAATTTCTCTCAAAAGGAAGTTCTGAAAAGGTATAGTTCCTACTGGCTTTGTCCACACTCTATCATTACTCTTAAATGAAAAATACAAGGATGTGGGAGAATCAGGACAATAGTAGTGATAAAACCTTTGGGAAAAGTTAATAGTCTCACACAAAGTCACATAAACTGGATGAATTTAGTGGACCAGATTAAGTGGTCAGAGGTTGTCTACTCTTCAATAGGTGGACGACAGATGTTTTTAAATATAAATTTATTCATTTATCAAATTATGGATCATATTACATGTGAAAGATTTCTAAATAGCCAGGGTTTATTTCATGTGTTTCTTTGGAATTTTATGCACTGCCTTTCTTGTTTTTTGCATTTCCCCGATGTTATTTTTCTCTTTTGTAAAGTATCTTTTCTGTCCTATATTCATTCCTTGGTTTGGAAAATCATTTATTTTTTTGACTATGTATAAGTGGCCCCTGTTAGACTTGTGAAAAATTGACCCTCATTCATTTTAACTTGGAGAGACAAGATTCAAAGAACACACACTTTAATTCAAGTTTTTGTGAGTAAGATGTGAGAATAAGATGATTTGAGCATCTTCAAGACTGAGATTACCTTTGTTAAAAAAGATTTCACCCACAAGATATAATGGAGAGCATCAAAATGAATACAGCAACTTTTTTTTGTTTGAAATGAATAAAAAATGTAGGAATGATAGATACTTCAGAGGATTTAATTGGGATTAGTTTCCTCTGGCGGGTTTCACCACAAAAATGTCACAAAAATGACAGAACAGCCTCCACATTCTCTAGTAAATGGCCAAGCTTGCACTGATCCTATGCAAAAAAAATGTCCTATCTCAACTGTAATTCATTCAAATACTGTTTGAAAGGTAATCAAATTATTGAGATTTCTAGTTCTATCTTTTTTTCCTATTTTTCTCTTCAAATTACATTTACTGGAACAATTACATGCAGGTTTAATGTGCAGGTTTATTGTCATCAGAGAACCATAACTAAATTCATATGGCTGCCAGATGAGAGGAAAATGGATATAATGATATACCTTTCATATCATTGTCATGTTTTCCAGATTGGAGAAATGTCATGAGGAAACACTGCTGAATGTTGGTAATATAATTTCCTAAAGTAATTTTGGTCGAGCAAATTCAAGAAATTTACAATTGTCGGTCCCCAGATGAACTTGATTCCTTTAATAGAATAATTTACCAAAGAAACTCAGGGACAAATTTTGAAAAGTTTAACAACTTAGCTCAAGATTTGATTTGTAAAAAGTTTAAGTTAGCATTAATTTTTGTAAAAAAGGAACTTCTGCAGTATTATTAGCATATGTATTTTTCAAAGAACAAAGAGATTATAAATTGAAGTACAGTTAAATTGATATCTGAAGTGACTCCAACAATAAAGGTTCCTAGACAGGAGTGGGTTCCGGCAGGCACTACGGATGGTTTGCTCGTGTGTGCGCAGTGTGCGCATGCGCAATGCAATAGAAATTGTTCTGCACATGTGCAGAAGCAAAAAACAAGGTGGCAGTGCCTACAGTGCTGCCCGTAGAACCAGTTCGGGGGTGTGCCAGGCCTGGGTCTCTGCCAGTTCTAGCCTAACCACTACCAGTTCAGCCAAACAGGTCCAAACCAGTAGGAACCCACCACTGTTTCTAGATCCCCCTCTATTCAGAAGAAACAACAGAAGATGTCTCTATTTTATTCCCTCTGCCACCAGAAGTTTATTGTATGAATTTAAAATAGTGGAAGTCAGGATATAGTGATTTTTTAAATAAATTTATAAAATAAATCATACATTTAATAAATAATCAAAAATTTTATAATGAATATAAAAATTAACACAAACTAATAAAAAGAAAAAAAACATAAATGAGAAAAAAGAAAGAAAAAAGATGAGGTTGCAGAAAGAAAGAACAATAGAAGAATTATCTGATTTCCTTTGCACTAAATATAAATACAAGGACAAAATTATCTCTTACTCTATGGTTACAAAAGAAAGGTCATTCTTTTCTATTAGCCAAGGTTTTTTCCCTATCATCAAAACTAAAAATTGTAACTGCATTTTTATTCCATCTTATGGGGGAAAAAATCTATGGTTTCCAGTCAGCCGTAAATGTAGATGTTGTTTTCTCTCTAAGTAATAGCTTTAATTTAGCCATCTCTTCATGTTCCATTGTCTTCACCAACCGTTCCTCCATTGTGGGTATTAATCAGACTTTTCCACTCTTGCTGCAAAATATTGTGATTTTAAAAAGCAATGAAAATTTTGTAACATGGGAAGTAGACCTGTAATGGCTTAGTTGGGCAAGAATGTATTAGCTATAAAATCGAATGTTGTGCTTAGGTACACACACATAATAGTTTTGTAAGGTTTCATATAGGGACAAAGTTTACAGATAAAAGCATAAAGAGAAATAATAAAAAACAAATTGCCAATTCTATATACCTTGCTTCTTAAAGACGGGAGGGGGGGTTATGTTCTGCAAACATGCATCATTATACAAACTTCAGAATGTCTGAAGGAATACATGATACATGATCATATTTAACTACAGTATTATAAACCCTGATAAGATGCAATTCCATATATATTTATTTTAGAATAAGCCACATTGATCTCAGTGAACTCCTTCCTTCCTTCTTCTCACTCACTCACTCACTCACTCTTTCCTTCCAGAAGACTATTAGGAAGGGTGCTGGGCATGGATGACTGTCCATTGTCCCCCCCCCCTCCAAATAGTCATCTGAATTGGACTCAGAAGCCTGAAGAAGATATTATTGAAATGAAAGTTCATTTCCTTTTGGGCTGTAAGAATTGGAATTGCATCTTCCTTTTCCCCCTGGAAGAGCTGGAAAGTAACTTCTGTAAAATATTTCATATTCCTATATGGAGTATTGCAGAGGTGGGTTACTAATTTTTTTACTACCTGTTTGGGAACACTCCCGCATGTACACGTGTGCATGCATGACCCTTCTGCACATGCACAGAAGCGTCTGGGCAGGTGAATGGAACCTCCCATCACTGCTACTACTGGATTGCCCGATCCTGGCTGACCTGGCAGCAACCCACCCCTGGAGCATTCTAGAAATCCTCAAATATTCTTATCTTCCTTTTCCAAACCATTCTGATCTGGCCATACTGGGAGTGATCTGATAGTAGTTCACTATCAAACTATTTCCACACGCTGCTTTGTATTCTGAGTTCATTTTCAGAAAAGTGTCAAATTATTGTGGTCCTGGGATAGTTGGCTAGAAAGTTCCATCTCTAGAGACAGAATGGTTGCAAATAACTAGATAGCAATTCTTTTACTGAGGAATTAATAGCACCGTATATACTGAAATAGAGGAAGGATGCTCAAAACAAGTTATCTTCAGCTCCTTACTTCAGTATAAATTGAGTTCCTTGCTATGATTCAGGATTTATGACATCCAGTGGTATCCTGGAATGCAAAGGATCTAAATCACAGATTATTTCTTATAAATAGTTAGTGATAACATTATTGGCCAGACAGCAATGTAATGATAACTACAGATTCCCAGATAATTGTCCAATACCGTTGTACTCTCTATAACAAAGAACATTGGATTCAAACATGTATAGCTTTTCCTGGAACAAACTATTGCTTCTTGAAATAAAACATTTTTATTGTTCTTTAGAGAAACATAAAGAAGAATAAAATAGCCAAAGTATAGGATAAATCGAGTCATTCCACCCATTTCGTTACTTTCTGTGTGAGAAAAATTATCCTAGATAATTTTACAAATAGAAAGAAAACCAAAACAAAGAGATTAAAAGCAACAAAATGCTTTATTTATTGACGAGGCTTCTTATCGATAAACTGCATGCACATGTAGGATTCTCTAGGCAAAAAGAGAATGGTTACAGGTGGAACAGGTAACCCTTAAATACACAAAATGACATCTCAAAATATGTCATCAAGCAATTACAAAAATGCATGTGCGTGTTACATGTGATCCATGTTCGTGCTGAATAACAATGTTGGCAGAAATCGGGCAACTGGCACGGAAATATTATGTCTCAAAATACATTTGAATACTTTTAGATAGTGTTCTGACCCCCCTTTCTCTGTCCAGGAATGAAAACCAAAAGCCACATAACTCAAAAGGTTTCTTTTTATCAGTCCCAGCTCTTGCTGGCTGCGAGCCCAAAATAAACACAGATAAATGCTATGGCAAAAGTCCTCATGCATAAACTACTACAAAACAGGATTCTACATTTCAGTTCCAACTTGAAATTTTCTGAGTAAGCAAGCAATTAATGCTAAGCTTGTAGCATAGTCAAAATGGAGATTCGGACTCAAAATGTAGTTTCAGATTTTACCCAAATAACCCAATTATCCTTATTCTCTCATTCTGTAAAACAAACAAACAAACTAACAAACAAACAACAGCAAAAATGCCTGGGGGTTCTAATGGTGTTCATCCTTTTTGCTAAAACCACTGCAAAGTGATTTCAAAAATGGAGATTCTAGGTTATTTGGAGGAGACAGGTTTCCACCTCAACAAACAGTGGAATACTTAATCTAGACTGGTGTTTCTCAATCTCAGCAACTTTCAGACTTCAATTTGTGGACTATAGCATGCTGGCTGGGGAATTCTGGAAGTTGAAGTCTGTTAATCTTAAAGTTTCTTATGTTGAAAAACATTGGTCTAGATCAGTGATGGCGAACCTTTTTTGGATTGCGTGTCAAAAGTGGGAGGAGTACAGGGGGGTTGTACACAGGTGTGCCACACCCATGTTATGCACGTGACCCCAGCGGGCACATGCACGCTCTCCCTGCACGCATGTTTTCTGACCAGCGCTTCCCCTCACTTTTGGCATGCTTTTTTCACCCTCCCCAGGCTCCAGATGTTTTCTAGTAACCTGGGAAAGGTGAAAACAGTCTCAGCTGCCCCCATGGAGGCCCTCCAGAGTATTCAGGAGGTTCCCTGAAGCCTCCGGAGGATGAAAAACGGCCCTAAAGGCAACCCGGAAGTTCAGGAACAGTGACTTCCAGTTTGTCCATGGGGCCTTTTTTTTGGCCTCTGGAGCCTTCAGGAGGCTTCCCTGAAAGCTCTGGAGGGTGAAAAATGGCCCTACCGTAGGGCCATTTTGTGCCCTTCGGAGCCTTGAGGGAAGCCTCCTGAAGGCTCCAGAGGACAAAAAATTGTCCTATGAGCAAACCGGAAGTCTCTTCCCAAACTTCTGGTTTGCCTGTAGGGCCCGGTTTTTCGTGCTCTGGAGGCTTCAAGGAAGCCTCCAGAGGGTGAAAAATGGGCTCAAAAGAAGGCTGAAGTCAGCTGGTCAGTGAGCAGATGCGCTCTGGAGATGACAGGGCAATGCCTCAGGTGCCCTAACAAATGCCTCCGCGTGCCATATTTTTGCCATCACAGATCTAGTTTATTGAAGCATCTATTCAAAGTTTCTAATTTTAATTATTACTAAATCAAATAGAATAACAGAGTTGGAAGAGTCCTTGGAGGTTTTTAGTCCAATTTCCTGCTTAGGCAGGAAATCTATACCATTTCAGACAAATGGTTGTCCAATCTCGTCTTAAAAACTTCCAGTGTTAGAATATTCACAACTTCTGGAGGCAAGCTGTTCTACTGATTAATTTTTATAACTGTCAGGAAATTTTTCCTTAGTTCTAGGTTGCTTCTCTCCTTGATTAGTTTCCACCCATTGCTTCTTGTCCTGCTGTCAGGTGCAAATAGCTTGACTATTTTTTCTTTGTGGCAACACCTGAGATATCAGAACAGTGCTAGTTCTTCTATCATGTTCTTCTTTCTTAACAAGAAACTAATCTATTGCAATTTTATACTAATTTTATATAAATTATACAAATGTATATAATATGTGCCTTCCTAAATGTTGGGAATATTTCTAGCACTTATTGTTCCTCTGAGAAGTGTTATGGACCAGAACACCAAAGGCAGCAAGAAACCAGTGCAATGATGATACTAAGGCTAATATTACAGTATCTTTGAGGATTATTTTCATTTGGAAATGAATCTAAAAAATTTTTTTAAACCCATCCCTTAAAAAATTAATCTTAAAATGTTTTAGATGTTAGAGCTGCACTTCTCACCTTCATTTCACAGTTGCACAGATGATAAGAAATTATTTTTCATTGCCTCATTGGATAGCACATGCTACTAACCACAAATGACATACCATTTGATATTTTTCAGAGCTTAGTATTTTATCAACAGAACTTTCCTAATCAAAGCTCTGGACATCTCTTGAATTTAACACAAATTAAAAGAGTTTTTTTTTTAAAAAAGAAACAAATTAATCAAAACAAAATATATTTATCATAATGTAATTTATCCGTAGGAAAGAGAGAGAGAATTCAATGTTAAATGTTTTTCTCCAATATATTTTATATGCAACTTCTTTTAAGAACATAGAACTGGACTACAGATCCTGAAACATGTATATAAGGAAGAATCACTGTTTTTCAAGTTTGATGTTAATTTGGAAAATGTACATGTCATAGGTTCATAGAAAATTATCGTTATGTTTAATGTTCAGAAATAGGGTATCTATTTTTTATTTCATTTGTCTTTCAAATCCAATTAATAAGGAAAATAAATAAATGAAATTAGCTTAGCTAACATTGTCAAAGCCTTTCTTCATAACAAAACCAATTTAAAATGCATGCATGACTAATCAACCGTAATGTTTTCCCATCTTAAACTGATACAGGATTTTTATTATTTATTTAAACATTATTTTAAAAGCAACTCAGTTATGACATTCTGAACAGCGTGCAAAAAGGAAAAAAGAACCATAAATAATAATAATAACAACATAAAATAATTTTACATACTAAAATAAACATTGGCAAAGAGATTGGGTTAAAGGCAATGGGATCAAAGTATCTTAACAACCTTGCAGAAAGTAAGTAGAGATGGGAGTCTATAATCTGAAAGAATCCTGAACGCTGAAAGCCTACAAAAATAATTTTCCTACATAACATATACTTAACATGTATGGTATAATATAAGGGAATTGGATGTAAAGGGTAAACAGGGCTTTGGAAAGGAGGATTAGAAAATTTTGGTATTAAATATTATGGATGTTTAGCTAGAATAGGATATGAGGATTTAATATTAATGGAGAATTTTATAAATAAGTAAATGAAATGCCAGTATGTGATTATGTATTAAATCTTGGTATATTTTATGATGAAGGATGTTTAAATAATCATAGTCAAATAAAAGTGGAGGTATGATGATGGTAATATAATAAATATCCGAGTTAAGATATTAGAGTTAATATGAATTATATTTGATGACGGTGGAAGAGGTGCACAAAAGCCTTTTATAACCAACTGATACACCTTCTATAGTATGTAAAGAAGGAGGATTTGTATGTTTGTTTTGAAAATAAAAATATATTAAAAAAACATATACTTAACATAATGGATGTAGACTTACTTTGAATAAGCATCCTAGTAGCATCACCTACTTTGTTGGTGATGATGACAATGAAATTCCGTTGTGGAATCTACCCAGGCGTTAATCCACAACTGATTAGCCAACTGCAGAAGTTGCTGCGTGAACACAAGAAGTATATTCTGGAATGTAAGGCTGCTGTTGAATCTGTTCCTAAGGACCACAAGGACTTCCAAGTGGCGATTAATGCCAATAGGAAGCCTTCTGGAGATCACTGAGATCATTTCAATGCCCCCACGACTACAGAAGTGGCTGTTCTCATTGTTGGCCAGGATTTTGAGAAGAGAGATATCATTCTCCACAGCAGAGACAACAGATTGTTATAATCAGTGAAATGCACCATGCCTATGACACTCTCCTCTGATGTTCCACTGTGGAGAAAATGGCTATTACATCAATATACCTCAGCGTGACCCAAATACCAAGGTTCCTCTCAAGAAGACCTTTTACAACTGCTGCCTTTTACAGCTACAGGATAATGGAGCATGATGGCAAATAATGCTACCTACTGCTGTTCCAGTCCCATAGCAAAGCTTGGGTATCCAATTGACAAGTTAAAGATATACTCTGAGACTTCTAGAGAACCTCTTGACTCTCTTCCTCCTAACCAAACTAAGTTTTGCGGTTTCTTGTTCCTCCCTCCCTTCAGGGAATCCGAACTACATTCCACCACAGATGTACAAAAAAAAATCAGTTGTCAATAGACATAGAGAGATAAACCACATTTCCAAACCATTCAAAAGAGACAATAAAATTCATGGCAATGACAATATGGTTAGATGTTTAATTTGAATTAGATTTCTGAACTGAATTGGCAAGTCAATTAAAATGATCAATTCAAGACAGTTACCAACAAAAAAGGCATGCGCTTCAGCCATCTGTGATATATATATTCAAATCAGATTGCAAATATGAGTCAAAAAGTTCCAGGGTGGATATGATTTCAATTGCGCATTTCTGATATCTCTTCATTACCATGGAATTATGCCAGTGGTGGGTTTCCCAAAAATTTAGAACCTCTTCTGTAGGTGTAGCCTGCTTTGTAGGAGTGGCTTGCCAGCCAGGTGATGGGGTGGGAGTGGCTTGCCAGCCATGTGACTGAGTGGGAGTGGCTTGGCAGTCAAGTGACTGGGTGGGCGTGCCAACTTGTAATATGTGGTGAAACTCACTTAACAATACTCTTGCTTAGCAACCAAAATGTTAGCTCAGAAACTCTGGCATTTGAAGCACGCAAGTCTTAAAGCTGTCAAGTTACAAGACCCTTGCACCCCTAACCATTTAGAAAAAAAAAAACCAGGGATGTTCAAACTTGACAGCTTTAAGACTTGTGGACTTCAACTCCCAGAATTCCTCCTCCAGTAATGTTGGCTCAGGGACTCTGGCATTGAAGAGTGCAAGTCTTAAAGCTGTCAAGTTACAAGACCCTTGCACCCCTAACCCTTTAAAAAAATCCCAGGGGTGTTCCAACTTGACAGCTTTAAAACTTTAAGGTTTAAATAGGACTCTTAGAGGCAGGCGGGGCAATTGGTGAGCCAGCCAATCAGTGAGCGGCATGCGGGGCAAGCATGGTGCAGACGGGCGGGGGGAAGGAGCTGGAACCAGTTTTAAACGGAATGGTAGATTTGTGGAACCTCTTCTATAGAAGAGGTTAGAACTGGCAGGAACCCACTCCTGAAGTGTGTATAATTATTGAAGTAGGATTAATAAATATGCATATTCTGGGTATTTTTTACAGTGATACATGCAATTACTTCCTGAATTAACTTTCAGACAGCCTAACACTATGTAAACTAGAATAGGTCTAGGCAGTCTATTTGAGCTCTCAAAAAAGATTGCAAATAACATTTCTAAAAATTTATTATGATTGCCTTTTTATGCCTGACAGAGAAAACTACACCTGTGTGTGTATACCTAGCTATTTATTGCTTTGTCTTTGTGTGTTTAGGAACTCTGAATCTTTCATATGTGCCCAGGCAATATATAATCAGAAAGATTTTACTGCTGGAAACAATGGGGTTTTTTTCTGCTCTTTTGGTTTTATCTGAGAAATGTCAAGTATCATCTATTTTCCATGACCCGCTGCTTTCCAATTGTGCCAGAAGTATAGTTCCCCAAAGCCCTCAGCCAATAAGTCCAAAGCTCAGTATATTTATTCTGGTGCCTAGTTCAAACTCAGAAGAGTCTGAAATCAATGAAGCTGCTCAAAATGCCCTAGATGAATACCAGTCTCAAGGGAACCCTAGCAACCAGCTACATGCAGTTGATTTGGCCAATCAAATTTGAGACAGGTGGAAGCAGCAAAAGGTGAGGAACCTCATCTGGGACCTTCTCCCAGCTCTGCACTGTAGAGAGCTGAACACAGGACAGCTACCTAGCTTCTTGCTTGACAAGGATGTTCCCAACCTTAATGGCTTGCATCTGACCCATACTTCAATTAAGAGCCATCATTACCTAGCAGTTCTCAATTAGGAACATCTGCTCTGTGCCCATTTGATTTCTGAATCTGTTGTCTGAGAAAAGCCCACTCCTTGGAACCCTGATTAGCCATATTTGGAATCTTGGATTCCTGTTTCATAATCAATTATGCTTCTCCCTGCATGGGAACTCTTTGTAGGCAAGCTTTTTAGGGACTTTGTTTCTTTGTGTGTATTTGCACACGTGCCCTTCCTGCTGCTATTTTATTTCATGCGTTTTATTTATCAATTGTATTTGGCTGCCCATTTCACATTGGGGGATGTACAATGTAATCTACTATTAAATGTATACTATTATGCCATTAGTACTTCTAAAGCATAAGTAAAGGTTCTTGTGAATTAGGGCTGGTGCATGTCTGGTCTCAGGATGGCTCTTAACCATCTGCATTTATATTTAGAGTACTAGATACATCGATGTGTATGTGTATGTGCAGTGACATGCGGTCAGCTTTAGGGCTGGTGAGGCACTTTTTAGACTTGTGGACTTCAACTCCCAGAATTCCACAGCTAGGCACGCTCAGTTCCAATTTAAAGCGACAGCATTTTTCCCCCTTGCAAAATAAGTTTTCCCATTTTTTTCTTCTCCCTCCCCCTCCTTCCTCCCTCTCTCCCTCCCTCACTCACTCTCAAACAAACACAGAAGTTGGATTGGATATATTTTCCAAGTCTTGAAAGCAGCTCCTCTGCCATAACCCCCTCTTCCCCTGCTGCCTTCCGATCAAACTTTTTGAATTCCTCCCCCCTCCCCAAACACACCTTTTCCAGCTGTTTCAGAGATGATTTCAACTCTGCTTCGGCCTGCCCTGCCGTGCCCTCCCCTCATGAAAGCCAGAGCTCTGTCAGACTGAGCTAGTTGCTCCCAGAGAACTCTAAAAAGCCTCTAAAAATGCCCTCTACAGGAGGCGAGAGAATATGTGCCTCATTTGCATGAGGAATTCTTTGCATTTTAATCCTTGGTTATCTCTTAAAAGGTGAAAAATTCCTTATGCACAGGAGGCGCCTATTTCTCTGGCCTCCTCCTATGGTTAACACAAAGCACTGTTCCAAGTCACTGTGAATCTGGTAGCAACTACCTTGGTTTTAATTATTTTTAAAAAATTCTTTAAAATTCCTTTTCCTCATGACTGGTGAGGCCTCTAGTGACTGCACGTCCCTGTGTATGTGTATGTGTGTAACATATACAAGTCACATACATACACATATATTTATTTTATTATATTAGATTTTTTAAAATTCCATCTTTATCACTTTTATAAGTAATTCAATATGGAGAACATAGTTAATATTCCTTTCTCCTGCTACTTTCCCTCCAACAACAATCCTGTGAGATGGGTTGGACTGAGGGAGTGTGATTTGTCACCAAACCAGCTTTCACAGTTAAGATGGCACTAGAACTCCAGCCTCCTTGTTTCTAGCCCAGTATCTTAACCGTTAGGCCACTATGACTAAAAATATATAATTACAACTGCAAGTCAGGACTATCTGAACTTTACAGGAAGAATTTTAAAATCATACTAATTCCAGTTTTGCCCTATTTTATGACCTTTCTTGCCACAGTTATTAAATGAATCACTGCAATTGTTACGTTAGTAACATGGTTGTTAAGTGAAACTGGCTTCCTCGTTGATTTTGCTTATCAGACGGTCACAAAAGGTGGATCACATGACCCAGGTATGCTGCAGCCATCTTAAATATGAAGCAGTTGCCAAGCATCTGAATTTTAATCACATGACCATGGGATGCTGCAATATGTGAAAAATGGTAATGTCACATTTTTCCCGTGCCATTGTAACTAAATGGTCACTAAGTGAATTATTGTAAATCAAGGATTACTTATAGTGTTAATCATTATTGTTAGCGCCTAGGTGGCGCAGTGGTTAAATGCAGCACTGCAGGCTACTGCTAGATCAGCAGGTCAGCGGTTCAAATCTCACCGGCTCAGGGTTGACTCAGCCTTCCATCCTTCCGAGGTGGGTAAAATGAGGACCCAGATTGTTGGGGGCAATATGCTGACTCTCTGTAAACCGCTTAGAGAGGCCTGAAAGGCCTATGAAGCGGTATATAAGTCTACTGCTATTGCTATTGCTATTGTTAGCGAAGTTCCTGAAAATCTCTAACTGTCCCCCAAACTAATCTTCCTTAGCACTTTTTATATAGTGAATGTAATGTGCACCAGAATTTTAGAGTCTCTTCTGTAATAAGATAATTGGGGAAGGGAAAGAAATTAGAAGGAAAATGAATGGCTTAGCCTTTAGGGTTTTTTTTTTCCTGGCAGGTTTAAGTTTAAATAACAACCCAAAGCAACAAAACAATGTGTTTGCCAGCTGCCTTTTACAAAAGAGAGGGAAATTGGTTGTTTTCTCATGAGGAAAAATGATGATTATGTTTTTATGCCTCAAGTCAGAATCAGATTATAATAAAATTATGAAGCACATATCGTAATCTGCATATTATAATAGTCTTCCAAAGAATTGCAGGTCATTTTGTGGTATCACTGGAGACTAATAGTAGACAAAACATAAACCTACTAAAAAGTGGAACAAATTATTTATGATAGAATTATGTCAGAATATTACTGAGAATGAAATAGGTAACTTAGTTAGACCATATATTTATAAGACTAGGGGAAAAAAGATGTGAAAAAAAAATACTGACAAGGAAAGCTTGCCTCTTTATTTTAATATCAAACTAAAATGGGACAATAGTTGGAATTTCCTTCTTCCTTTTTATACTCCCAGTTTCATGAACTTGACAGTCATCCCTTTTAAAAAAATCAGTAAACATGAAAGAAAAAATATGTTCAGTAAATATTTTAAAATATTAATAATTATAGTATACTGTATATTCTTTAAAAACTAACTTTTAATCTGTTAATGTGAGATATTCCATTATTTTTATTCTGAAGCTTTTGAGAATAACTAATGTCCAACTTCATGAAACTCTATGAAAAGTTTTGTTTTTCAAAAATACCAAAAATATAGATTACTCAGAACACATTCCAATAATGATGATAATTCAAACACATGTGCTTTTTTTTGTTTGCTCCTAATACATTTTGCCCAAATTGTGGCATTAGGAGAAGCAATTTTATGTAGTCCAAATTCTTGCAATAATGCAGATTATTTTAAAACTTGATGTGAAATATTGATGTCTTACCTTGCTCTGAGTTGCACAATAACAGGGATTGTTCTAAAGGTTCATCATGTGCATAAAAATTGAATTATATTTCTGCTCCATGTTCCAAATATGTCTTTCGGCTTTCAAGGCAGGAAATACAAAAGGACTGTTAGTAAAAGTAGAGCCAATTCTCTTTCATAATATCAGAGGAACCATATAATAACATTCAAATTGTGCTATACTGTTTTCATTGTCATTTACATGGGTTAAGAAAAAGTCAATATATATTCCAAATGAAACAAAATTAAAAATAAAGGAAGTTAATCCCACTAGCATTGCATAATAATAATAATAATTTAAATAAAGAAAAATTAGGAGGTAAACACTTTCCATAAGACATTTTTAATTACTCATCTATGTTTTCAAAATAAATATACTAGCATAGGAATATCTGTTAAGTGAATTTAGCAAACTTGAAGTAGCACTCATTTTAAAGCATTTGTCTTATATCGTTAGCTCACTGAGATTTTAACCATATTTTTAAATGATATATTTACATCCATAAATGAAGATTTCCTTAGAATTGTTATTCTCTTGAATTTCAAAGAATTCAAGAAATCTTTACAAAATTCAGCCTTGTTTTCTAAATTTCCATGGGAAAATTAACATCAATAGAAAAATATATGGGACATTCAATTTAGTAAAAAAAATCAATACATTCATTATCAAAAAATTGTCTCATGGTTGTCTCAAAGATGTTTTTCAAAAGGCAAGAACTGAAGAATCTTCTGGGATAAGAAGCAAAAAACCAAGGACAGCTGCCATTTGAAAAGCACCTTTGAGTTCTTCTCTTATGAAAAGATATTAGGGGGTTTCATTAAAAGAAAACCAACTAAAAGCAACTTCAGGTTTCAGATTGATCAATCTGAATAGTGTATTACTTCTAAACATGGAAATGTCATATTGAATATCATAATTGACTAAAACCTAGTTTATTCATCCAGAGATACGTATGATTGGGTGGCCATAGCAGTTTACATTGGAAGCAAAAGAAATAAATTTCAAAGAATATATGAACCAACACAAACGTTCCAACTCACATGCACATAAGATCATTCTTAGAACCAAACTTTCATTAAACCAAAAAGAAAGAAAAATTTCATTTATTTTTTTGGTAAGAAACAAGCAAAGCATAGTCATACGACTAAAACAAAAACAAGAAACTTAAAAAAATATCTAGGTTTCCAATTGGATGTTTTTTAAAATCACATTAAAGGAATTTGCTGCCGAACCATCAGCCTATGTTCCAGAAAAAAAGTGAATGGGAAAAAGAATGAAATTTGTAACCATAAATGAATCAATACAAGGCTGAAAAAGTGCTTGAACAAATATCAAGGGATAAGTATTTTTCTACTTCTAAACCACCTGTATAGAAAAGTCTGAGAAAATAATTAACTTCTTTTTTTTATTTAGAGAAGTTTACGATGGAAGTTTTACAGAGAAAGTATGAAAAATGTACTGCTTTGTAGATAGTTCTAGTTATTAAACAGAAAAAAATATGAGTTTCTATCCAGTATTGTTATATTTGTATGCAAATATTTATTCAGTTTTAAAATCAAGTATCAAAGGACCTTTTGCAATAGCAATATGTAAGTTCCCCATAAGTCAATATACAATTGACCTTGGAAGAGCTGTCCATCTCTAAATTATCTAAAGAGATTTCTAGCCCTGCTTACACCCCAATTGTTGTAACTGTATGAGAGCAGAAATGATAAGTGGCTTCTGTTTATTTCTCTCTGCCTCCACATTTTGTAAGCCTTTTAAACGATGCTGATGGTCAAAAAGAAAGGTATAAATCAATTCTTGTCTTTGTAATGCTGCTGAACAACAGATATTCTAAAGACTGAAGTAATGTAAGAAAAATGTATTTCCCAGGATCTCTAATTTCTAAGAGGCTACTACAACAATGTCTAAAACAGAGAAAGAAGAAGGCAGACACATTGATTAAGCCAAATTTGAAGTAGATTGTGGGGAGAGAATTTCGAGTGCAGGAACTGTTGTGATCTTCCAAACAAGGAAGTGCCACTCTGCAACTGACATGAGCAATTATGAGACTTTGGGATGGACAAATCATCTCTTTTTAACCTGGTGTAATGGCAACTGTGTGGGTGCAGATCTAATGTCCACCTACCATTCAGATGTTACCAAAGAGAAGGCATATACTTTTCCCAGGTCTAAGTTTAACATAGTTTTATTGTCTGTCTGAGCCTGTTCCAAGCAATAGGTGGTCCTTAAACATCAAGACACCCCTCAATAAATGCTTTCCTCAGATGTTTTCCTCAGATACTTTGTTTTCAGTCCCCCCACCGAGAACCACCAATGGGAAGAACATGACATGATGCCCTGGGGAATCTTCAACTCATGCACATCTCTCTTCTTATGTAAAAGAAAAGTTCACAATATTCATCAGCATATGATCACGCTCCCCCTGGAGCACAGGATTTTCCCTTTCATATACTAATAATTGTGGCTTTGGTTCTGTGTTAAAGGCAAAACAGAAAAACTATTTCCCCCTGTTTATATTAAAAGAAGATAGACAACAGCTCTGTGGATTGATCTCAAAATTGATACTCAAGAATAAATAGAGCTGAGGAAGGTTTGTGGAAATTTTGATGTAGAAAGGGGAGGAAAGACTTACTGAGGAAAGCTTAAATTTGACAACTGACTTCAGCATCTTGACGTGAATTGTCAGCTCTTTCTTCCCCCACAGACTAGTAAATTGAATTTTGTCAGTTGATTTCTACATTTGGATTACATCAATTTGTGTCTGCATGTCTCTCTCTGTTGATGTTAGATCTATACTATGTTTTCTCTTAATATGACTAGCAAGCCACTTTTTTGAAAAATACTTCTTTCAGTGGGCAAAAAATAATAACATCAAATCCAGGCTAGCAGATATGATGGCCCTGATCCAGAACCTTGATATTGAATAAGAGAAATTTTGATTCAAAATCTTGTTTAACATGTGGCTAGAGTCTCCACTTTAAATAACATAGGTTGCTAAAATTATATAAGTTCTTTTAAAAAAAAGGACTTAAGAAATATAGAGTTGTATTATCTTAGTTCTAAAATTCAAACATTCTTTGTTGTCTCCCAAAATATTATTGTTGTACAAAGTTTTCCTGTTTACACATAGACACACATGCTGAATTTGATACGCAACTTATGTAGTCTTTCAATCAAATACATGGATTGTGATACTATATTAGTTATTCCCAACCCCCAGAGCGTTGTTACTGTGGGCTAAGATAGTAACAAGGTCTGCTACACATGACATTTTGAACTTCTGAATGCAAAGAAATAAACCAACTAATTAAGAGCCATAGTGGCACAGTGATTAGAATGCAGTACTGCAGGCTAACTCACTGCTCACTCCAGGAGTTCAATTCTGAGCGGCTAAAGGTAGACTTAGCCTTTCATCCTTCTGAGGTCAGTAAAATGAGGACCCAGATTGTTGGGGACAATATACTCACTCTTTAAACAGCTTAGAGGGGGCTGTAAAGCGGTATATTAGTCTAAGTGCTATTGCTAATTGATGTGAAGGACACATTCTTAACCCATCATTGTTCATAACATCTAAAAACTATAATGTGAGAAAGAGAGAAAGCTGACAAAAAGAAACATTGAGTCTGTTCATTGTAGTTGCCTATCAAATTGGACTTGTAGTTCCTCTTCTTTCTTATTATCAGCTGACCTGTAATAGACATTCTTCCACTGAGTGAAAGGATTGTCCTCTCTACAGCTGATTATACATTTGAGCATCATGATCCATCACCTTCATTATAAAAACTATGCAGTATTAACATCTGTGTTCCTTCACAGTCCTTTCTCCTGCACCAAACCCCTGCTTCTTCTGTTCTGCATCTTTTTAAGACATAAATGTCCTTGTTTTTAAACAGAAGATTATTTGAGGGTCTTTTAAGCTAAAGTATGATAAGAAGGTTTGTGATAAAAAGATAGAATGACATGAAAGTCAGTTTTTATTTGCTTCTATTCCACTGTTACCTAAAGGGTAACACTTTATTCATCTTCTTTCCTCTGTCATGAAATGTTAGAGTTACTGGAAGAATCCCTACTGACAAACTTCACACCAGGAATGTGCAATAAATCACATATTTCCAGACACTCAATACTTAGCTCAGCGTTTGCCTAGACTTGGCAAAAGACACCAGTTTAGCTACTTTAAAATGTTTGTTGCAGACATAACAAAAGTTCAACATAAGCATTGGATTGCCCACAACAATCCATAGAAGTCAGAACTTCCATATATCTATAGTCTAGTATTTAAGCTCTCCAAGCACACAAATATTTCTTTGAATTAATGAATACCTGATGATTTGTGATAGCTTCAGGTAGCAGAGATATGTTTACATAAGGATCCACTCAAATAGTTCTATCTACTTATAATCAAGTCAGAACTGATTTAAGATTAATTGAGATCCAGTGGGCCAAGAGAAAATTCAAAGCAGACAGATAAGTTAACATCTGGTTGCCAGAGGTTTCCCATCAAGAACTTCATCTCTTGTTTGATTCCCTACATTGCTCAGGTATAATCTTGAAGAAATGTTTGTTACGAACACATTCCTTAGTGGTAACCCAATAAACTAATCAGGTACCAGGAAGCAGTTTCTTCTCTTATTTATCTTTCCTGGAGCAATAGAACATATGAACAATTTTAGGGATAAGAATTTTCCCCAATCCATTCCAATAAGCTTATATTGTAATATAATAAAAATCCAGAACAATGTTATATATTAGTGAAATTAAACATAATGCAAGGAAGTATGTTCTAATAACTTTGGATATTTTGTTTTTCAGTAACTGTTATTCTCCAAGCAGTTCAGAAGAAGATATGCCATAATAAAAAATATAAATAGATCTAACTATACCTATACCCATAACCTGTGAGTTCTCCTTTTAAAATTCAATGAATACAAAAGAGTTTCATAATAGCATTTGCATACAATTACTTCCAGTCAGAACAATTCATTTTAAAAGTCATTACTATAAGAATGAAAATGTCAACAAAGGTATAGAGTCAAAATCACTTCGGAGCCCATCCCAGTCTCAGATACAAACTGAAATTCAAGGGAGCTGTCATTATCATTGTCCCGTGGCAATGATAAAAGTAGAATAGTGTTAGATTAACTCCTTCACACATTTTTGCTGGGAAGACTTTGACAAGAAGATGGAGTTGAGAATAATTGTCTTTTGGCTATTTTATCTAGCTTTTCTTTCCTACTGCTACTTATCTGCTGTTTACAATATCTGACCTAGATTAGCCACTTTATTATCCAGAACAATTGAATTCATTGAATTTTAAAGGGAGAAGTCACAAATACAAGTATATTGTTAATCTATTTATATTTTTATTCATTTTCCTTTATTCAACAAGTTTTACAGGACCAGGTATTTTTCTTTTGATTCTTAAGGAAAACACTTTTAAATATAAATTTGACTTTTTTAAAATAAAGAACAAAAAGAACTTAGAAAAGTTACAAAGGGCCAAAATTCTTCCTGTGAGAAAATGCTTTTGTTTTGAATTCTGTTTAAAAAATAATAGGGTGAATCATTTAAGGTTGGACATTAAAAGGAACCAGAAAGAAATCAAGTTCTAGGATATTATTTGGCAAGATTAACAATCAAGATTTTTTACGTAAAAGGAAGGAATATAACATTGGTTTATTTGAACAAGGTTAAAATAGATATGTTGTTATCTGTGGTAACCCTTAATAAACTTTTGCTAACCAGAATGAAGCTTTTTTATAGGTAAGAGATGGGATATGAGAGGAAGAGATCATTTGTTGCATTTTGAGAGAAAATGACAATTGTTCATACTTGTTGCAATGAGAGGCAAGTCTTTTCTATATTTTTCTTTCTATATTTTTATTTTTATTTATTATATTTTCTTTCTTTTCTATTTTTCTTTTGTTTTTTCTTTTCTGCACATTCTATTTTTATTAGTTTGTATTATTTTTATTTTTTAATGTAATTTTTAATGAAATCACTTTTTAAAAAGCAACGTTTTTATGTTATCTAAGTGTGCACTTGTATTTTTAAGTTATCCCAGCTTTAAATACTAACAACTCTATTTAAAATAATCCATTTGAGATTTTAAAAAAATATTTCAGGAAACTATTTCACTGATTTTGCTTGGATGCCAATTTTGATTACTTTAATACAGATAGCCTGGAAATGTTAGCCTAAGGTGCTGGGTACATCATTAAATTACCTATTGCTCATAAACAGATTACTCTTCCTTACTTTTGGATTGCTATCCAAAGAGACAATTATTGCTTTGGATTGTAAGAGGCTTTATATCTGCTGTAGGAGATATTGGAGTAATAACAAGGAGGAATCCCTAAGGCATGACAGATGGCAAATATGTCCCATAAAAAGAAATTTACTCCAGGAAAAATATAATATATATGAACAAGCTCTTGGCCTAACAAATAGGATTATGACAGTATTTGCATTTTAAGAAAAAAAAAACTCGATATGGGTAGTTCAACCTAGCAAGAAAGCCATCCAACAATTCTAGGGAAAAAATGTACCCTTTGATTCACTTGAATAAGTAACTAATCAGATTCAGGCCTGGCAAGACATTGCAAATATAAATCTGAAAGTTAAATTATATCATAAAGAATGAGAACCCAGGAGATAGGAATTTTAAATGCAAGAATAAGATTTCATGAAAAAAGTGCTTTAGAATAATCACATCTCCAAAAAAAATGGTTAGATAAATGAAATGCTTTGAAAAAGTGGAGAAATTACCTGGAGTCCTTTTAATATATTAGAACTACAATTCCAAACTCTTCTACCAGTCAAAACATCTGGGAATTGTCACTTCAGCATGTAGAGTTATAGAAAGAAGATGACAATAACTGGCAAATTTTCCTAATTATCAAAACAATATATGCATCTTTGCCATTGATTAATTTTATTTTCCTTTTTAATATTAACTGACTGTAAACCAACTTCTTCTAAAAATAAAGTTTCTTTCATCTGTGCTTGATTCACATTGGCTACAAGGATCTATTCTGTTGGTCTCTTGGTGACTGTGGAAGTGATTTATCATTTCCTTTTCTGAGAATTTATTTTTTAAATGGTCTGTACTTTAACCCTGAGGTCCATGGTGATGAGATTGTTGACCAGCCAAGTATTAACAAGATCTGACCTTGCTGAGTATGTGTGTGCTTTTTTAAAAAAATTCTAAGCTTAAGGTAAACGTAAAGATTTCTTTTGGACATATGTGCTAGTCGTTCCTGACTCTAGGGGGCAGTGCTCATTTCCATTTCAATGCTGAAAAACCAGCACTACCCGAAGTCGTCTCCATGGTCATGTGGCCAGCATGACTAAACACCCAAGGTGCACGTAATTCTGTTACCTTCCCACCAGAGGTGGTTCCTATTTTTCTACTTGCATTTTTACATGCTTTTGAACTGCTAGGTTGGCAGAAGCTGGGACAAGTAATGGGAGCTCACTTCATTATGTGGTGCTAGGATTTGAACCACCAAACTACTGATCTTTCTGATTGACAAGCTCAGTGACTGTCTTAGCCACTGAACCACTCCGTCCCTATTTTCTGAGCCTAGCTTTAGACTAATAAGTGAAATTCTCTGGCAGAAAGCAATTTTGGGGGGTTTAAGATTCTTTTACTGTATTGTTTTACATTAGCACTAAATCTATAATAGAAAAAAAAATTCCAAGCCATTTTATGGGTCTAAATAAGACAATGTGTTTTCTACTGATGTCATGTAGCATAAATTTGTTCGGAAGTTTGCATCAGATGCCCATGTTGGCCACCTTGCCAAAAGCCTATTTGTTCCAACATTGGAGAGTTGAAGAAATAAAACTTAGCTTGTGTCAGCTGTGGAAGATTGATCAAAAGTAATTAGAATTTGGCAACTAGAGAAAGTCTGAAATGACCTATTTCTCTCTAATGTCCTAAGAAAATCAAGAAATGGGGAAAAATGTGGGCAGATAGCCATTGCTCTAAGGCTATGATAGGATCATCGAAGTTATTTTCCCTTCCTTGAGCAGAAATATATGGGATTGCAAGGTACATCATTTCCAACTTTTCCTTTAACACTATGCTATAAGACATATTCTATGCTTTGCGAAAGAGGCCGCTTTTACAGAGTTCTCCTTTGATGGAATAGAGCAATATTGCTTCTAGCAATTCTCATCCTAATATGTTTTAAAAAAGAACACCTTGCTGTCGAAGGCTGGACAGGAAAGCAAATTAGATGCTAGAAGTATCTCATCCCTCCATTGTGGACAAGCTTGGAGAGTGAAGTTTGATTCCTTTACTAACACCTTTCCTTTCTTCATCAGAGCAGGCCATACTGTATGTCTACTTCCATCTGATATACTTTCATCTCATCGGTCCATTTTATAATCTTTCAGTGCTCTACAGAGGAAGCAAGGAAGCAAGGATGTAAATAGTGCTCAGAGTAGTAGAAGGCTTCCTCTAGTGCCTCTAATGAATGGTAACATCATCAGTAGGTTTTGGGAGGCTTGCTTGGGAAAAAATTTAAACATTTAAGCAGTCTTCAGTCAGAAACACAAATATGCAAACACAAACACACATAGCATACTAATAGTTCCTCTTGGACCATAGCCGAATATGCACTTCCAATATGCTTGCAAAAATTGTGGCCAGAGAATCCAGTTGTTCTTTTCATTAAAGTTTGAAATACTCTTCTGCAGCCCCAACCCCCAAATCAAACTCTAGTTCCAGAAACTAGACAGCAATTGTGGCTGCCAGTTATTAGGACAGTGCTTGAAATTCAGAATTCTAATAATAACTGCAAATATAATAACAAGGATGTAGAAATTGGCCCAGGTCCTGCCGATTTCAGCTGTATTTATGTACTAATTCAGATTTTTCTACACCAGGTGATAAGAGCACTTAATTGTTATTTGTTCATCTAGCATTCCTATTTAGCACTCTGGTGAGTTTCCAAAGTTTCCCCTGAAAAATGATACTGTAGTTTAGGGTCCAAGCAAAGCTTTTGAAAAGGTTTTGCAGAAGTACGGGGAAGAGCACCTCTTTATTGGTGGATTATCTTGTACAGGGCAACAAAATGTGATTGACTACAAGGGCATAATATTGAACCTGCTGCTGGATATAAATATGCAATTTCATCTCTCTGACCCTGACATGTGATTTCTAACCTGATGCTTCACAAAAGTCGCCCAAAGTTAAAAAGCAATACTGAAATCTGGAACTAAGCTTTTAGTTGATTACTTCTGTAATATATTCCAATCTCCATAATGGCAGCACTTCCTTTTTTGCCTGTGGATACTTTCAAGAGATTAAATCACTTATTTATATGATCCTTTAATCTCAATCCAACCAACACAGGAGATTAGGTAGATAGACAGACAGACAGACAGACAGATAGATAGATAGATAGATAGATAGATAGATAGATAGATAGATAGAAACAGAGAGAGAGATAGACAGATAGACAAATAGACAGATAGACAGATAGACAGATTGACAGATAGACAGAGAGAGATTTAGATATAGACACTGAACTTGTCAGTCAAAAAGGTTGGCAGTTCAGCAGTTCAAATCCCTAGTGCCGCATAATGGGGTGAGCTCCCGTTCTGCCAACAAGTAGTATCTACCAACCTAGCAGTTCAAAAGCATGTACAATGCAACTAGAAAAATAGAGACCACCTTTGGTAGGAAGGTAACAGCATTCCGTGCACCTTTAGCATTTAGTCATGCTGGCCACATGACCACAGAGATGTCTTCGGACAGCGCTGGCTCTCCAGCTTTGTATCGGAGATGAGCAACACCCCCTAGTCGAGACTAGCGCATATGTGTAAGGGGAACCTTTACATACATGCATGCATGCATGCATGCATACATACATACATATATATCCTCATTCATGACACAGGCACACGAGGGACTAATTCAGCAGGATTATTTTAAAGGACATGTTATTATCATTATTGCAATCGTAATACCTTTTAGCACAAGCTTTAAGGAGTTTCAATTAAATAGCTGGATAAATCAAAGCAATATTTTCAGTCACTTGGCAGCATCGTTCCCTATTGAACACTTGGGGAATTATAGATCCCAGTTGGCATTTGAGGAAGCTGCATTCAGAAATAGCTCCCTCCTTGATATTCAGGGCAGCAGAGATTTTGAGATATTGAACATCAATTCCACTCTGCTGAACTGCAAGCATTCTGCTTCTGTGACCTGCAGCCTTACATCTAATTTTCTAGTGTTCCTAGGAATACAGAAAGAGTACTTCTGTATAACACGCAGAAATGCAGTTTTATATTTATTATAAATTTATATACCTCTGTATTGATCCACATCTGCTCATGTATTTTTTCTCTGCCTACCATACTTCTAATCTCACACATAACTAACACATACAAACGCATTACAGTGCCAATGGGAAACATTGGTTTTTAAAGTGGGAGAAGCTGAGTAGGCTATACAACTTAAGTGATCCCCAGAAATGAGGCAGAGCATACCAATTATGTTCAGAGAAAGACTCTTCCTGAAACAAGGGTGTTCCCAAAGCAGGGTAAAAAAATAAATAAATCCCAAGATGGCAGTTAATATCTTGATCAAAGCCCTATTTTAAGTGCTCATGAACCATTTAGAAAACTTTTCCAAATATACTTGCAAATCAGAGGTGGTATTCAGCCAGTTCTGACAATTTCTGGAGAACCGGTAGTGGAAATTTTGAGTAGCTTGGAGAACCGGCAAATAGGCTGCTCCCACTGCCTCCCAGCTTCCCAGCCAATCTTCTTTTGTTGCCCTGAACAGGAGAAAAGAGCTGGAAAGCAGGTTAGTGGAGTGGGGTGGGAGGGAATGGGGATTTTGCAGTATCCTTCCCCTGCCACACCCACAAAGCCATGCCCACAATGCCCTCCCCCAGAACCAGTAGTAAAAACTTTTGAATCCCACTATTGTTGCAAATAGAGAATGATTTGGGAATAGAAAGTTCTCCCAGCCTTCTATTTCTTGGATATTCTGATTCTCTGCATCACAAACCAGTTTGTAATATAAACTTTATTTTCCCCATAGTACTATTTCTTGCAATGAGGTCAACTTGCTGTACATTGTATATAAAAAAAATATGTAGCTCTGTAGCATAGCATAGGAAGTAGTTGTCGGTGAGTAATGATAATGGTTGTATTGACTCCTATGTTTGTTAACCCTATGTTAACCCTTTCCTCATGCGGTCCTTTGAAGATGTAGTATTGGATAGAGAACCCAGAGCTGAAAGATCACATGTGGGTTTCAAATCTTGAACCCCACCCCAAGATTATGAAGTTGAAATTCCTCATGAAAATTGCTTAATTGTTATTTTTGGCTTTTTGTTGTTGTTGTTGTTGTTCTGGGGAAGTTAAAAGGAGTGATGATGCTGAAGGTTTCCTAACCTTCTTATCCACAATAAAAAAGTCCAGAAAGTTGAGCCTCACTCCTCAACTATAGTAAAACTAGTGGTAAGAAAAGTTTCTGAATTCATACATTATAGTTAAATCTTGCTAAATCTTATTCAGCTTGTGGTAGTTATGGGTATTCCGGACTATTTTAAGAAAAATGTTTAACAAATGTGAGTGATTAGTGTTAGTTCATTCATTTCTGTTCAATAAGACCCTAACCCTAACCCTAACCCTAACCCTAACCCTGAATGAGTATTACAGAAAGGTAGCCTTAACCTAGTCATGTATTAAAGTAAATATTATTTTTGGATGAGTATATGGGCTTGTAAACATTTGTTTTTGCTCTACCTCCATGCACATACCCCCCCCCCAATAAGGAATTTAGTCTTAACTAAATTCCATTCTAATTCTTTATTTTAAACTTCTTTATTCCATTAAATTGTTAAACAAGTGACAACAAAATTAGACCAGTGTGCCAAACTACTCAATTTGGAGACAAAATAAGTACTCTCCTACATAACCACCTTTAATGACTTGAAATTCCACATGTTTATAAAGAGAATCATGAAGTAATTTTGCCAATAATGTTGTAAGTAAGATTTGAACTTCTAATGCTATGCTATGCCAACTAATAGCCAATATGGATTAGTTACAAGAAAATGTAGCCAAACTACAAAATAAAACAACAACAGCAAACAGAATACAGCAGCAAAATGTGATGAAAGCTTTTAGCTGTGCAATCCCTATAGAAAGTGAAGCAAGATCTTCAAAAATTGTAAATAGAAATAGAGGTTATTCGTCCTATGAGACAGGTTTCTAAAGCATTTTATCAGTTTACGATAAGTCCTTCGAGGAGGACAGCCAAACCATAAATGTCCTTCAAAGTCAAAATTTAAAACTTAAAATGTAGGAAACTTTGTTTCAAGTTAATAATAGAGAAAAAGATTCTATATTCATTTTTTGACATCTTGACTCATTGGTCGCTACTAATTCTAAAAAAAAAAAAAACCCTATTTTTGGAAAACATCCCAAGCTGTAAATATCAGTAATGAATCAAATGGACAATGGATTAATTCAGTCCAGAAAGTTCTATGCACAGTATAAAGCCAGAAGAACATGATGTCTTATCTTAGTTAAGAGCTATGAGAAATGCTAAACCAGGGTTTCTCAATCTTGGCAAATTCAAGATGTGTAGACTTCAACTCCCAGAATTCCCAGCTGTACACATCTTAAAGTTGCCAAATGTGAGAAATGTTGTGCTAAACAATGTTGGGAACTGTCCACTTAACATTAATGTCTATATTCCTAACAATCATACCCCAAACAGAAAAACAGAGAAGTCTAACCTGCTCTGAACAAATTTCAAAAAAAGTAACAAATAGTCTAAGCAAAAGTTAAAGATAGTTTTTATATTAGAAAGAAAATCACTAGAAATAAAAATCAAAAAAATCACTAGTCTAGAAGGAGGCATTGTGATCTTTGCCTTCTAACTATGCCTTAGGAAGACTTTGAGAGTATCAAGTCAATTTTTTTACCATTAATCATTTTTAAAAAATGATATTTTCCAACAACATTTAAAAACCCAGATAATATACACTCTAGACAGCCAATGAAACAGGTTAGTTGCTTTAAATATTGCAGGTATTTTTTCTCCCAAACCTCTTGAAAGCAAGACAAAGTCAAATCTTTGGAGAACCTGGCATAGAAACATTGCAACTAAGCTCAGAGAACTAGCAATAGCACTTAGACTTATATACCACTTCACAGTACTTTACAGCCCTCTCTAAGCAGTTTACAGAGTCAGCATATTGCCCCAACAATCTGGGTCCTCATTTTGCCAAATGCAGAGGATGGAAGGCTGAGTCAACCTTGAGCAGTTTAGAATTAAACTCCTCGAGTAAGCAGTGAGTTAGTCCTACAATACTGCATTCTAACCATTGTGTCATTATGGCTCGAAATAGTGTGGCCAGTCTAAATTTTTGTAGGTGTAGGATCAGTGTTATGCAGTATACCTGAAGCTGTTAGCATTAGTTGCAAAATCAGCCGCACAACTCCTCTATGAGATGCATTTGAATTCAGCATATAATTCCAACCATATGAAAGAATGCAATCATACTTCCTGAGAACCATATTCTCTCAACTTAGAAGTGCTTCCAGTACAGTGGTGGGATTCATTTTTTTTACTAATGGTTCTGTGGGCATGGTTTGGTGGGCATGGTGTGGCTTGCTGCGTATGGCTTTATGGGTATGGCAGAGGAAGGATACTATAAAATCTCCATTCTCTCCCCACTCCAAGGGAAGGTTATTGCAAAATCCCCATCAGCTGGGACTCGGGAGGCACAGAATAGATGAGGGTGGGGCCAGTCAGAGGTGGTATTTACCAGTTCTCTGAACTACTCAAAATTTCTGCTACCAGTTCTCCAGAACTGGTCAGAACTGGTCAGAACCTGCTGAATACCATCTCTGTTCCAGTACAATATTGAAAATATAACCTCAGCTGGTTAGCATTAAAAAAGGCCTTGGCAACTAATCACATATTCCAGTCTCTCAACTGGCTTCTGTCTCTCTTATGATGCACTAACTTTAAATCTAGATGGTATATAGCAATAACCAACAAACTGTTTCACCAGAGCATGGGCCTACTCTCTTCTAAATATTGGTTCCAATAAAGCCATGATTATTAAACAAAGACTGGGAGACATAATATAGCAACAGGTTCAGTGGTGGGTTTCTGCCGGTTTGGCAGAACTGGATGGTGAAATTTACCAATCCGGTGAGAGGAAGTTCAACCGGTGGACCCGGAAGTAACTTCCGGAACTCCTGCCCTGGCCCTGTCGCTCCTCGCTCCCCCTCGCCCGTCCGGAAGCCACTCCATTGCTCGCTCCCCCCACCCATCCACACTATCCTAGCCCAATTCAGTGTCAAGTCCCATACCTGGGAGTGGAGGTGATGAACGGAGAGGAAGCATGGAGAAATCCAGTGGCACAATCCACCAGACAGCAGTGCCAAGTTCAGGAGTTTTCTCCTGGATTCCTCTCTGTCATGCCTCCTCCAATCTCCCAAAGTTCTTTCTCCAGAGTGTGATAGCTTTCTACTGGATTCCCCTCTGTCTTGCCTCCCCCATTCTCCCAAAGTTCTTTCCCCAGAGTGTGGTAGCTTTCTACTGGATTCCCCTCAGTCTTGCCTCCTCCGATCTCCTAAAGTTCTTTCACCAGGATGTGATAGCTTTCTACTGGATTCCTCCCTGTCCTGCCTTCTTCGATCTCCCTAATTTCGGCCCTTAATCCTCCAGTTGTCTATTTTTGGGAGGTTTTCCCTCTCTCTTCCCCCCCTTCATAGGAGTCCCCCAAAATTTTGCCACATGGCTTGGGATGGTGCATGAGTGATGTCAAGTTGGCCATATCTGCCCAGTCACATGACTGCCAAACCACACCCACAAAATAGTCCACACCCACAGAATAGTTTCTAAAAAATTTGAAACCCACCACTGAACAGGTTCTATCATCTCTCCAGGAACTCAAGAAAACCGGTACATTATTTATTTAAATTATTTTATACCCATCTCTAATGGGGTTTTGTCAAAACACATTTTAATACCCTCTTTTCTCAAATTGTGGATGGCAGCTATTAAGGAACTCTGGCGTGCTCCGACAATGAATGCTCTTTTGCCTCCAGTGAACTTGAAGTTCTAAAACATGTTTTTTAAAGGTGCAAATTCTATGAGGAATTGCACTCTCAACTAATTCACCCTCTAATGGAAAGATTGCCTGTCTACCCTAATCAATGTTATCTAGAAATTTCTTTAAATGACAGGTGTCCTGAAATGGCCTTTTTAATTGCTAAATTTCATGCTTTATCCATAAGACTACATCATATCCATACTTGTTAATAAAAGTACAATATATTAAACTTTATGATGCCATTATATTTTTGGATTGTACTACAATTGTATTATATTGTATTGTATTGATCTTACAGCATAATAAATTATGAGGATGAAGATGGTGCTTTCTAGCCACAACATACATAACAAAAACATTCTGAACCATTCCAAATCCATGGCAATAAAAGAATAATTCATAGTATAAATGTGATTTCCATGTTCCAGCTAATTACATCTTTATTGCTGGATTTTTTGTTATCTTCAAATTCAAAACATTCCCCTTTTATTTCCCATTTGTTTCTCTGAAACTATTTGTCTGATTTCTGAATTCAATTTTGTGCATTCATTTTCTGTCTCCACTGACTTATTCTTTGCCCTATACTCAGTTTCCTGAAGAATATTTGCATGGTAGAGAGTTCTTGATAAAGGAAATGGGCTTTTCAACAAAGACTCTGCAAAAGAAATGTAAACGTGTCCAATTTATCTCTCCCTTCTATCAAACAAAAAAGAGGAAAAGATAATATAGATGACACATCAGAAGATTGCATTTAAACATGCCTTCACAAATGCTATTTCTTAGGAGACAAGGATGAATTATTGTTATTCCACAAACCTGATTCCAATTAGATGCAGTTGTCTATAAGAAGAACTGCCAAGCATTTTTTTTAAAAGTTTGCTTTTGTTAAGCCATGGTTTGTGACTGGTTCAGAGTGAGACCTTCAACTGCACCCAGGAAGACAAAAATCTAACCTGCCTCTTGAGTCTGTATATATGCATGTTATTTGGGTTATTTCTCTTAATTGGCATCCTAAAATACAATGAACAATTTCCCCACTCTCTATCTTTAGCACTAGGAAAAGGCCAGCTGCAGCATATTTATGTTCCTAACAAAAGCTGAGCAAAATGCAGGTGTACCAATCACTCCCTTCAGCTTTCTCGCTAACTTTTTAGTTTGGCTGTCTGCCCTACTCCATGCATTTCGTTTCTGAATAGCCCCTTTGATTTTCAGTTGCTAAGCAGAAATAAATGATGGGTCCTATTTTTCAAATTATCCATAGGTTAAAAAATATTGTAAACATTGTGTAAATTTAATATTAATATGCGTGTTCAAAAGTCTTCCATATTTAAATGGAACCTGCAGTTGTAGGTTCCATTTGATGTTGAGAACTTAAGTGGAATTCTAATTTTCTGGTTTCTGTCTTAAATTCTCTTAATTTTCATTTCGCAAAATAAGGGACATTGTTTTAATCATTTTAATTATTGTTAAAATAAATTTAAAAAATAAAAGGGAAGCAGTTTCTACTGCTTTCCATTTATTACTTGATTTGAAAAGGGGGACAGCATGTGGTAAGTTATGTAAATATCCTTTACTCATTTCTTTTCTCTGATTCTTTGTTATCCAAAGGTACATAAAAGGACAGAATTTTTCATACTACACTGAATGGAATTTACAGGATAGATGGGTGGGATAGGTTGAACATCAAAATGCAAGTTCAAAAGATGTTAACTGAAAATGTCAAAGACACATTTGTCCTTTTAGATTTAGATTTAGATTTGTTTTATTTATATGCCGCCCTATTCCCAACGGGACTCAGGGCGGCGAACAACTCAAGGGGGAAAGGGAACACAAAGTACAATACAAGCGATTAAAATAGCCAACAGGCACACAGGTCGAGAGGGGAAGGGAACTCATCAACCCCAGGCCTGCTGACACAGCCAGGTTTTAACAGCTTTTTGGAAGGCCTGGAGAGAGGTGAGGGTCTGAATCTCTGCGGGGAGTTCGTTCCAAAGGGCCGGAGCTGCCACAGAGAAGGCCCTCCCCCGGGTAGTAGCCAGATGGCATTGGCTGGTAGAAGGAACCTGGAGGAGGCCAACCCTGTGTCTTTGGGAGGTAATTGGTAATTTTATTTCACTCTAGCCCTTATGTGACCTTATTAATACAATAATGATGGTTAATATGAGATCAGACTCCAATGTTTTATTACATAAAAGAATTAGGAAACCAACTTTGGATTATAATTAAACATGATGCATACAGTATTATCACTTTGCCTTGGCTTCTATAAAATTTAGAGAGTGGGAAAAGAATGAGAATATACAATGGATAAAAATAAGAGCGGGACTATAAATTTCATTCAGAGGTCTATTGAAATATCATGCAGCATAGTTCTGATCAACATTTTAAATATTTCAAAAATTGTCCCTGATGTTCCAGGGTTGTATTCGCATCATTTATAGTAAGAATAAGTATTAGTAAAAAGAAAATAGAAGATCACAACAGTAGAATGTAGTACTAAAGAGATGGTAGCCTTTTAAAGAGGTAGAATACTGGAGTCTTCAGAAAATAGTATGCTAAATGAGGGGGACAATCTTTTTCTCCTGTCAGCAAACAGCTGATTTTGTCACCATGATTTTGTTCTTTGATGGCATGCTCCCCAGATTTGAACAAAGAGCAACTAGGAATGACCCAAAATGAGATGAATATTTGGAAAGCGGAATCTCAACAGTTGCAAATTTTGGTAGGAGCAAATGGAGGATTGGGCCTCCATCTTTTCCTTTCAACTGTTTGTTTTAAGCATGCCTTGGTTTTAACTGCACATTTTGAAGTTTCTTTTTTATGTTGATGTTTACCTTTACATGTTAATTGACTGGTTGAATGCTGATTTATTCTAACCCCTTGCTAGATTTTAATGTGCATTTTTTGCATCTTTTTTTCTTTTAGACCTGCAAAATAATCACTTTTGCTTTTCAGGTATGGAAGTTGATACTGATTTCCTGCATAATGAAAGGGATCTGATGTGATTTGCATTTACATCAGATTTTTATTTTATTAATTTTTAAAAGTTCCAGTCAAATTAGTTATGTAAACAGAGTTGTAGAAGCTCACAGATAAGGACCTATTTCCCATGGGGGAATAAACTATTATCCTTGAAATATGCTTATCAGTATTCAACTGTATGTTTTTGGTTTTTTTTTTTTTTATTACTACTTATGGAATGCTTCACGAATTTGCATGTCATCCTTGCGCAGGGGCCATGCTAATCTTCTCTGTATCGTTCCAATTTTAGTATATGTGCTGCCGAAGCAAGCACAGTATTCAACTGTATGTTGTTGTTTATTCTTTTTGCACATTTTATTTCTATGTCTTGTTTAGTTTTGCTCTGTTCTTGTATTGTTTTTTCCATTTTTTGGAGTTTGTATTTTAATGAGAATTTTAAAAAAAAAGTTTAATGGGAACAAAAGAGGTAGAATATCAATAAGGATTTAGATGACAATTTACTTTTTCTGTTTCAAATATCAATTTTGTAATAAACATTAAAAATACTCCAGTCTTCAAGCAACCCTTTTATTTATTTATTTTTTAGAAAACTCATACTGAGATTGGCCTGGCAACATTTTCACATGCTAAGTCTTGTCTCATTTGCAGAGAGGTTTTATGATTGCTATTTTCTTATTCTTGTTCAAGATTGTCATCCCACATCATGAAATTAAAATGGGGCAGCTCGTTCTCCCTAGCAGTACAAACCTCTCTATGTCCCCTTAGAGATATCCTTGACTAAATGTAACGAGACTTATTTCTATGTAAATGAGTATAAGAGAAAGATTAGAGCACCTGTTTCTTCTCCATCTCTGGTAGGAAGAAGGGGTGTTTCAGGACTTCATTCAATATTTCTTCCTATTGTCAGAACCAATAATGAACTTTCTTTTCAAACTTGCATTCATTCTATCTGCATGACCAAGCCATCTCTCTTTGGGAAATACAGGCAGTATATAGAGCCCTAGATTCTTGGAAGGTGATTTTTATAGATAGTAGATCATTTTTTTTTAATACATGATTTTTTAAAAAGAACGTATCTTACGTAGTGAATTGCATATAGTTCTCTGTACTGTATGTGAGACGCTTTCCTTTGGGAGCATTTTCAAACCAATGTAACATTCATGGATAGAAGAAACTTCTTTATATACAATAATATAAATCATGATTCATGTATACAATACCCATGCAGCAGAAGCCAGAACCACCAGAACTCGGAATCCCAGAAGCACAGATTCACAGAAACTATATTGCAAAAACA
This sequence comes from Thamnophis elegans, assembly GCF_009769535.1. Classification (NCBI taxonomy): domain Eukaryota; kingdom Metazoa; phylum Chordata; class Lepidosauria; order Squamata; family Natricidae; genus Thamnophis; species Thamnophis elegans. The sequence continues at coordinate 87,289,059 of NC_045542.1, forward strand.
AAGTCAAGCTAAGCTCAGGCTTCCAGTGGTCTGAGTCACCAAACAGTCCCCATTGGCTGACCTGTTACCATGTCTATTCCAATTCATGGACTCTTAGACAGCGACAGTCTCTTCCAATGGTTTGAGAATATACAAAATGATATTCTCCAGTTTGATGCCTACCACTTACCTACCACATGCTTTGGACTACATCCTTCATCTTTCACGAATTACAACATCATTGTCAATTCTGAGTTAGTATAATATGAGTTTTAGGCCAGTTTTAGGTGAAACTGATGAATTGATGCATCCACCACACTGTATAATAGTATGGGTAATTATAATCTAGCATTGGAAGAAAATGTGACTTTTTTCTCATTGGGAGTACTAAAAGTACTTAGCACAATTTAGTATAAACAGAATGATTACAGTCACTTCTTCCAATCATATATAGAAATTAATCATGGAAATGCTTCTTTTTCCCATAATGTTGTATTGTTCCTGGAGTTTATATATTTCTGCTGCAGAATGAAATAGAAAAATGGACTTTCAATATGGTTTCAACTGGCCTCCTGCAACAGACTCTACATGGATTTGGCTCTGAAGACCAACTGGAAGGCACAATTGGTCCAGAATGCAGCTGAACATATATGGCCACGTCTTGGGATACCCATGTAACACCATTATTTCATAAACTGCACTGGGTTCTTTCAGTTTCTGGATGCAATTAAAGGTGCTGTTTATCACCCATGAAACTCTAATAGCCCAGGACCAGATTATCTGTAGTATTATGTTTCCCAAACAATAGCTATCCTGTCAGATCTGCAATTATATTCCTTTTAGAATTTTGGCCTGCCACACTTTCTCTTATTTCATTTTGCTGTTTTTTTAGTATAGTCGATGGGAGGGGGGAATAGACAAGAGTAGGATTGTGGAATGTATTGTTTTCATTCTTTACTAGAAGCCAAGGTCATCTTTTGTCTCCGCACTTTTACATCTGACCGGAAGCAGCTGGGTGTGGATGCCAGCATGGAAGAAGAAGAATGGACCATGTGATAGATTGTGAGTGTGGGCACAAGATCATGAACTTTTAACTGGGTGGAATTCTGATGTCATTTCCAGAATTGGAAATAACACAGATAGATAGATAGATAGATAGATAGATAGATAGATAGATAGATAGATAGATAGATAGATAGATAGATAGATAGATAGATAAATTTATTTATAGGCCGCCCTTTTCCCTGAGGGGACTCAGGGTGGCTTACAACGTATAGGGAAGGGAGTACACACAATGACATATAAAACAGTACGTAATTAAAAATAGAAGCAACATTCATCATTCGGGAGGGGACGGATTATAATCTTTAACCCCAGGCCTGATGGGATAGCCAGATCTTGAGGGCTGTGCGGAAGGTCTGGAGGGTGGTGAGGGTACGAATCTCCACGGGGAGATCGTTCCAAAGGGTCGGAGCTACTACTGAAAAGGCTCTCCTCCGCGTAGTCGCCAGTCGACACTGACTGGCGGATAGAACTCGGAGGAGGCCTAATCTGTGTGATCTAATAGGTCGCAAGGAGGTAATTGGCAGGAGGCGGTCTCTCAAGTACCCAGATCCACTACCATGGAGGGCTTTATAGGTGGTAAGTAGCACCCTGAAGCGCACCCGGAGATCAACAGGTAGCCAGCGCAGCTCGCGGAGAATAGGTGTTATGTGGGCGAACCGAGGTGCACCCACAATCACTCGCGCGGCCGCATTCTGTACTAGCTGAAGTCGCCGGATGCTCTTCAAGGGCAGCCCCATGTAGAGCACGTTGCAGTATTCCAGCCTAGAGGTCACAAGGGCACGAGTGACTGTTGTGAGAGCCTCCCGGTTCAGGTAGGGTCGCAACTGGCGCACCAGGCGAACCTGGGCAAATGCCCCCCTGGTCACAGCCGACAGGTGGTGATCAAAGGTCAGCTGTGGGTCCAGGAGGACTCCCAAGTTGCGAACCCTGTCTGAGGGGTATAATATTTGGCCCCCCAGCCTGAGTGATGGAACATTAGCCAAATTATTGGGAGGGAAACACAACAGCCACTCGGTCTTTTCCGGGTTGAGTACAAGCTTGTTAGCCCTCATCCAGTCCCTAACGGCTTCAAGACCCCGGTTCATCACGTCCACCACTTCATTTAGTTGGCACGGGGCGGACAGATACAACTGGGTATCGTCCGCATATTGGTGGTATCTTATCCCGTGCCTCCGAATGATCTCACCCAGCGGTTTCATGTAGATGTTAAATAGTAGGGGGGACAAGACCGACCCCTGCGGGACCCCATATGTTAGGGGCCTAGGGGTCGATCTCTGCCCCCCAACCAACACCGACTGCGATCTGTCCGAGAGGTAGGAGGAGAACCACTGCAAAACAGTGCCTCCCACCCCCACCTCCCGCAGTCGTCGCAGAAGGATATCATGGTCGATGGTATCGAAAGCCGCCGAGAGGTCAAGGAGAACCAAGATGGAGGCATGGCCTCCATCCCTGGCTCTCCAGAGATCATCGGTCAATGCGACCAAAGCGGTTTCTGTGCTGTAACCAGGCCTGAAGCCGGACTGGAATGGGTCAAGATAACTGGCTTCCTCCAAGGACCGCTGAAGCTGGGAGGCCACCACCTTCTCAACAACCTTCCCAACAAAGGGGAGGTTGGAGACTGGACGATAATTGTTAAGAACGGCTGAATCCAAAGATGGTTTCTTCAGGAGGGGTCTCACCACCGCCGCTTTAAGTGCGGTGGGGAAGATCCCCTCCCAAAGGGAGGCGGTAATGACCGCCTGGATCCAGCCCCGTGTCACCTCTCTGCTGTTGGCAACCAGCCAGGAGGGACACGGGTCCAGTACACAAGTGGAGGCACTCACAGCTCTCATGGCCTTGTCCACGTCCCCGGGGGCAACATCCTGAAACTCAACCCAGCGATAGTCTGCCAAATTGTCCTCCTGTGCCTCGGCTGGATCTGCAAAGGTGGAGTCCAAATCCGACCGAAACCGAGCACCTTTGTCCGCTAAGAACTGGACATAGTCTTCAGCCCTACCCTGCAAGGGCTCCCCCGTATCCCTCCTATTTAGGAGGGAACGGGTTATCCTAAACAGGGCGGCTGGGTGAGACTCAGCGGACGCAACCAAGGTGGCAATATACGATCTTTTTGCTGTCCTAAGTGCCCTGATGTACTCCTTGGTGCAAGTTGTTAAGAGTGCTCGGCTCGATTCGGATTTATCGGACCTCCATAGGTGCTCTAGGCGTCTCCTCCGGCGCTTCCTCTCCCAGAGCTCCTCGGTAAACCAAGGAGGTCTCCGGGATCTGCCACCTCAGAGCGGCCGTAGTGGCGCAATCCGGTCAAGAGACTCCGATGCTGCCGAGTGCCAGGCAGCAACCAGAGTCTCCACCGGACTGTGGGCGAGAGAGTCAGGAATAACCCCAAGCTCCGTCTGGAACCTCAAGGGGTCCATCAGTCGCCTGGGGCGGAACCACCGGGTCGGTTCCTCCTCCTTACAGTGGGGGTTTGGTCTCCGGAAGTCAAGCCTCAGTAGGCAGTGGTCTGACCACGACAGGGGTATGATCTCATTACCCCTCAGACCAAGATCACAAGTCCACTGCTCCGAGAGGAATACGAGGTCAAGCATGTGACTCGCTGAGTGGGTTGGGCCCCGAATTACCTGGGTCAAGCCCATGGCTGTCATGGAAGCCATGAACTCCTGCGCCCCATCAGAGTGTTCACCGAGCGAAGGCAAATTGAAATCCCCCAGGACCATAAGCCTGGGGAACTCAATTGCTAGCTCGGCTACCAACTCGAGGAGCGAGGGAAGGGCTGCTGCAACGCTGTTGGGAGGCAGGTACGTTAACAGCAAACCCACTTGACCCATGAGGTCCAACTTCACCAGCAGGGACTCACACCCGACAAGCTCCGGAGCAGGGATCCTACGAGGTGCTAAAGACTCCCGGATAACTATAGCCATGCCCCCACCCCTTCCCTGGGCTCTCGGCTGATGAAGCACCTGAAATCCTTCTGGGCACATCTCTACGAGGGGGACTCCTCCCCCCGGGCCCAGCCACGTTTCAGTAATACATGCCAGGTCTGCCCTCTCGTCTAAAATTAAGTCCCGGACGAGGGGAGCCTTGTGAACAACAGACCTGGCATTTAGCGACAGCAGCCTGAGACCAGGGTCCTGATTACTCGCGCCATCTGGCCTTGGAGTGGGACTCATAGGGCCGGAAGGAGGGATCTCTATGACGTAGTGAGCCCTCCTTCCCCGGTAATGGCCAGCCCTAAAGTCCCCACCCTCCCTGTTACGACCGTGATGATCCGACCCACTCCCGTGATGATCCGACCCACCCCTATGGCTCCCGCATCCCCTGACAGGCCCTCCGAATCAAACATACTCATTTATCCACTCAAGCAGTCCCCACGTAATATTTAAAAACACATAAAAATACATTGGTAATAGAATAATAAAAAGTGGGCTCATTCATTCAAACACAGGCAAACCTCATACACTCATCATACCAATTAAAAAAATTGCGCGGTTGTGCGAGTTGGTGAAGGCTTATATGAGGGATCTTGAAATCTTGGCCTTCTCGTTTACAAAGTCCAATGGGAGTCCAGTAAAAATGTATATGGTCCAGGAATGCATATGGTCCAGAAAGAAATACAAATAATGGCCACTGGAGGGAGTCCAAGTTCTCAACACACTGCCTCTCTGGCGTAATAGTGCCTAATGATGATAATGGTACTTGATGGTCCAAAAGAAAATACCAATAATGGCCACTAGAGGGAGTCCAAGTTCCCAGCACACAATAATGCCTGATGGTAATAATGGTGCCTGATGTAAGGCAGCTCAGTAAGATAGCAGTAGTACTGGTCGATACAGCACTCCTGAGGAAGTGGTAGCAGCTGGTGGTACTGGCTGCCACAGAGAGCCCGTAATTGAGTTCCTGGAGCTTTACTTCTAGTCCAAGCAGGCAGATGGTCAAGCCGCTTAAAGCCCCGCAGAAACAGCGGCGAGGTCGAAGAAAAACGCCGCGTCAAAATGCAGGAGGGGAGGATATCAGCAAAGCTGTGGTGGAGACAGGAAACCAGTTCCTCTGCCTCCCAGTCCCAGTCCCAATCCGGTCTAAACATTTCTCCTGGGCCTCCCACTACCTCTTCAGGGCATAAACTAACCCCACGGTGTTGCCTAGTCAAAGAGAAGGTTCGGCACCTTTCCAAACAGTGGGACCGAAGCCTCCGCCTCTCGCACAAAGCCGTCACCGCCGCTTCCCAGCTGTTCAAAAGGGCCAATGCGAGAAACCACACCAAGGAGGATAACGTCATTCCGAAGCTGTTCCCGGAGCCGCTCAGAGGCGGCCCCCTCCTCAAACAACCACCTCCCTGGAAGGAGCTGAAGGCTGGCGCCCCAAAGGAATCCCCCAGTTACCATATTAGGGGTCCTGGGCGCCACGGTTAGTATCTTCTTGTCCCCAAGCATTCGGAGCGGCGGGATTCGGCAGCCATTCTGTTCTCATGCATGCGCAAAAAAAAAATGTGCTAAGATGTCTGCTTTATTAAATTGGAATTTTAAGGATCATTTTGCCTTGGACTATGATTTAATTCTACATGATACTTGGAACACTGACATATCCATCCCTCATTCTAAAATAAAGTGCAGCACTTGCGATCTCTCAGCCCTGAGTAAACCAGGCAAGAAACACAAGCAAGAAACATAGATAAATTCTACTTTATTGTATGAATACATTAACAGAATCTTGCAAGTATGAAAACATAATCTTCTCTCTACTTTTAACTGCTTGATTCATTAGGGTGGATCATTCCTAAGTCCCCCCCCCCCATAACTGTTAAACTCCTGGAGACATCTGCCTCTCTTGCCTGATTGTTTCCCTTTTTCCCAAAGGACATCCACATATTCAGATGGGACTAAAGAGGTGTAATTTTTCTATTGTGACAAATGCCCATTGGAATGTCCTCTGTTCCCATCCCCTATAATATATTGGCTTTCAAAAAGGCAGCAAAAACTTAGCTTTGTCCTAAGGTTTTAAGACCAGGATAAATAGAGTCTCGAACTAGAGAGGGATATGACTGGGAGTTTCAGGTCACCCATTAATGCTTTAGATTTTAGATTTAGATTTAGATTTTTAAAATATATTTTAAGTTTCGTGTCCATTGTACACCAACCAGAGTCTCATTGTCCAAATTGGCAGCCATATTTTGTGTTTATTCTTATTTTTTGCTTTCTATTTTTTAAACTTTCCTTACAAAGATGTTGCCTTTTAAACTAAGAATAGGCAATCTGTTGTATTTCACATGTTGCTGAATTTGAGATCCTTATTCATTTTGGCAAATAGTAGAGGATTATGGAAGTTACATCTAAGGAATATCTGGAAGTCCAGAAACTGCTTATGTTTCTGTCATGACTGATAACTGCTAAATTTGTTCAGGAGCTATAGGCTATAGGTACAATATTTGATCAGTTTATTATTGCTTTGATCCAATTTCTCCCTATTTATGATTGATGAAGTTTTGTACCAGCTTATTTATAATGGACATTAATGTATTGGAATGATAATTTTTTTGGCTCTCTTTCTCTTTTTTTAAATAAAATGGGATTACACCAGCTTCTTTCGAGTCTTCTATGCAAATTTTATCATAAAATATAATTAATTATAAAAATATATAATGCGTAGCTTCATAGCTGAACTCTTCAAAAACTCTTGGTTGGGTAATTATTTGTGCCTAGTGAGTAATTTGCTTTCAATTGTCAGTTTCCTTTGATTTACAAATACTTCTTTCAAAGCAAATAACCTCTATTTGATTTTGCACTTTTGATATATTTAAATATACTTTCTTTATTAGCATTGTGGGTGAGAGTTTTTAAATATTTTATTTTTAATTTGCATTTCCTTTCTACAAGTTTGCATATCACATATTGTTTAACCATAGTTTACTTAGCCATAGTTTATTATTGTTGATGTTTACTTAATCATACTTATTGTTTACTTAACCATAGTTTCTTTACATAAAACATAAACTTTTCATAGTAATCTAAGCCATAAACAATACAATGCATTCAAACCATAACAACTAGTTTCACAATACACAACAGAAATCAACCTCATTGTAGCTTAACAAAATATTGGAATCTAGAAGGCAATTTTAATCATACATCAGAACTAGCACAAGTCCAGAAAAAATGTAATGTGATGTAATGTAATATAACACACACATACATGAGTAAATACATATATACTATTGCTCAACTAGGTATTATGGTATCTGAAATTAATGCAAAGCAACAGTGCCAGCTAGCTGAACAACTTTAAATGGAGGAACAAAACAAGGTCTTCCAGCACCTCCAAATGGCATATAGAAACATCTGCACAATGAACTAGGTTCCCAATAGCAATTTTATTTGCATCAGCATGGAGAAGTTGATTATTATTTCCTATAATATTATATACCCCATGCATAGCCACAAATTGCAAGTGTAAGAAAATCAGAGGATAGTTTTTTTAAAAAAAATTAGAGACAAAGCTAGTACATAAATTCTCTTTGATTTCCATATAATTTTGTTCTGTTTTTACTCAGTTCTATTCCTGCTACTCAGTTTAATCACCTTAGATAAAACAAGTATTGAATATTGCATGGTGCACAAAAGTTTATGCATGCTAATCTCATCACTTCAGGATTCAAAGTATACAAGATGGACCTATGAAAACATGAAGCAGGATATCTTCATAGATCAAAATGCAAACTATCCAGGAGCCATCTAGAAGCCTGGATATGTTCCAAAGGTGCATATAAAATTGCTCAATATAACATCAAGCTGGTTGGTCAATAAAATATAATAGTAAAATTGTACTTGTGACAACATCTGTAATTAAATGAAACCAAACTCTTTTGCATGATTGGCTCTGTTTCCAATGTTAAGGCAGCCAAAATGATGTTATTTATTTTCAAGACTTGGGGAGCCCAATGTTAACATTCTTTTTTATTATCTTCTCCCAGACACAAAGAGAAAGGGAGAGAGGAGAGGAGACGATTGGAGAGGACAGGAGAGGAGAGGAAAGGGCCCTATCACTCACAGCAGTCATTCACCTGGAGAACTGGATGTTTTGGAGATAATTCTCTTTTTTTAACCACTATAGCAGTATTTAATTAGCTGTTTTCAGGACCCTTCTCTTCTCCTCTTATCTTTTTAAGTAATAGTGACAACCTATAGTGACAATAAGAAATAAGGTAATAGATATTTACTAGTGGTACTGGACAAGGTATGAAAAATGAATAGAACTAGTCCAAGTGTTCTATTAAATTGGAGAAAACTCTTGAGAGAAAGAGGAGCAATGCATACTAGTTTTTATTTTCACAAACCTGATTATAATTGCATTGACAGAATCTCCATTTTATCAAGTTTAAATGGCCAGTATTTTATGCATTTCAATTTTCAATTTGTAGTATTAAAAAGGCAACTTTGAAAAGCATTTTGATTGGAGTTTGTGACTTTCATTTTCCTGCAATAAATGAAAAGATTTTTTTCCCCCTAATAAGCCTTCCAGAAGTATAACATGTGTATTTGCTGCCCTCTAATGTTAACAACAGCTCTGATGATAATTCAATATTTTTTTTCTGTAGGCATTTGTTGAAAGTACTTGAAGGTCTCCATTTGCCACTGTTCTGCTTCACTATTTGAATATTTATAGCATTCTATTACTTTGGGAAAATAACTTCAAAGAATTAAATAAAATTACAGCTGTGGCAACTACTGTTCCCTTTCCTTTACCTTCTTTTATCCAGAGGAAATTGCTTGCCAAACTGCAGAAGGAAGAAAGCAGAATCTTACAAGTCTGATTATGTTTTTCTACCTCCATTTCTTATCGTCCCATGAATTGTGAGGCTGTGTCTCTGAGATGTTTACTCACTTCTTTTTCCCTTGGATTCAAACCATATTTAGTGCCTCACTGCTTTGTTAATACAGATAATCCTTGATTTACAACTACAATTGAAGCCAAAAGTTCTGTTGCTAAGTGATATAGCTGTTAAATGAGTTTTGCCCCATTTTACAACCTTATGACAGTTGTTAAGTGAACTACTGCAGTTGTTAAGTTAGTAAAACAGTTGTAAAGTGAATCTGGCATACCCATTGACTTTGCTTGTCCGAAGTCACAAAACCTGATCGCGTGACACTGGGACATTGCAACCATCATAAATATGAATCAGTTGCGAAGTGCTAAATTTTAATCACATGACCAAGGGGATGCTGCAGTGGTTGAACGTGTGAAGACGGTCATAAATCACTTTTTTTCAGTGTTGTTGTAACTCCAAATGGTCACTAAATGAACTGTTGAAATGGCATTTGTTTCAGTTTCACTCTTTTTAGCAGTAGGAATAATTAAAACAAGCGTAAACACCACTTCTGCCGGACCTGTACAGAAACTAGAATTAAAAGTGATTCTTTTGCTTCAGCTGTCAAAATCACTATATATTACTACAACAAAGCAAGCTTTCAGGCTACATTGTACACAGAAAACGAACAAGATAGACTATTCTATCTTGTTAAACAACTATTCAGTTCAAAGTATTAGTACTGTTATTGCAGGACGATTTAATATATTTCTCATTAGGCATATTTGGAACATGCAAAGGCAAAAGACACAATCTTAGAGACCCAAGAGCAATTCCAAAATAATCATAATTTTAAACATGATGGAAGAAAAATATTAGACTTACTGGGAGGAATCCTGTTAATATTATAATTATTTAAATGAAATGTCAATTAAATCAGAGTAGTTACTATCTTTATGCTGCCTAAGTTTTGTTCTCATCTGTTCCTGGAATGAAAAGCGGACAGTTCATTTAAAAGCCAAATTGAATCCCTAGTATGAAAAATGTTGTTTATTTGTATGTCAGGAATGCTTGGGATTATTTTGGTTTTCTTCCTTTGAAAATGTGAATATTAGACTTTATTTTTATTTTAATTCAATAATCAAACAATGGACAGAACAGAGTTATTGCTGATAAATAATAACTAAAGGTATGCATTTTCCAAGTCATATTTAGTTGCTGTTTTTTCAATGCTTTCATTCAGTCAACATCCATGATATATTGAATAGAATGCTTCTTTCGCTATAGTTATATAAATCTAGAATGCATATGATGAAGTGATCTGCCAAAGCTTATGTTTTTTAATATATATTTTAGTCAGATGTTAGTTGCTTAGTTGGATGCTATCAAATTTCTGATATTTTACCACTGTGGACTAAGACAGCTCTTCTCCTACCATATCTACCTGTAGAAAGTGTCATGCAGTCAGATCCTTGGGCAAATGTGCACACATAAAACTTATCTGTATATTCATTCTAAAAGATAAGAGTTACATCTAATATGTCCACAGCTGAAGATGCAACACTAGTTGCAATGACCCTTGGCAACTTCATTAGAAAATTTCAAGGGTGAACTCAAATTTTCTTCTTTCTATTTAGATGTAGAGAAAGGATTGGCTTGAGAGAATGGTCAAAAATTTATCAAATGTAGAACCCTGATCTCCCTTTGTGAGTTGCTGCTACCTCTTCTTCTTATAATCATCTATATTGTTGCCACACACACACAAATCTGTCTAAAGAGGACTTTTCAGAACAGATTGTTGTGATAAATAGAAGGATAGGAAGGTCATCCAACCTTTCTCTTTCATCAACATGAGGGCTACCAGATTTGGACAACATAATAGTAGATGACAACAAAATCTAAAGCTTTAGTGTTTACCCAGACTTTTGCACTTCTGGTGGTCCTGATGAACTTAAGTTGTTTCTGCTAAAATTGAATTGAATTTCGGCTATGGTCAGTAAGGCACTCTAAGACCCTTCCTCACACTTTTTCTTTAAATTATATGGACTGAAAGTAGTTTTTAATTTTATTTTATTGAATCAGATTAGATAGAATTGCCACTTATAAAAACTAATAAATTTCTAAATTTAAAAAAGTGTTCATAAAACTTAAAGAAAACAATTACACAATTATATTACTATTCAATATAGTCCAGGGATTTGTATGATATGGAAAATATATTTTCACCTGGACATAGACCAAATATATTATGGCTTGGAATTCAGCCAACACTTAAATCATAGATCAAGAAATCTGAACTGTGGAACTTCTTGGTTATTGTAGTTATTGGATACTATAGAGGAGTCTTACAGGTTGAGTACATCAAGATTGTTGATCCTGTCTTCATCTGCATGGCTTCCTTAATGAATCCAAGAGCAGAGTACCCAAATGACTCCTCTGCTTCTCCCTTCTTGCACCTTTCCAGAGCTTCATCCTTCTTTAACTTTGTCTTTCTTCTGTGTTCTCTTGATGGTGTTCTGTTTCTCCAATCTTGGAACACCTGTATTCAAAAACATGTGTTTGGGTCTGTCTCAAGATCAAATATATAAGCTTAATCAACATTAATTAGATGTCATGTATACTGTAATTGTGCTCCTTAAAACATGTAAGAAGCCACTTACATATGAGGGAGACCACTTCACTATTTCATAATAATGCCAGATATGCACACATTTTACCTTCCTATATCTGCATGCATAGCAGATACATATCATAGATATTCGTCAATATATTGGAGAACACAAGGACTGTGGGACTGTGGCTGTTGAACTATCCAGCCCCACTTTAAGTTATGAATGTTGCTGTAATTTTAAATTGTTGTATTGTTTTATATATTCCCTCTCCCTTTTTTATTGTAAGCCGCCCAGAGTCTTCCGAGAGTGGGCGGCATACAAAACTAATAAATAATAATAATAATAATAATAATAATAATAATAATACAATCAAGGCCATAAATACCTGGGCAATACCAGTTATAAGATACACAGCTGGTATAGTTAACTGAACACAAGCTGATTTGGACATTTTGGACCGAAAAACCAGGAAACTAATGACAATGCACTACAGTTTACATCCACGTGCTGATACTGATAGACTGTACCTGCCCCGAAAATCAGGTGGCAGAGGATTATTACAAGTGAAGCAAACAGTTGAAGAAGAAAAAAACATGCACTGGCTGATTATTTAAAAGAAAGTCAAGAACATCTATTAATTGAAGTAAAGAACAAAAATCTACTGAAGGCCCAACAGACGAAACAAGAATACCGAAAAGATGTGATAAAATCAAGAATGGAGAGTTGGCAGAACAAAGCACTGCATGGCCAATTTCTGGGAAAAATAAAAGATAAAGTGGACAGTGAACAAACTTGGTTATGGTTAACAACAGGTACATTAAAGAAAGAAACAGAGTCACTAATCCTGGCTGCGCAAGAACAAGCTATCCGCACAAATGCCATTAAGGCCAAAATCGAAAAATCCTCTGATGATGCCAAATGCAGACTTTGCAAAGAAGCTGATGAAACTGTTGATCACATACTCAGCTGCTGTAAAAAGATCGCGCAGACTGATTATAAATTGCGGCACAATTCAGTAGCACAAATGATCCATTGGAATTTGTGCAAAAATTATAATATTAAAACAGCAACAAACTGGTGGGAACATCAGCCTGAAAAAGTCACCGAAAATCAGATGGTCAAGATCTTGTGGGATTTCCGTATACAAACCGACAAAATACTGGTGCATAATAGCAGTAGACTTATATACCGCTTCATAGGGCTTTCAGCCCTCTCTAAGCGGTTTACAGAGAGTCAGCATATTGCCCCCAACAATCTGGGTCCTCATTTTACCCACCTCGGAAGGATGGAAGGCTGAGTCAACCCTGAGCCGGTGAGATTTGAACCGCTGAACTGCTGATCTAGCAGTAGCCTGCAGTGCTGCATTTAACCACTGCACCACCTCGGCTCTAATACACCAGACATCACACTGGTTGAGAAAAATAAGGTCACAATCATAGACATCGCAATACCAGGTGATAGCAGGGTCGCCGAGAAGGAACATGAAAAAATCGCAAGATACCAGGATTTAAAAATTGAAATTCAACGACTATGGCACAAACCAGCAGTGATAATTCCAGTGGTAATTGGCACACTGGGTGCTATTCCAAAAGCACTGGAATTACATTTAAAACAGTTAAAAATTGACAAAATCATCATCAGTCAAATGCAAAAAGCCGCACTGCTTCGATCTGCACGCATATTACGAAAATACATTACGACATCCTAGGCCCCTGGGTGGGGCCCGACTAGTAACCAATGCCAAATCCAGCGAAACAACTGGCCGCTGTGATACAATTGTATAATAATAATGAACATGAAAAAATTGCAAAATACCAGGAATTAAAAATTGACAAAATCACCATCAGTCAAATGCAAAAAGCCGCACTGCTTGGATCTGCACGCATATTACGAAAATACGTTACGACGTCCTAGGCCCCTGGGTGGGGCCCGACTAGTAACCAATGCCAAATCCAGCGAAACAACTGGCCGCTGTGATACAATTGTATAATAATAATAATAATTAACTCCACCCTACCCATACACCTATCATCCAGTTAGACTATTATCTTTGCCTTGTCATTGAAATATAGCAGTGTAACTCTTCTTCTAATTAATCATTCTCCGTAGTGAATATACCAGCCAGTAGAGATATATATAAGATCTCTTCCTTTAAACATCATAAGGTCACTACATTAATAGAAGTAAAACACATTTTTGATCATTCCTTTTTTCTCCATCATTGTTAACAGCAATGCTACCGCAACCATTAAATGACTGGGCTGATCTTCTTGGCTTCCAAGAAGTTAGCACTTAAGATAAATTAAAAGTATTGGTAATTAAGTACTTTCACAATGGGCTGGTCAGACAAATTAAGCTTTAATATTTTACTGTTTAAGCCGCAGAACAATTGCTGTTGTTAGCTTGCACTCTTCACACAATTTCAATGTCTTCAAATTAAAGTTTAATCCTTCACAGGGATAGAAAACCTCAAGTATCTTCAATCACTTCAAATGTGAAGAAATTCCTGATTTGAAAATGCCAATCTACTCCAGCATTATTGGGGAAACAAATCCCTTAGTGAGAAATATGAAGCTGTGATAGATATTTGAAAAGCTTGGATTCAAACATGATCCCAATTACGCATTCACTATAAAGCCTTGAGAAAGTCACATGGTATTATGTGAGATGTGAATTATGCTCATAAAAAATTGTGAAATGGTTTGCCCATTGACATAATAGCATTATTTATTTAGCTAGAGTTAAAATAAGCTGGAATGAAAGTCTCCGTGAATTTAATGAAAACTTTGCACATAGAATTACAAGTAAAACTTCAATTTGGCAGATGTTTCTATGCAGTATATGAAATTTTGCTGCATTTACCTTAGTTTACATAATGGGATAAATGGTACAGAATGATGCAAATGACATGATTTGCATCATTGCTTTAATGACATTTCTACAGTTGGCAGACATTCCAATTTAAGGGACATTGGCGATAATAAGCTCCACTCTCAATCCACTTACCCTTTTTGATGGAAGCTTTATATGATTCCCATTGTCATGGACTAACCATTGTCTCTCACATATTCAAACCACTTCCCTACACACAGAGAAAGAGGGAGGGCGGGAGAGAGGTCTTCCTCCTTTCTCAATAAATAGCAAAAAAAGAACTAAAAGTAGAATGAAGATAGAGTAAGTGACAAAAGGTGAGGAGAGAGACAGGAGGGGAAGGAGAAGGAAAGGGGGAGGGAAGAGGAAGGGAAATAGGAGAGGAGAGGGAATGAGATGATCAGACAAGAAGGAAAAAGAGAAAGAAAATCCCACTGAGTCATTGCAAAAAGAGTTAAATTTAGAAGTCCCAAAGGCATCTAACCTTCAAAGAGGTCCATTAAAACATCATTCTTCTCATCAGCTGGTTATATTAAAGGAGAGGCCAATCACATTATTTTTTTAGCTGATCTTCACTCATGTGGAATGTCATTTTTCTACTGCTTCCGCTCCATTCAAATACATTCTATTTTAGTTGTAGGAATCATTTAACAAGTTTCCTTTATATTTATTTAATTATATTTTTCTTTCTGTGGTCAAGCTAATTTCATTTAGTTGTCAATGCTCTGAGCATTAGTCTGTAAACAATGAATGCCATGAACTTTATGAGCCAATATTCTTTCTAAGCTTTCATTAAATCACGTTTTCATTAACACACACATCTTGATATATCAGCTACTTTTGCATTTTCATCAGGTACCAATTGGATGACTGTCTCTTTGACTTTTGTCATTTGAACACACTTATGAAGTGTCTCCATATAGTCATTCAACAAATCCTCTGCTGCTGACTCAGTAGTTCCTTGTAGTAGTAATTGATTCACTATAGTAGTGAATTCTGACTCTTCTTATTGTCTCTTTATAGAGCACAGTTACAACCTGTTTGCGCTTTAAGGGTCTCATTGACTATTTTGCAGTGTCTCTTTTTCTTCCTTTAAACCCACATCAACAGGGCCTCAAAGCTTAAATTCTAGCAGCAGAGAATAATATCTTAGTATCTTGCGCCTGATTGTTACTCTCATCTATTGGGCTTGTTCTTCTGATTATCTTTCTTACACAGAATTGTTTCCACAATCATTTTTACTATACACGATCATTTCTTTGTGTTGATAACTCATCCTTTCCCATCAGGTGAAATGTGGGTCTTTGTTGTTCCTGTCCTTTGCCATTTTTATCCAAGACTACTGCAAATGCATCTCACAATCTTTGTTGACTACAACAATTCAGATAATCAACCCTGCATCTCTTCCTTCAGGAAAGAAAATTGAATACCTGTATTATTTCAGACATGGAAGTGAATCAAAATGGCATTTAATTTTTTTTCCTCCTTCCCTTTTCCTATTTTTATTTATTTATTGTTGCAAACTTGGAATAGTGCACATATTTCAGCAATATCTTTAGCTTTCCTAGATCCTTAGGAAGTCTGGTATTTGAAAGTTCTCACTGACTTTGGTGCTTTTGACTAACTGTAGATTTTATAAATAACAATGATACTATTGCATTATACATTAATGCTATGTATGCATACTTTTTCTTCTCAATATCCAATGTATCCTACTAAGAGAATAGATGCAATTCATGAATATCACCAAGAGGATTTTCTATAATAAAGTCCTTGGAAATGTCAGGTAGGGAGACAAATAGGTCAGATTGGTTTTTTTCTCTCCTTGTCCAACAAAACTGTTCATACAAACCAGTCAAATTTGTTAATCTGTAATTTAATCAATAGTAGATGAGAGCTAGTTGGAAGCTCAACCAAAAAGATCATGCCAAGGAACAAAAATAGATTAAACATCTAAACAAAGTATAACTCACCATTCTATGTAATAAAATGTTCCTTTGGTGGCTTATTAAAGGTATAATAAAATAATGATAAATCAGTATCAATATCAACATGGTGCACCTTGTATGTATTAGGGTTATCAAGTCTGAACTGCAAGAATCCTGATGACCAATAGATAGCAGAAAAGGATTAGCATTTTCTATATCATTTTGGTAGTATCACCTACGGATCATCTGTATTTTTGCAGTTCATATCTGTTTAGGCTTAAACAATGTTTTCTTTCTCTCTTCCATTCCACACATTTTCTGTTGTAGAATATATTTTATTTGGTCTGCTGAAAGATTTTAATGGGGTGACCACATTATTTTTAAGCTGCTTCAACCTACTGATCAGATTGTTTCAACTGTCTTTAGAATTTACTATATAGGCAGCTACTATCTTCAGTATGTTATCTGAATTTGAGAAGCACTTTGAAACCTCAAAGAAACAAAAAGGAACATGGGAAGGAAGAACTTTTTCTATGTAAGTCATGCCAAACTGCTATGTTTTTAACAAATGAAGTTGAATATGACAACCTAAATTATATCTAGGCAAGTTATTATCTAGTTATGAAAATACCTTGCCTGAAGATGTCATTTCCCTTTCATTTTATTTAAAGCGGTCAGGATTGATTGCAAGAATGTTAATTAATTTAATTCCATGAATAAATACCAGTTCAGTTAAAGTTTTTTTAGAGCTTATCTTAGAAAACCTACACGTTTAGAGTTTGTTACACTCTCATTTCAATTTCCTACATTTAATATTTTTTATTTCATTGGGCACCAAGTCTGGAGAATTCAAATCTGTTTGTCAGATTGCTGTATTAACTGTGACAATGTTACCATGTTATCATGTTTTTATTTTTAACAATGTATGAATTGTGAATCCATGCACCTTATATGAAGTAAAAGGCAACTTAACAATTCCATAGTGACATCTTCTAAAGAGCAAAATCTAAGGACAAAACAGAACAAAACAGCAGAGGGCACTCTTTCTATTTGGCTGGAAATCAGTTCTGTTAAATGATATTTGGGGAACTTTCTCACTAGTATTGGAATCAAATTTTTCTCTGTTAAATTCACATTGCTTTTACACTAAAACTGAATGATTTTCTTTGTGTATTCATTGACAGTGAGAAAACAATGGCTGGCTTTCTATGGATTTTCGAGTGGTTTATATACTGTATATACTCGAGTATAAGCCTAGTTTTTCAGCCCACTTTTTGGGCTGAAAAAAGCCGCCTCGGCTTATACTCAAGTCAGTGAAAAATTTGCCCGAAATGGAGGAGAAAAAGGGGCGGGGCCATGCCGCTGGGTGACACTCGTGAATGGCCCAGTGCCCCTGTGAGTTTCCCCTCCCTCTGTGTCAGTTTGCCACGCAGCGCGCACCGCACCATCCCCCCTCCTCACGTTCTAATGTAATGCAGGGCTGTCTTACGATTCCCCTTCCTCCCCCTCCTGCCGCTCTGCAACGATGTCCCACCTCCTCCTGTTATGGCAAGCAGCCACATAGCGATGTCCCACCTCCTCTGGTACAGTGATCCAATGATAGGAATCACTGTGCCGTGTGTCATAGGAGGCGGGACATCGCTCCCGCGGCTGCACGGGACATCATCATCACAGCGGGACATCAGCATCATGAGGTGAGTGAAGTATTTCATTGAATACACCGCTAGTTTACTGTTTTTCTTTGAAATAAATATTCAAAAACATTATTGGTATCTATTTTTATTTTTGAAATTTACCGGTAGCTTCTGCATTTCCCACCCTAGGCTTATACTCGAGTCAATAACTTTTCCAGTTTTTTGTGGTAAAATTAGGTGCCTCGGCTTATATTCGGGTCGGCCTATACTCGAGTATATACGGTAGGTAAATCAGACTCCATGTAAAAATTCTCATGGGCATCTATTGAGAAGACAGGCAAATGACAACAAGCAGGTTTATGTAAATAAACCTATAAATGCTATCAATTAAGTATTTGAGTGACATATTCTGATCCAAGTCTGAAATTGTGACATTTGTGTGATTATGTCAATGCATGCATGTCATTGTGTTGACCTTATCCTGGTTTGCCATGATGGCTATTGAAAACTCTGCAATCCAAACATCATTTTTGACCTTCTAAATCTCTTTGAGTTTTCATGATGTCACCTTCCTAAGGGACACATTAAAGAAGCTGGAGTGACAGTTTGAATGCTAAAATCAAGTTCGGATCATGTAAAGAATTTACATTTTTATACCAAAACATAGAGTCAGATTAAAATATAATTATGTGGCAAGCAAAAAATGACTGCAGTCTTCATTAGATTATTTAGTTATTTATTTGCATATCACTTCCTTTCAAAAGAAGAAGCAAAACAACTTCAGGGCTAAAGCTAAGGTGTAAGTCAATGACCTTAGGAGATATTAAGGATTCTGGAAGTGGAAGTATTCTCTGATAAGATGTAAGGCAGCAAATAGAATCCACTGGAGCTTTTCCATTTCTTGATTGGATTTGTATCTGCACTTCATTTAGAGCACTGAAAAGAAGGCTGTTTCTGGGCTGGTAAAAATTGATACGGAAATCTCAAATATTTTAGTTTCCCTTCCTATTTCAGAAGTATAAGAAAAGGGTAAAAGAGTATAAGAGAACAACTAAGATATTGGAGATTGATGGCTTGAGGCATAATGCCATGACAATTTGCCAATAGAACTTTGAATTTCAAAAATAATAAAGAGGTGAACAACAGAAATACATTAGGCATTGCATGTTTGTCTGACTTCAGGACATGTTTACATGCAGAATCATTCTGGCGGAAGGATAATGGCAGTAGAAGCCAATCACATATGGTTAGCATGGGTTGGTATAGATACAGTCACTATTGGGTCACCAAAAAGCAGGGTTCACATACAGGTGTTCTTGTTAGGGAGTGGTAATGGTATGTATGAAGTCATCTCTGTGCAAATCAGGAGAGCTATTATGTACATACCTTTTCTCCCTTGTATACACCACATACACAACTGTGAAACAGCCTTGTGTCAGATTTCCTGCTGATTTCCTGCTGATAAAAACAAAATTACAAATGTTGATTAATGTTGAAATGGCATTTGTTTGTCTTTATTCAAATTTATTATAGCCACCTAATTCCAATGGACAATTACTATTATGCAGATAATGAATTAAATGTTTCCTTTGGAGTCTCTCTCTGGTCTTTCAATTTGGCAATATCTTGTCCTTAGGAAGTGTAACTCCTACTTCAACATTCCTATAGTCCAATCTGGCCCTACAACATTAATAACTCATCTTCTATTCTGTTTAACTATGTACAGCATGCATTACATTAAATGCATTTTTGCATGTGTCTTTTCTTGCTGTTTTTCAAAGTAACCGGCAATAAATTCTTGGTTTGGTTTTGGGTAATGTTACCAGAGAAGGTAGTTAATCCCTTCTGCATTGTTTCAAGCTGAAAGAAAATCAAATTCACATATCTGAAGCTATATTTTGATTTGCATAAGAAAATTGTTTTCATGCCAATAATGCCTCCTAAAGATTGTGCTCTAGGTATAAAGGAACCTCTAATCAAGCACAGGCAAAATTTGGTCCAGAACAGGTTCTTCAGAAATCTCTGGTCCTAATTTGTGTTTCTGGAGTTTAGAACATTGTAGAAGATTTATTATGAGGTAGAAAAGGGAAGGAAGAGAGTATAGGACTTCAGTGTCCATGATGTGTCTCTACAAACAAAAATAAACTGTACTTAGCAATCATATGGACAGAATCAACTGATCCTGTCAACGGGATCAAGAGGTTGCTTATGAAATTTTATTTGCTCCACCTGATCCTGCTCATTTTCAGTCAGTTTACTTTAAAGAGTGTCTACTGCTGTCAGGCTAGCTGTTAGTGTTTTAACTTGCTACATTAATCAATAGTTCATGCTCAACTGACTATGTTTAATACCACTTCTACCTACAATTTTAACTCACCTTTTGCCTCTGATATGCTAGGATTCATTTGCACTGCGAAAGACCTGAAAGTGAAACTTTTCCACCTTAGGTGACTGGTAAAATGGTAAAATTCTGAACTTACTTAAAAAAAAAATCCAGAAGGAAATGATGTAATCAAGAAAAGAAAAATTGTAATAAAAAAGGACATAAAGTATTCTGATCTTTCAACATGGTTCAATAAGTGACACATAAACTAAGTGCATAGTAGGAAAAATGAATTGTTGTACCTACCATATACAAGTGAAAAAAGGGACTTATGAACACCATTGAGTCCAAATTTCCTGTTGCTAAGCAAGACAATTATTAAGTGAGTTCTGCCTCATTTTAAGACCTTACTTGCAACAGTTGTTAAGTGAATCACTACAGTTGTTATGTTAGTAACATGTTTGTTAAGTGAAACTGGCTTCACCATTGACTTTACTTGTCAGAAGTTCGCAAAAAGTGAACACGTAAACCTGGGACACTGCAACCAGCCTAAATATTAACTAGTTGCCAAGCATCTGAATTTTCATCATGTGACCATGGGCATGCTGCAATGGTCATAAGTGTAAAAAAGGTCATAAGTCACTTTTTCCACTTTCATTGTAACTTAGAACAGTCACTAAATGAATGGTCGTAAGTCAAGGACTACCTGTGAGGTATTTTTATGCCTGTGTACAGAATAGATAGAGAATAGACAATAGACAGATAGACACCCACCAGTGATGTGCAGTCAGGTGAGGCAAGTGAGGCACAGCCTCACCACTGTCATCATGAAAAGAAAAAAAAAGCCACGTTGCCTTTTCAAACCTGTAATCAGTGAAGCTGGGCTGGATCCTTCCAGCGCTGGGGAAAAGTGTGCGTGTTCCAGTATGGCTCTTTGATTGGCTTCCTGCCTCCTCCTGTGGTCTCCTTGCTGATGCTCTCCCTCCAATCCAACTTCGTGTGTGTGTGTGTGTGTGTGTGTGTGTGTGTGTGTGTGTGTTTATTTGTTTGTTTGAGAGAGAGAGAGTGAGTGAGTGAGAGAGGGAAGGGGATAGGAGAGATAGTCCAATCCAACTTCTGTGTGTCTGTGTGTGCTTGTGTGTTTGAAAGAGGGGGAGGGGGAGGGGGAGGAAGGAGGGGAAGGTAGAAGAAAAAGAAAGAAGGAAACTTCTTCCGCAAAGGAGAAAAACAAATACTGTTGCTTTAAATCAGAACTGAGCATGCCTGGCTGTGGAATTCTGGGAGTTGAAGTCCACATGTCTAAAAAAATTTGAAACCCACCACTCTGTCAGTGCCTCACCAGCCATAAACCTCACCGCACGTCACTGACACCCACACATACACAGGAAGCCCCTTCCACAGAAAGCAATGTGACCGACCACAGCTTTTTGACTACAGAAAGATAGAAGGGCAGAGTAGTAGAGGAAGTATGGGAGGAGATGTTAGCTAGCAGTCTATGCAAACTGTTGCCAGTGTTTCATTTTGGACGGTTTTTTTTTTCTTAAACGACTTTAGACTTAAATTGAATGAGCAGAGGACTGTAGAGGAGTGTATACTGACTTCAAAATCGGTAACCACATATGCTTCAGAGAAAGGGGTGGATTACAATGAGACACTCATTCATGTGTCAATGGGAAATCGAAATGGAAAGCAGCAATCACAGAACTGCGTGTATTAAAAGCATTTAAACAATACTGAACTTCTAGCGATAAACAATCCTGGAAGCTCATGATAGGATATAATCTACAGACCCGTATTTTGAAAAGAACTGATCCAATGTATTCTCTGAAAACCCTGGATAAATTAGGAAGGACGGATAATTAACATCCCTTACTTTTGAGGAATCAGAAAATGTAAGAAAGAAAGAATAGAAAAGGAGGATCAAAATAGCATATGTTCAACAAATAAATGAAACAGCAGGGAGATCAGCAAATATGCACAGATAATAGGAAGATGGGAAGAGGAAAAAGAGTTGAAGAAGAACCGAAGTGCTTTGGTCCCATGTTTTGAGGACTGCTGGTAAACAGCCTCATAGATGGGAAGTTAAAAAAAAAAACAACCTTGTAGGAGTTTCTGCTCTATGTTGTTTGACTATCAGTTTGATGCACTGAACTCATCTCAGTTTCTCAAAATACAGCTCTCCTGGAGTTGGGCATTCTGACTACTTCAGAAATCAGTAGTATATAACTTCTTTCTCTGTTTTTAACTGGTCTGATCAAGCAAAGCTAGTTAGCTCTTTCAGGCTATGAAATCCAACTCAGCAGGGGAAGCTTAAGAGAATAGTGTGTTTCTGAGATTTAATAAGGCAATGGATTGAAAGGATTAAGTCAAGAAATGTATCGGAAAGTCTAACAGCCTCCTAGGGTCCTGTATTGGCATGTTCAATTCAGGAGAGACATTCAGCAAATTTCTAGCACATTGTGTTCAATTACAGTCCAATAAAGAGATCTGACTTCAGATAATCCAAAGAAATTTCTTTTGGGGGTAGGCAATCACTCAAAAGAAAGGGGATAGTTCACTCCTAAAGAGTGTCTGTCCAGTTTTGCCCTTGAATGGCTTCAGCTGTAAATGGGATGAAAAATCAAAATGGTGTCCTTTTGTCTCTCTCTCTCTCCCTCCCTCCCTCCCCCCTCTCTCTCTTGTTGACTAAAATGTCAGAACTTTTATGGTGAATCTACTCAAAGGGAGGCAATTCACTAAGGGCTTTCCAGTTCTGTTTTTTTTTCAGATGTGCTATCCTTTTCTTCCTTTATGGTGGTCAGCACCAATGAGATCTGTCAGTCAATCAACTTTTCAACATTATCTCAATCTCTGCTCCATATCCTAAAATGGAAATTTAACCCCTACAAACCACACTGGCATTAAATTGAAGCAGAAGTTATTTGGATGGGAATCAGGAAATCCCTATGGCATAAAATAGATGGGAAAGTTGAAGAAGCAAACTAGAAGAAGGGAGTGACAAACCACTTCCATATGTGGTCACAAAAATTATATGTCTATGTCCTACCAACATATGTGAAAAGCATATAAATGATGGCAATATATTAAAACACATTTATGGAAGTAGAACCTTGCCATAAGTTTATAGCAAGAGAGTTAGTCAACAAACCAGTTGGACAGTAATTGATCCTCCTACATCCTCACTGCCTTTAAATTATTTAATCATCAGTTCTCACCCCAGGTTATTTTTAAGTGTGCAGAAGAAATGGAGAACCTACAGGTTGTCTTTTCTTAAAAGAACAGAGAAAATGTGAAATGTGAATTTTGTCCATCAGCTATTCTCTGCAGCACGCAGAAAATAAACCGGAACTTTCCATATTGTGTTCTTTTATGTCTCCACATTTCCCAGTGGAACCTTAAAACTTTGAATATTATTCAATATTTTTCTATTTCTATTTTCTATTCATAGAAGAAAGTGGACACAGGCTGGCATTACTACTATTCCAGGAACTCTTGAAGCATAAAGCAATTAGCAAGATGTTACTAGGTCTGGATTACCTTCATCACAAGGAAGAATACGGCTTGCATTTTGTAATGCACACTATGGTATTTCCTAGGGAGTTTATTTTGCCACACATAAATCATTTACTTATCATTACATCTCTCTTCTTGTAAGCCTGTTTGGTTATGCATGTGTAACAGCTGGGCTAGAGCTGGTTTTTGAGGCTAGCATAAGAAAGGAAACTGGGAGCCAAGATGGTCATAGCTATTGCTCCATTAGAAATACTTGTAAGATCAAAAAATGAAGAACAGCGTTGAAGCAGCTGGTTGCATTACTATAGCCTGCAGCAACAAAAATTTCCTATTCCATTCTCAGCATCAAGAGAGGTGAGAGTAGTCACGATGCTGAACTGAAAACACAACATACTAATCCATCATATTTATGCCATTATCACTGACATGCAAAAAGTCTGGGATAACTTTGATGGGCTTTGATGGAGGGGGAAATGGAAGTCCTAAAGTGCCTGTCAAATCTGTTCTGAGTTTGTTCCACATTTTTGACTTAAAAGAAATTCAGTCAAATCGCTATGTTGAAATGAATCATCAAATCAACTGTTGTATTAATTTTATGCCTCAAATTGGGTGTCCCGTGAATCAATTTTGCAATTGTATGAATTAGCATAAGTGCATATTTACTTTTATTAACAGGACATAGGATGAGCATATTTCTTTTTCCCCTTTTTATATTTTTTCATTAATTCAGCCTGCCCCACTTTCTATTCTGTATGACTGCTAATTTTCTGTGATAATTACTTCATTACATAGATATACACAGGGAAAAGAGAATTAATATAGGTTAAATGTAGATTTAATCATGTTTAGAATAATTCTATTAACATCATCATGAATTAGATTAATCACGATTAACTTTACTCATGTTGTAATGAAAATGATAGTATGCATAGATATGGCACAATCATGTAAGTATTATATACATTATGTGTATCATTTTTGTATATGATTCCTCAAAACCCTTCGTACATCCTAGAAAATGGTGCTTCTAACCAAACCACATGAAGTCTTTCTTTTGAAATGAGCCCATTTGAGTTTCTTCCAAACAGGAAATCCTGCCTTTCTTATCAAATGTTACGTACTGCACACTGCTGTCCAAATTTATCATTGCAGCAATATTTTCAAGCTGAGTCTAATGCACTCTGCTAGGTAAAGATGAACATGAGAGCTGGAAATACGTCCTAGGTATAAATATGGAAATATACTCAATCCTACTTTGTAAAGCATTTACGTTCAAACTGAAATTTGTTTGTTTGCCGGTTTTCAAACTCCATTGATAATGCATGTCCTTTTGAACTGATTTTCCATCTCAGTGTGTATGTTTAAAATAAAGATTGATGGCATATTTATTTACTTACTACATGCTTACATGTTATTCTTTTTTGCCTCCAAGGAGCTTAAACAGGATCTCCACCCCCTTATTGAATTCTCACAAGACTGCACTAGCAGAAGTATGGGTAAAATCTTTGGATCAATACAAGGAGACAGCAGCCGTTAAACAATCTATAACCTTGCTTATTGATTCCAGCAGAAAAGATATTATACCAAACATCTGCTACCATTCTAACCTAAGCTGATAATGATTAAAGAAGGCAATCACAATCAAGGGTTTTTTTTTATATGGCTAAGTGGGGATTACAACCTGACTCTATTTTTAAATCAGATGCTGTAACTTTATATTGTACATCACTGGCAACATGAATTGAGAATCATGACATTTTTCTGAAAATTTTCATGCCATACCAAGCTCAAACAGAAATTTACCCATGTTCCCTACTTGATGAATTCATGGCAACTTTAAAACATACAGATAAATTTCTATTCAGGTTACCAAATTTTCCTTGAAGTAACTCAGATGCTTACCACAGTAATGCAAAAGATGGCCTATTGAATATAAAGTTTCGACTATAATGCCCTTCATTATATTGGACAGTCAATGCATGATATATTTTTTTTAATGTTGAGATGTGTGGAGACCACTTCACTCTCAATTCCTGTGTTGCAGAAGGAGAGCTCAGATAATTAAAGAAATCATAACTGTGAATTCTTTAACTTCCAATTCCCATTATTCAAACCACAAGTTCTTTGATTTTAATATATACATGCCTATGGTTTGTTGAAATCTGCTGAATTGTGTTACTTAAGCACTGGAGTGGGGGGTTACTCCACTTTCCCTTTTTTGTGGGTATGTCACCTCTCATGTCATCAACATTAGATTTATTTCAGGTGATTGGTTTAGGAACTACTAAATGTTAAATTATAGTGCAAAATAAATAAATAATAGCAATAGTACTTAGAGATATATACCGCTTCACAGTGCTGTAGAGCCCTCTCTAAGTGGTTTACAGAATCAACATATTGCTCCCAACAATTTGGGTCCTCATTTTATCCACCTCAGGGTAAATAAGGATGGAAGGCTGAATCAACTTTGAGCCTGGTAAGATTCGATCTGCCAAATTACAGGCAGCAGTCAGTCAGCAGAAGTAGCCTCCAGTACTGCATTCTAACCAGTGCACCACCATGGCTCATATATAATAATAATATCATGCTTATATAATCACCCCCATATATTTCTTGTGCCATATATGTATGGCAAAAACATGATATCATTACTATTTTACTAATCAAGTAAACAAAGCTGGTTCTACAAAGTACAGAATTCACATTTACTTTCAATATAATACCAAATTTTAAGTTTGAAAATTAAATGACACTTTCACAGCATTCCTTAGCTTGACTTATTTTACTTTTCTCTTTAGTGAGAACAATGAAGAAACAGATGATCAAGATTCAGAATGACAGAAGAACATGTAATCATCTTATTAAATTCTTTTTCAAAGAAAGTAAAGCTTAATTAAAGAAAATAATAGCACAATTATTCATTCTCTTTTTTTTAAAAAGCATGTAATTTACCTCTGTTTTTTGAATTTTGGAAGGGTTTCAGTGGGAACTGGTTATTCATTAATAGCCTTCTGTACCCATAAATAAGCTATCATCTATCAAAATTGTAGAGAAGTGTCACTCTGCTAATAAACTTCTGGCTTGCCCTAGCACAGAAATACCTGCTTCCTTATTGATCATTCAGAAAAATAAAGATCAATTCTTTTTACTTTAATTAGTTAAGGGAACATATCACTTCTAAATCCAAACATACTTTTTTTACATGGATGTAAAATGGAATGGCTTGAAACTGACTGAGGGCTGTATTCTCACCATAATTGCATCACCATAATTAAAAGCAAAACCTCATAATGCAGATGGACATATTATTTCACTTTCCAAAACTCCAGAGAATCAGTAGTGGCCATCTCCTAGCATACATTAATCAAACACTTTGTGTGTCTGCTTTAATTGTCCCTTTAAGGGCAAAAAAGGAAAAAAAAACATGGCAACAATAGAACAATTTCCTGTTACAAATGTCTAAGAGCATTTATACTTTCATTCTTGTTACTACTTTTACTTTGGCTTCAAGAAATTGTGTTTTACTTTGCAAATTAAATACAGAATGGAACCTAACATTAAACCACAACTTACAAACCTACTACTAGCATGAAGTTTAATTTACTTTATAAATACGGCACTAGGGCAACCTGAGGCTACACATAATTCTTGAGCCCCAGTTTTGTAAGTACCTCTGACCACAGTTGTTGAGAGTTGGCAATATCTTTTACTTTTGATTTTGAGATGGAAAACACTTAACAATTGTAATAAAAACCCTAAATCAGGCTTATGATTTTTTTTAAAGATATACCTCTCCCCATGATGCTGGGGAACACATATAGGGGTTCAAGGATCTGATTGCAACAGACAGGCCTTCACAGTTTCCAAGCCTTTTCTCTTTCTTTTAATTCAGTTTATAGAGATAAGAAGAAGCAGTTTGAGTCTTATTAGTGCAGACAAGCACTTTCACTCTCCAGCTTCAGTGCTGCTAATGGGGTTTGTATTCCTTTAGAGGGGGGGGGGCAGTTCGTTCTTCCTCTCTAACCAAGTACAGCATAGCAAAATACTTTGTTTCTCCTTGAATATATTTCATTTCCCACTCTAGAAGCTTATTTAGTTCTTACTGAATGGGAGAGGATGGAAGGATTTCTGTTCCTTGTAGTCATCTGATTGTTAACACTCCTTCTGAGAGTTGATCACTTGAATAGAGCAAATGGGTGTGGAACCTTCTTGGAACTGCTGAAAGTACTGAGTGGTAAACAGGAGATATATCCTTCCCTTTCTGTTGAGAGACAGCTACTCAATCTTAATGTACATGGTCTCTTTGACCCCTCTTTCAAAGTGTCTGTACAGAATGTGGACTTCGTTGTCTTCAAAAGCCTTTGTCTTTTAAACGCAGATGGACTGCTGAATCTTGTCCATCAAGATTCGTTCTCCTATGTTGTGCAATGCATTTGTGAAGTGGTTGTTTTGTTTCTCCAATGCACAGTTCTGTACATGTGTCATTGCATTGTACTGCATATATGATACTGCTCAGTTTGTGTCTGGGTTTTTATCCTTGGGATGGACAAGCTTCTGCTTTAGTGTATTTTGGGATTTAAAGTGTGTATGTATATTGTATTGGTTGAAAATCCTCCTGAGCTTTTCAACATATTCTGCAACATATGGAATGCTTTCCAGCACTTTTTTTCTCAAGATCATGCCCTCATTCCTTTGGCAAGTCTTCTGCTGGTCTTGTCTAACATCCAAAAATCCTTATTAGTCTAAACTGCTGAGTCCATTTTGGATTTGCAAACTTAACCTTATTCTGGATAGACACAAATGGGCCAGCAATCTACCTTCAAGAGCTGCTGACATTGCCTGTGTTAGCAGTTATATCTGCTAAGCCAATTTGTCATTATTCAGCTTTTTATCATCAGTATTGTTTCTGATATTAATATACCAGCTTGGATGCTTTTTAAAGCTCACCCTAACCCTTTCCCAATCCTGTATCTGCTGCTCCTTCTACTATGAGAATTGTCCTAAACCGTTTTCTATATCCAGCACATTATCATAAAACAAAAATGTACAGAATCAGAACAGAGAATTTGTTTGGGCTACTCTCCCTTCTCCCCTGTTTATTTGCACAGATGTGGCTATAAATTATCCATCAGCAGCAAAGTCATGGAAACACCAAGCTTTACCTACCTCTTAATTTACCAATGGAAACTACCCAGAGGTTTTTTTGGAGTGGGCAGTTATAACAATTTGAAATCATGAAAAGAAGGACTAGGGAGACATGATAGCAGTGTTCCAATATCTCAGGGGTTGCCACAAAAAAGAGGGAGTCAAACTATTCTCCAAAGCACCTGAGGGTAGAACAAGAAGCAATGGGTGGAAACTAATCAAGGAGAGAAGCAACTTAGAACTGAGGAGAAATTTCCTGACAGTAGAACAATTAATCCGTGGAACAACTTGCCTCCAGAAGTTGTGAATGCCCCAACACTGGAAGTCTTTAAGAAGACGTTGGATAGCCATTTGTCTGAAACGGTATAGGGTTTCCTGCCTAGGCAGGGGGTTGGACTAGAAGACCTCCAAGGTACCTTCCAACTCTGCTATTGTATTGTATTGTATCACTATCATCATCATCATCTACAACGAAAAAATGAAGAAAAAAAATAAATAAAGCGCTAACAATCCTAACAATACAATGCAATTGATTTTACTGCAATATCAATGTAATTATATATATAGTTACAATTTCATTATAAGTAGGTAATCCATAGACTATATAGAATCATATTGTCCAATCTTGTCTCTTTATTGATTCAAAAGCAGTTCAGAAGCAGTGATTTGGTGTACTTCATTGAGCCAAACTTTAGAGTTTTAGTGCATAATGATCCATCCTAGAATATAAAATCACTTTTTTTGGCAGTACTCTGCTCGCATGTAAAACAAATGAAGATGAGATGCTTTGTTTTGATTTTTTAAAAGTCAGGAGTAGATGTTCAATCATCAAGAGGCTCTGATTCAAAGAGGAGTGATTCATTAAGATCTTCATTGTATCAGATCTTATGATTCTGATACATTCACAAAATGACATTGTAGATGTCACTGCAAATTTATCCCATATGGCAGGGTTTTCTGCCAAAGGCAGCTACACATTTCACAACTCATCAGATTATAGTTGCATATAGGAGACCATGTGATTATGAAAACTCATGGCAACTATCCCTCTTGATGCAATCTTAGAAGAGCCACCTGGCAAATGATGCCAAATATCTACAGACAGAAAACTAGATTGTTTGACAGTTGATTTGCATATATAGAAATAAAAGCTGCAGGACAACACCCGTTGCTCAGCCTTGGCAGCTCAGTTTCATGATGTCAAATGCTTTACTGGATTCTAGAACGAGCCCATTAATTTTTCTCTGTTTAATTTTAGTTCATCCCTAACTGAGCAGCCAATTTTTCATTATGATACTAGGCCACAAACTGATTTGGTAAAATGTCCCACTGAGCAGGCAATTGAGTGTAGAAATAATTTAAGAAATGGAAAAATATACAGCACACATTGGAATATGCTGATGCTACTCAGCAGAGAATAGTTCTGATCACTTATTCAATTTCTTCCATAAACCCATGTTATGGCTATGTTGATAAATCATGTTTAGGATTGGCAGCTTTTCCCTGACATGCCTCACAACGTATCCATGGATAATCTCCACAAGGATTAAGGAATCTTTCTTTTATGGGATCTATGTAGAGACATTCCATAAAAATTAGTGTCCTCTTCCATGCTGTTTAACATTGTCTAAAACCTATAATCTGCATAAGGTAGATATCACGACATTAAAGATGTAGTCCTCATGAAAGATGACAGCAATTACTATGGAATGTAACTACATATAAATCCCACAAAGAAGAAATTCCTTAATTGTATTACCTTCTAAAACCAAGCAGCCAGATAACAATGGAATCAAAGAAATGTATATCCTATCCCCATATCTGATAGATATTCAGGTACACATCACTTCAAAAATAATAGATTCTAACTTCGTAGGATCATGGCTGTAAGACCCCCTTATGCATTATAAGTGAGATGAGGTCCTTTATTGTTAAGGTGGCATGTAGCTGTGTACCTATCACATAGAACAGGACTGTCAAACTCGTGTCCCAAAGGCCAGATGTGTCACGCACTGGCCATGCCCACACCTGGTTTAGCAAAGGAAGAAAAAGTCCTGATATCTCCCGTGATGCTGTGTGTTGTGGTGTGTGGGAATGGCCAGAGAGACAAAGCAGTGAGACAGAACCAAGGGAATAATCAGGTAAAAGGCAGCTTAATCTGCAGCAATGATATAGACAAGGGAAGAAGTCCAGAAAACAGCCTCCCTAGCTTTGGGGCTGTAAAAGGTATAGGGCAGTGGTGGGTTTCAAAATTTTTTGGAACCTCTTCTGTAGGTGTGGCTTGCTTTGTTGGAGTGCCGGCCATGTAACTGAGTGGGAGTGGCTTGGTAGTCATGTGATTGGGTGGGAGTGGCCAAGACGATGTCACTGAATTCTTTGCTACAAAAAGATATAAAAAAGGAAATTTATTATTTTGTGTAGTTACTACTTAAATAAGATTAAAATAAGTACACACAACAATAAAAGAGCTACTTACAGAAGGAAGATGACTGTCCTTGCTAGTCTTCAATATCACTGACTCTAATGAATGGCCTGCACAAAGAAGAGACACAGAAATGAACTCTTTCATTGCATGCACTGCATTAGGATGAAATCAGCACACAAAATAATAAAACTGCTACTTACAGAAGGAGGATGACTGTCCTTGCCGGTCTTCTGCATCACACCCTGACCCCTGGTTTAGCCCATTTTACAAACTTTCTAGCCAAAGTTGCTAAATGAATCTGGCTTCCCCATTGACTTTGCTTGCAAAATGTGATCACATGACCCCAGGCAACATGACCATCGTAAATACATGCCCCTTGCCAAGTGTCTGAATTTCATCAGGTAACCACAAGGATTCTGCAATGGCCATAAGTGTGAAAAATGATACACCCCCTTTTTTTCAGTACAAGCAAACAGTCATAAAACAAATGGTTTTAAGTCAAGTACTCTACCTATATTCCAATCAGGATCCACACAGTTTTAGTCTCAGTCCAAAATTAAAAACAAGGCGACTTCTTCCCTTTCACTACAGGAGGAGGAGGTTGAGAGAACACCTGCCCATCAAAATGTGGTGGGAAAAAAAACCCAAAAGGCAGCTCCTAGAAATCCTGTTCCATTTATTATTGTTCCACCACATTGTGAGGAAAAGCTCTTTCTCAAGAGAAATGCTTATCCTTTCCTGTGTGAACTTCAAGCAGCTTCTCAGGAGGCTATAAATCTCTCTTGGGAAAGAGATTTTCTTCAAATTGTACACAGTTAATACAGGGAAGAGTCTTTGAAAACACTGTGATCTGACCCCCTTTTTTCACTTTAAACCAGGGGTGTCCAACCTTGGCATTTTAAAACTGGTAAAAGATTACTGTAAAAGATTATCCCAGTAACCAATAGAAGAAATATAATGGGAGGCACTGGACCAGCTGTTTTAGAAGAAGAGAAGAGGGATCATAAAATTTGGTGCAAGATTCCTTTTCCAGCTCACTAAATTAAATTGATTATTAGTGGTTCCTTGGCTTCAGGTTGGTGCTAGTGAATAGATCTACTTGTACAAAGTTCTTGGTTGTAGAGAAGAACTTGGCATGCCTTATTGGATGGGGCAGTGAAGAGGATGGATACAGCCCTATCAATGATCCTGCCACTTGAGTTTTGGGAGTTACAGCAAATTCATCTTCAAGATGTTCCTGTAATCTATTCCACAGACATCTGACTCCAAGTGAGTCTATCAAAGTGAGTTCTATCCAAAATTGTTGAGAAAAGTTAAGACTATTCATACTGCTGTCCAATAGGTGTCTTCCTTGAATTTTTCAATCTTACTGCAGGGCTAATGTTGGATTCTCCTTGACTCCATACTCTGGGGACAGGATTTGGAGTGGATCTGCAGGACACCATGAGACACCATGAGAACTATTAGTCAAATGCATAAAGGTGATCACTTGTTTGAACAAAAGTTCACCTCAAGCAGTTAGCATGTGATCTGATGGCGAAGCACATTGTGATCAGTCTTTTATTATGATCACATTATTTTCTTGTCAGCTTATTGCTCATTGATACTTCTTCACTCTGCAAGGGTGACAGATCAATTAAGATGACCTACTCCAGTTGTTTGATAGATTCAGTCATTTTTATGAGGCTATGATATTTTCCTATGAATTATATGAGCATTTTAATCTCTGGAATGTGGAAACAAATGTGTTTGATCTTCTTGTACTCACATGACCTCTCTTGAACCGCGTATCACAAAGAGCTTTGTGCTTTACTGAAAAGTTCTGGAATGAGAAGTGAAAGAAAATAAGGAATTAGTACAAGTACGAGTTCACATTTGGGGCTACACCGTGGTAATAAAAGGTATGATTCCAGATTCATATGGGCCATCTTTTCAGTTGGGCTTCTGATTTGCATGGATGTGTTTTTGTAGCAGTCATATTTTTCACTGCACATTTATTTTATGAATACCCTTCCATTTTGCCCTTTGCAGTCATGGGATGCAACAACTGTATTTACCAATATCATACAGCTGTACCCCATTCTCCCCTCTCCCAGTACAATATCAGTATAGGAGAAGGATTTTAGCCATCTTCATTCCTTAGAAAGGATTAACCATCTACATTCCTTAGAAAGAATATGATATATTATATCATAGTAGGTTATAAATTAAAAACAAAATCTACTTAAGTATAAAAAATACTGGCCTTGCAGAAAATGTATTTCCAATTTCATGTCCCTTGGTCTGAAACTCATGGTCACATTTTACAACTTGGAAATATTCACAAAAATCATTCACGTCTATAAAATATTCTAAAATTATTTTGACATGATGTAGAGATGATCAATAGCATTCCAGCAGATGCCAAGATTGCAATAGGTTTTCTCAACAAAACTTGCATAAAGGCCTTTAATTGAAGCTGTATTTTACGAGGAAATATACACTGAACAATTAAAAATTGATATCCTTTTAAGTAAATTTTCAATACTGTGCTCAGCAGCACACCAAGCTTTTCAGAGGAGGCAGTAAAATCAATTTGAACTACAGTATGAGATATGTTTAGAATATGAACAGTGAATTAAATGAGCAGTCTGGAGAGTTGGATTTTAAAGTTTAACATGAAGGAAAATTTGTATCTAGCTTTGCTTTGCAAAATATAATGCAGCAGTTGCCCTAAGAAAGAATCCTATACTGCATGTGCAAAAATGTGTGTGTCATTCAAGAATCTCACTCACTGTTATTACATAAAAGCCAAGATAACAATACAGCAGCATAAAACTGAATTGGTTAATCAATCATTTCTAGGGACTTTATTTTTACTTATTTTATTTATTCAGCTTCTATAGCTGCCAAACTCAACCAAGTGACTGGGCAGCTCACAATCATAAAATCACAAAACATTCAAAAACAGGAAACAGTAATCACATCAACAAAAATAAATACGAACAGCTTATGTTAGAGACTAAATGTTTTTTCCTGTCTATGTTAGTTGTGTTGTTCGTAAGCTTCTAATATTAGAAATATTAGAAATAGATAATGCAACTAAAGCCAGTGAGATTATTTTCTTATTTAACATAAGCAATATAGTATGTTATAATGTATTTATTGTGAAAAATCAAATCGTCCCTGGAGATGCAAAATATTGCAAGATGTCGTGCAATGCCATATTGCTAGCATCATCTGCCAATCTATTCGTTTAGTAGGCAAACTGCAAGGACTCTAACAGTGGATCCATGAAGATTTTCAATTGGGCCAGCACTATCCTCTCGAAGCTCTTCATAACTCCAGATGCCAGAGCAATCGATCTGTAGTCATTTAGCTCCTTGATGGAGGGTTTCTTGGGTACTGAGATTATAGTAGTATGTTTGAAGCAAGAAGAGACAAAGCACATCTCTAGTGATTTATTAAAGATGCAGGTGAATCTGGGATCAGTTGTTCAACACAGACTTTCAAGCAGGAAGGAGTTATTCTACCCGGGCCTGGTGCTTTTCCAATCTTTTGTCTATGAAATAGATTTCACACATCTTTTTTCTAAATTCATCAAAATTAGGGGGGGGGGGGAGATAGGTAAAATGTTTTAAAACCCAACATTCAACTGAAATGCAGATTGATAACACTGTTCCTACAGCCTATTTACTTGGGATCCTAAGAAGTGAGAGGGTTTTTTTTTAATCTTGATAATCTCTCAACAGGGAATACATTAATCATAAATTAAGTCCATTTGCTAAGATACTTGGTCATAAAGCTCTAAGTTCTCATAATTTATTGGAATTGCAAAAGGTCACACAGTAGCAGTTTTCAAATAAGAAATATCAAGGTCCTAGCTAGTAATCTATAGCCAGTGTATATTCCAGTGTAGTAATCCATGAAGAAAAGAATTTGTGTAAACAGGAAATATAATAATGGCTAATGGGAAGAGTTAGAAGAATCAAATACAAAATTTTCCAAGGTAACTATCTCTTGTATACCATTAATGGCCCCAATGACAACAATTTTGAACAGGGCAAAAACTATGAATATCAATTGAACTAGCTGCTAGTTATTGAATACCAACTAGCAGTCAGAACACATGATGAAAATTCTTTAATTTCATTACATATAGACAGATTTAACCATAGTCTCAATTTGGAAATGGTGACAATCCTAGACCCGGCCAAGTCCAAAAAACACCTGGGAATTTCTAGAAGTCTGGAATAGTGACAAATTATCCAACAATAGAGACATAGACATTAATAATATCTATAGAACATGCAAAATAGATCCTTAACCAGCCCAACAAGGAACAAAATGACCCGAGCACCACTCCACCAGCAATCAGCAATCAGATCAGTATAGACTATCTCCAAGGTTAACATTAGACCAACAATCAAGTGAGCAATACCCAAATCAAGAAACTGCCAAAGAGCCAACAGTAAGCAGCCCAACCAAAGAATCTTTCAGACCATCCCCACCCACACAGGCAGACAAGCCACTAGAATATAAACTGAAGGACTCCTTACTAACATTGATGATGTTACCTAGTTTGGGTAATGAAATGTCTACAAGAAAACAAGCAAGCTCAGAGAACACTAAAGACCCCACATTTCAACCCTGAGCTACAACTATTCTCCTTTTTTGATAGTCAACTGGACCCAGCTGGAACTCAATGACTTGGATTGGAAGGCAAGAAAACTAATGACAATGCACCATGATTTGCACCCAAAACATGATATTGATTGGCTGTATTGGTGAAGGGAATAGAGGCTTACTACATGGGAAATAATCTGTAAGGGAAGAACAGCATGGATTGAATGACTAAATTAAGAAAAGTCAAAATGCTGAAGGAAGTCAATTAAGGAAAGTTCTTAAAAACAACAAAGATGAAGGCTGAATATAGAAAAGAAACAATTGAAAATGGATTTGTTGATTGGAGAAATAAGCCAGTTTCTTTCTTAATCTTTCATCTCTTTCAAAGTTTAGCTGACATTTATGCAACTGTACTTGCATTTCTTCGTTGAGGTTATCTCCATAGTTTTCTATAATTACAACTTCTAGCATAATTATTGAACAAACTTTTTCTGGTTTTATTGCCATTTATATGGATGTCATTCCTTTTTCTGGGATTATTTTAGGGATTATTATTACTACGTTTATTTTTTGTCTATAGTACAGAGCTGGTATTTCCTAGTGTTCTTCTATCCAATTGCTAACCAGGGACAAATATCATTAGCTTTCCAAGATTGGACAAGATTAGCTATGCACCTTAATGGACGGGGAAATTATAATTTATTAGAAATGCCTTCTTTAGTATTATAATTGTTTTCATGACGCACTGGTTTGCATTTATTTTGTTGCCCAAACAAGCAGATTCCTAATGGTATAAGTTGGTACTATTTGTTCCTTACAATGAGACATATTATATGGGGTTGTGCACAGTTTCATTTTGTCTGTAATGCTCTTCAAAAGCATTAATAAAATGAAAGAGTGGGTGGGGAGAATCATCAGATTTCTTGCTGCTATTATTATATTGATGGCATTGAAGTCTATTTATTTATAACATGTTCAAGTAATGGAGGGCTTCCCTGAATGTATCCTGCAAATATGAATGGTCTAAATAAGATAAAATCCTTGTGAAGCTACATCTATGGTGATG
Source organism: Thamnophis elegans (assembly GCF_009769535.1). Classification (NCBI taxonomy): domain Eukaryota; kingdom Metazoa; phylum Chordata; class Lepidosauria; order Squamata; family Natricidae; genus Thamnophis; species Thamnophis elegans. The sequence goes on from NC_045542.1 coordinate 87,326,020, forward strand.
TTCACTAGGAATTATAATTTTGAAAAACCTCTTCGTATAATTTTGAAAATATTCTTCCAGAAGAACAAGTATGTAGTTTGAGGGCTTTATTGGATGTGGAAGTCTTCCAGATTTCAAAAAATATGCCAAGCCTCAGGAACAGGTTTCATTCTACTTATGCCAATTATGTCTTCGTGGGAAAACTGCATAGAATGGCCTTTGGGCCTAGATGGAACACGTCAATTACTTACAGCCAAGTTGATCTCTTAAAGGATGAAAAGAGATGATCTCAAACCTGTGCTGGCTGCCAATTTGTTTCTGAGCAAGATGTAAAATACTTTTTATTAGCACAATGTGCCACTTGGGTCCAGGTTAATTGAGATCAGGCCTTTTTCTTCACAATGTCTCTTGCTTATTGAGGTCATCTGAGGAAAATGACCTAATGTTGTCACAACTCCATTTGCAGTAGCCCGGGGTCAAAAAATTTTCCTGGAATCTGCTCTTTTGAGTTGGGGTAACTAACTTCTTTGCCAGCTTTTTCAAAGGCCTTAAAACAGGCATCTTTGAACAGGCTTTGAATTGTTAATTATTTTAAATTTTAATATGCTTTCAAATTTAACTCTGTGTTTATGAAAAGAAAAATATGCAAGGATCTTTGTAAGGAAATGGAAACTGCCACCTCCCCAAAAGAAGTCCAATTATGTATCTCAGTAGTATAATTAATTCAACTTATCAGATCAATTTTGTTGGTTATGAAACATGGTACACATCTGCTACTTTTAAAATCAGTTCCCCCCTCATGATATAGAAAACTGTATATTATTACAACAAATATCTTGGAAGTTTACTAGTATGCAAAAAAAGATCTAAGATCTGAGATCTGAGTCAATTTATCACTTTGAACTCTATATAAAGTTCCCTTCCAAGTTACTGATGTTTATTGACCATTCTGGGAAACGTTTTATTTGTAAGTCTTTATTTTTTTTAGTAAAAAGGAAAAGGAATTTTCCTTTTTCCTTTTTTCTAATCAGGAATTTGTGACCTTCTGGAGCTGAAGTTTAGAGGGATACACAGGTGCCTTCTAAAGTTTCCAGACCAAACAGTTATACTGTATATTCTATTAAACTGGGAGATATCCACATGCTCTGCAACAGATAGAAATATGAAGACGTTCCCGCTTCCAGTGGAGGAAATGATGGTTTAATGATCTCCAAACAGTGTTGCAATTTGGTTTGACCCAAGTAATCTAGGGGGACTTCTTTTTCTGTTGGAAGAAATGTCCTTCTGGGTTCAGTTACAAGTGGGAAGAAAGACACTGGAAACATGGTGGTTGATTGGAAAGATGGTTTAATGGTGAACAGTACCGCATGTTTTGAGGTCCTGGACAAAAAGCACATGGATGAGAGAGAAAGAGAGATTTTTATACCCTCTCCTGGGCTCCACCTTAGAGCTTCCTGTTCTTGTGTAAGAAAGTCAGCTCATCTGCAACACAAAAGACATGGCCCTCAGGACATGATAGGATTAGCCCTCTACCCATCTCACCACATGGCACCTGGGAAGATTGCCTCAACCAGCAAGGCTCAACCAAGCCTGGGAGACAGACAGCCTGAAAAGTTAGCCACCAATCAGAATACAATGCAATGCAATGCAATGCAATGCAATGCAATGCAATGCAATGCAATGCAATGCAATGCAATGCAATGCAATGCAATGCAATACAATACAATACAATACAATAGCAGAGTTGGAAGGGACCTTGGAGGTCTTCTAGTCCAACCTCCTGCCTAGCCAAGAAATCCTATACCGTTTCAGACAAATGGCTATCCAACGTCTTCTTAAAGACTTCCAGTGTTGGGGCATTCTCAACTTCTGGAGGCAAGCTGTTCCACTGATTAATTGTTCTAACTGTCAGGAGAAAATCAATAAAATCAATCCATTTTCTTTCTGTACTGTCATCACATCTTTAAACAGAAATTTTGAAACAAAAATGGATTCTGTTTCATTTGAAAAAGAAACTGACAGAAATGAATGTTTGATTTTCAGATTTGATGATTAAAATGATACGGGATTACAGAATGAATGTAGACTTACTAGCTTTACAGTAAGAATTGGATGCATTTTTTATCTATACATGTACCAAAGAAAGCTGAAAGCCATTCTTTTTTTTCTTTATTTATTTTTCCTTTCTATTTTTCTTTGCACATTGATCTTATTTTTTTCTGTTTCTTTTTTATTTTCTTTTTTATTTTCTTTTTTATTTTCTTTTTATTCATGCTTTTGAAATTTAAATCATATTTTTTTAAAAAAATAAGTATGAAGAGAACATTCAGGAGGTACCATGTCTTCCTTTCTCCTCATTCAATGAACTGTTGCATAGTGTTTAAATTACACATTGTTTAATTTGCTGCCATCCACAATTGGTTATTAATTAAACATCAGTAGTTATACATTTTAAATCACCATTTGCTCATCAAAATGCCCCGAATAGTTCAGTATATGTTCTTTTTCTGCTTGTCCCTGCTTCAGCATTTTTTATTTGTTCATATCTGATTTTTTTTTACTTTCACCAAGGACCTCAGCGCCAGTGATCATATAGGAAGTGAGCCTGTTATTTTTAATACATACATTAGACTGGGAGTTTATCACTGTGTGAAAAATGAAAAATAAGAATGAAAAGAAAAAAGAATAATAAATGTGCCAATATTTGTTAGTGGTTTTTTTTAAAAGAACAAAGCCTCCACTGTGAAAAGTACTTTCTTAGTACCATAAAAATAGTTCTCACTTTGATTATTGTGATGGAGGGAATGGATTGTTATTGTCCCTTTTGGAATATCAAATAATGTAATTTTATGCAGCAATAATGGGACTAATAGCACTAACATTATTTGGTCAGTTTCATTCAGACCTTCTGTGCAAGTTTTGTGCCTGGTAAATTTTTATGTTTACTGCATTTCATGCTGTGCACAACACTACCTAAACTACCACCTGCAATATTTATGGCTTTTATGACATTTCATATCATGCCAGAAACTAATTGACTTTCAATGTCAGAAAGTAAACAAGGCAGAGGACAGTTAAGGGATGCAATAATTGCCTAACTGAGCAAGCATGTACTCAGAGAACGATCCAGAATACGGCATCATTTAATAATATTCGTGAAATTTTTCATTCATTTATTAAATAGACACGAAGATGACTGAAATGAATCAGTCCCATCATTTATCTGAATTAAGTGGAAGAAATGACTACAAGATACACAGTGTGCTATTAAACCAGTACAGTGATGTGATAAAACCGCAATGCAAACTTCAACGTAATTTTGAGTCAAATCCAAACATAAATTTGATGTGGACTGGCTTGAAAAGTTGTGCTTTCAATTTTTTTTCCCGTCTACAAAATGAAAAGTTTAGAATTAACACAGATCAAAGGGTTACTCTGCAATCTGCTATAAAGCTGTTTTCCTGATACGTAGTGGTAATCAGCCATGTGTGGTTCAACTATACATGTCTTCAAGGGGGTTTCAATGAAAGAGACAGTGAAGCATAATAAATGAGCACATTTATTCACTATAGTACCTTAGAATAGGATGTTAGAACAGTTAGAACAATTAGAACAGGAATCTACCCAGTAATTGCATAGGAGCAGCAGGATCTAGGATAACTCGGCATGGCCAACTTGCCATGGGACAACAATAAATTACACTAATATCAAAGAAAAGGTGGCGTAGAATCTAAAAAAAGAATGCAAAGTGAGGGACAAAATTAAATGTGAATGACAAAAATTAAAATAAGCTTTTAATTATTTTAAATACTTAAACTGAATTATTGAATTGTCCTGCAAGTTGTCCCATGGTGAGTTGGCCACACCTAGTTGGTTGCACTGAATTGGATGTGATGAGGTGGCTGCGATGAGTTGTCCCATTCTGTTTGAAGCATCTTTTTCCATTCTTGCTAGTCAGGTACCGGAAGCCCCTAATTGACTACTGGAAGTGATGGTTGAGGCAAAAAGTTTATTGAAGACAATTGTGTCAATACTTTTCCTTGACGTGGAAAAACATGTTGCTTCAGTGGCCTGAGTACTCATGTCAATGCCAGTCATGCCAAAGTATTATACAGTAAAAGATGAGATTTGCCATTTCTTGGAATATTGCAGTGGCGCACAACACATCATCTAATAAGGAACAAATCTTACCCAGTTATGCGAACTTAGAAAGGAAAAAAAAAGCTCATAAGAAAAATGCCAATATCTATCATTCCACAATGCTTTTATTAGGCAACAGAAATTATTTACTATCTTTAAAAAAATACAGAGAAGTTTGCTTAAACTAGGGATCTGTAAGTAAGGTTTTCAAAAATAAGCTATAAGAATTTTTATAGAGTTAGCTAAAAAGTTCCTATGCAAGTTTACACATCCCTAGTAGAATTTACTTGAAATTTGGATTGGTTGGGTAAAATACATTACAAAAAACCTGAAATGTATTGTGTATTAGGAAAAAAAGGTCATTATAATTTGTAGAAAGCATAAAGGATGGTTTTATATAGTGTAAGGATCACTGAGGGAAACTAGATATGTGAATATGCAGTCTTTTAAGGTCAATCTGTTAAAGTCAAAGACCTAGATCAGGGCTGCCAAATTCATGGCCCATGGACCAGATGTGTCACATGCTGGCCATGCCCACTCCAGATTTAGTAAAGGGGAAAAAGTCCCAATATCTCATGTGACACTGCCGTGATGACGTACGTTTGACACCCCTGACCTAGATCATGCTGTTGGGGTGCAACAAATTTGACAGTCATTACATAAATGGGCAATGTTTTACTTTCACCTGGAGAATTAATGAATAATTATTCAGTTGATAGGAAATTTCAAAAATCAATTAAAACATTTTTTTCCATCATCTGAACAACAACCTTCTCCAATCTGGATCCCTCCACATATTTTAGGATTAAAATTTTCAAAATTGCTATTTATTGGTCAAACTGATGGGCACCAAGTTAGGTAACTATTCTAGGTACAGGGTTCTTGGTGCTTTCGGAGGTTGCTTGTTTTCTTGCAGATGTTTCACTACCCTAACTAGGTAATATCATCAGTGCTATTCTAGGTGTGCACACCTGCGCACATACACACACTACACACATACAACATTGACTATGCTCCCTACTTATTTAATCCACTATTCACATAGCATTGATCTATTTTCGTTTCTTGATCATGCTAGCACTATCTGACAGAGAGATTGTGGGCAGAGAGAAAGAGAGAAGGAATATACAATAATAATATTCGGTATTCTGGCAGAAAAGTACAATTTGATATTTCAAAAAATGCAATTTATCTCTAAATAAAGTTGATTTAGATTCAGTGCAACCCTCTATATGTCTTTAAAAGAAAAAAAATATCTCTCTGACCTATTCTCACATCATGCCTAATTAGGTCAATGGTATAATTAGTACACTATGGGATCAACAAAAAATGGTTAATTGACTTGGTGAAGTAACTCAAAGAGATTGCATCTACTTCAGAAAAGACCTAGGCATGGAAAGAGTAAAATTAACTTGACCCAGAAAGCCTGGTTATGGGAATAATTAATCCCAGTTACCCATTTTGCATTCTTAGTCCTCTGAGTAAAAGAACAAGAGGAAAGGAGCTACTGAAATATAAAATTGCCCTTTGAAGAACCCACTTTCAAGGCTTGCAACAAAGAACATGACTCTTAAAGACTGGCTACACAGCTCAATTCAAGCCTATTGATGTTGCCTGATCAATGAGAAGAGGCTGGGAATGCAGTGAAGAAAGCAGGTAAAGCAACTGTTGACCCAGTTAGTGTGATTGTTATTGATATCCTTGACATAAATATGCAAATGCCTCACTTATGTGTGTGAGTCATAATTGTGACTAAGTGTGTCTTTGTGTGATTTCATCACTGCACAGTGCTCATCATTTTGGTATCCTCAGAGTTTGCTGTCTACATGGATGAGAGCCAGTTCGCAATGTTTTGAATTTCTGAAAAAAAGCATAAATTAATTGCTACAAAAAAGCAAAATGCCATAAAATCTTCATTTGCATCCTGCCATCTCACTTCTCTAAGCTCTCTAAGAGCTGATTTGTGAGCATCATGGATGCAGTTGCAGAATAAAATGAAATTCTCGGCCCTTATTTTTTCCACATAGATATGCTAGTCTTTTTTGTAATGTGCACTTTTAATAAAATCCATCTATTAGACAGTCAACAGTTAATAAGTTATGTTATATAAGTCATAGGCTATACAAAATATAAAAGATGCCTAATTTGAAGAGGATTAAAAGATCCAAAAAGGGGCTTTAACTAGAATAAAAATCACTTTAAAACTCCCAAAAGTGCAAATTTAGGAAAATTCCATTATTGTGTAAAACAAGGGATGTCGAACTCATGGCTTCACATTGTCATCGTGTGATGTATCGTGACCTTTTCCTCCTTTGCTAAAATGGGAATGAGCGTTGTCAGCACATGATGCATCCGCCCTGCAGGCCACAAGTTTGATACCCCTATTGTGAACACTACCAGTGTGTGAAAGGAGTGAGACTTGGAACATTTACTATTACAAAAGCTGCCATGCACAATTTTCATCTGATAGGCAAACAATGCGAAGAATCATAATCAAATTGTCAAAAGATGTATCAAGGTGGATGGCAAGTTGACCATAACAAAGCAGACTTAACATTTCATGCTGTTTATGTCTTAATATTAATCCCTAAAGATGCTCTACATGGGGCAGCCCTTGAAGAGTGTTCGGAGACTCCAGCTGGTCCAGAATGCAGCCGCGCGAGCGATTGTGGGTGCACCACGGTACACCCATGTTACACCTATCCTCCGCGAGCTGCACTGGCTACCTATTGGTCTCCGGATACGGTTCAGGGTGCTAGTTATTACTTATAAAGCCCTACATGGTATTGGACCTGGGTACTTGAGAGACTGCCTTCTGCCGATTACCTCCCACAGACCCATTCGATCCCACAGATTAGGCCTCCTCCGTATTCCATCTGCCAGCCAATGTCGGCTGGCGACTACTCAGAGGAGGGCCTTCTCTGTGGCTGCCCCAGCCCTTTGGAACGAGCTCCCCATGGAGATTCGGACCCTCTCCACCCTTCGGGCCTTCCGGACAGCCGTGAAGACCTGGCTGTCCCAGCAAGCCTGGGGTTGAGTTCCCCCCCCTACTCGAATTTGCTGTGTCTGTTGTGCTTTTAAACTGTTTGTATTGTTTGTTTGTCTTTGTCTCACTTTTTGTAATTTCCCCTCCCTTGGCTTTGTTCAGCCGCCCTGAGTCCCTTCGGGGAATAGGGCGGCCTACAAATTGAATAAAATCCAAATCCAATTCATCAGTGTGAAGGACTTTTGCTGGATAGAAACAATGCTTTTATAGAAATGTGTCTCATTACTTTATGGCTTTCTCTCTGTGTACTGATCAGGAGGAAAGCAACATATTTCTACTTCAAATCATGTTCCAGGGTGATGGACTCATCCATGTACCACATGCTCATTATTAATTTGCAAATGACTATGTTAATTCTGTGAAGATCTAGCAGATGCACGGTAAGTAGATACTTACTGAATTTTCTTATTTATACTTTTCTAATTTCCACATTAAACCTTTCCGTTGAGATAAGCCATAAGACGGCACTTAGGGTTCACTTCACAAATAATAAGGGTCAGAATCTAGACTTTTAAATGTCATGTCCACCACCTTAGGCACTATGTCTTTTTCAAACACATATTGTGTCTCTTCTTCTCTCCTTCCTCATTTCTTCCTTCCCTCCTCCCTCTCTTAGCAAAATGTTTACAAAAATATTAACATCTCTTGATCTTTTTTTTATTATTATGAGCTGCAATGGCACAGTGATTAGAGTGCAGTACTACAGGCTACTTCTGCTGCCTGCCATTTGTCAGTTTGAATCTCACTAGACTGAAGGTTGACTCAGCCTTCCATCCTTCCGAGGTCAGTAAAATGAGAACCCAAATTGTTGGGGGCAATTTGCTGACTCTGTAAACCGCTTAGAGAGGGCAGTGAAGCACCGTGAAATGATATATATAAATCTAAGTGCTATTGCTATTGCTATCTTAAAAGCTTAACATTATCATCATTTATTGTGACCTTTCCTTAATTTAAAACAACAATAAAGTCGCAGGTATATAACATTTAAGAGTGCAAACTACTAAACAGAGTTTTGAATTCTTTCAGGAAATTATTCCACAATTGCCTCAGATCAGCTTTTCCCAATGTTATATGCTCTAGTAGTTAACTCTGGTTGGCATGAGAATTGTAGCGAGGTGTATCTGGAAGGCACCAGGTTGTAAAAGATTGGCTTAAATCTTAACTTTCTTTCCATGAATAGAATTATATGGAAATCTGAAAGATTTTTGCATGCTTAAAATGTGTGCTTTTCAGAAAATTCTGCCAGCTAGTTCTTTTCTTATGGTGGAAAAAGCCATAAGGAGGAAAACAATTGAGTCTAATCCAGAAATCTGCCTCTATACTTTTTTTGTGAAAATAGGAAAAAACATCAGGGTGAACAATGGTGGTATCAGACTTTCTAGTTTCCTTCCCTTGTAACATTGCCTTTGTGCTCTCCATTCCCTAATCAGTACCACATATAAAATATAAAGGTAAAATTACCACAATCTGTTAATTTCTTACTATAATGTCCTTAGACTTGATAAATAAAATTTATCCTTGCATAAACTGATATTTAGACTGACAATGTCATAAAACACATGTCCATATCAGAAGAGATTTGTGTGGAGATTTTGTTGTAGGCTTCCCATTATAAAAAACCATATGAAAAGGAAATTGTGATCAGCTGGAGAGATCTCTTACACACCAAATTGCTCATATGGTTAGGAGATCACACAGTTTGGGGGACAGTATAATGCAAGAATATATCATAATTGTTCTACTTGAGGCTTTTTTAAAAATCATAGCTTAACTATTTATTTTGAAATGGTTCATGTTCCTCTAGTGATTTTCTCTATTTAATTATTTCCAAATCGCAGGAGGGTAAATTGCATGCTGTTCCAAAATTAGTACTGTAACTCTCATAATTGTGATTTTCTATGGATTACAGCAGGTAGAAAGCAATTAAAGTTTACTGTGCCTAAATAGTACAATTTTCTGTTCCTGTTGGTGGTGATGTTAACAGGTGGGCTTACTGTGTATATTTGGCAGTCTTGTGTGATCTCTGAAAACTAAATAAAATAAGCAGAAGATTGGCTAATCCCTCCTTAGTATCCATATATTTCTGAAAAGCACCGGTATTGATCCTGATATGCCCTTGATTCCTTGAACCTGACATGTTCAGGTTTTCTAATAAACTTTATAACAATGTGGAAGCAACACATCAACACTTTTGAAACCATAATAGTGCAGTTTATCCATAATGTGTTTTGAAAAATATTTTGAGTTTCAAATGTTTCTTTAGTTGTTTCAGTTTTCTATCAAGTTCTGAGCCTTGTGACTAGCCTGTTTTGTAGTTTATGCCCCCCCCTACATACACTTTTTCCCCAACATAAAAGCAGGAACATTCCTACTACTATTGACCTGTGCTGGGTGAGTAGAGAAATTGGTTCCAGAGAAAGCAGCAATTATTTAAGAATGTGTCTTAGGTCCTGAATAACCATTTTAGTTTTTGCTACTGGAGAGAGAGGACCAAAACTGACTGAAATTGACTCTGACTGAACTGGTATTGGAAGCAGAGTTTTACTTCATCTATTTGGTTGCTTGCTCCAGGAAATTCCCACATTCCCTAAGGTCATTTTAGGAGGGTGGTTATATGTGTGTGCTTTAGTTTTAGTTTTAACATAGTGCAGTGACTGGTACTCAATTAGAGAGCACACACAAACAAGAAAGTCTTCTTTCTCCATTTTGTTCCATTTTATCACTTTTAAAATAAACAGAACATTTTTCCTTTCCACTAAACAAAATAGGCTTTCTTGCTTATCTGGGAAGATTAATTCTTCCCAACATCTGTTTGCACTCCTTTTAAAAGGCTACACATATACATATTAATTGAACCCTTTTGTTTTAAATCAGAGTTTGTCTTTATGAATCATTTTCTAGTTAGACAGCAAGCCAGGGAAAGTATGTAGCATGCTGTGATACCACCAATTGAAAGGGTTGTGCAGCAGTTTTAAGATATTGCTGACAGATGTTCTGTTTGTGTTCCTCTGGCCTTAAAGCATTATTGAGTGATCAAATCTGAAGCACCCATTGACCTACGGACTGTCATTCTCAGTAAGACAGAACTTGGTGCAGGCCAAGTACAAGCAAAAGATGTCATAGTGTTTATCATGGGTCCAGGCAGTTCATTTCTTTCTATTAACAATCTGGACCTGAAAATCAAGAGATAGGGGAGCTATCTCTACTTAAACCCAACTCCATAGTTAATGCTTCTAATAGCCCCAACATAGAGGTGGCACATCATAGCCCAGAGGCAATGTAATCTGACATAATTTCAACTTTGGAAATTTATGCTATGTTATCCACTCCTATTTAAACAAAAGTAAGGACCATCACAGAAGTCTTTTTACATTAAGGATGTTTAAATATCCGATATCCATTTCCAATCATTTTTGCCATAATAGATGAACATATCTCTGCAACTTTCTGCAGAAGAATGATATGCCCTCTGTATGATGCAAAGAGCAAGTACTAGAACTGCTTTGGAAAATGCAAATGTGCACTTCACTTCGTAATGTGGTTAAGTTAGATATGATGTTTATGCTGCTTTTAGAATTGACAGTGAAAATATCAAGTGGTAAATGGCTTTTGACTTTTAAGATAAGCAGTAAAGAAATAAGTAATCAAGAAATAAGCTACAGACTAGAACTTGGTAGAGCAGCCATGAAGGCCTTGGAAAAGATATTCAGATACTCGATGTATCTATAAAAAGATGGGAAAAATGCAAATAAGGAGGCAGCCAAGTTAAGTGCTTGAAGGACCCTCTGTCACCAGGCGTCCAAGTGCATCAATGGGCAGTGAGCAAGGGCTCAGCTGGTTTTCTTGGCAGACAATGGGCTTTGCAGGGAACCAATAAAGCATCCGGAGCCGGCTCTGCCCTAAGGAGGCCGGGGGCATCGTTGTGGTTCCTGCAAAGAGGGACTCAGGCAGGGCTGGTCCCCACATGGTGCCATGATCCATAAGATGATGCTGGCACTGAACAGCTACCTAGGTGGCCTCTTTGTGGGTGGCAGACTGCAGGTGGGCACCTCTCACCATCCCTTTCCAGCAGAGGTGGGTTCCGGCCGGTACACACCAATACAGGTGTACCAGTGCCATATATTTGCTGTACTTTTGTGTACCCATTGCATGACGGCGTGGCCATGCCCCCATACAGGTATGCTCCTCTGCCCTGCCCCATTTCCATGCTGCTTCTCAAAGAGAAGGAAGTGAGGGCAGGGCTTCTTCAGGGGACCCGAGGCAAGAGCAGTGTTGAAGCCTCTCTGAAGCAGCTGGAAAAGGTACACATGGGTCAGAGGGGGGGAGGAATTCAAACTTCATCCTCCTGGTGCGGTGTGGGGCTTTGGACAAAGGCTGGAGGGAAGGATCCTGGCTCGTTTGTGGTCTCCCACCCCAAGTGTAGTTTTATTGCAGGCAGAGCCACGTTGCCTTTTCAAACCTGTAATCAGTGAAGGTGGGCTGGAGTTTTGCATAGCTTTATCCAGCTGTCAGGGGAGGGGGAATGACTTCCTCCCCAGGCCCCTATCCATTTCTCCCCCCCTTACCTGACTCTGCTCTTTCAAGTTTTGCAATCTTTTCTCTTCCTGTGTGGACTTCCTGATCTTTGAGACTGCAGCTCCTTAAATGGGAAATCTGGCTGCAAGAGGAAGAGAAGCTGGGTGAGTTCCTGGGTTCTCTTATCCCAGAAGCAGCAACCTTGCACTCTCCCCTCTCTGCTAGCGGCCACCTTCTTCTCCCTCTTCCTCTCCACTGCTGAGCAATCATTAAGCTTACTGAATATTTGCACCAGAATGTGAAGAAGAGATGGCTTAATTGTTTCAATTTTTTAATTTTATTTTAAAAAATATTGCTCAGTTTTTCTGTAGTCTGGGTAGTAGCTGGAAGTCAGCAAAGGCTTTCATCCCATCTAGTTTTATCACCATTGGATGAGAGAGTGGGTAGAAGATTAGTTCAATTTATCTTTCAATAAGAGTTATAATTGAAGTTACAGAGAACCCATCTTATATCCTGAAAGCCACTGATTCAGTCTCTGGCAATTTCCGATAGACCTGAAAAAGACATTCCAGCATTCATGTTGCATACAAACAGAGTTTGGTGGAAAAATTTATCTCTATCTAAGAAACTACATAATAACCATCACTAAATAACAATGATACAAAGGTAATCAAATCCAAGTCAGTTCTAAGCAAGTTAACACCATCACCACTATATACATACCACTACCCCACCCAGCTCCACCCACAACTCCACCCAGATGACACCCACCATCACCAATCACCATGACCCACACCCTCAGCCACATCCCCACTCAGTGTCATCATAGCCTCTTTCCTGGTTAGCCGCATCCTAGCAAAATAGTTACATCAGAGTAGGCAGTTGCACCCAAGTAGAAGAGCCACATGCAGCTACAGGCTCAATCGACATCAGAGAGGCAACATCAACATGGCAGCGTTAGTGGCATGGCCGAACGGGCATGGTGATGGACAGGTTCCCCCTGGATGGCAGCCTGAGGGCTGACATTCCACCCCCTACCAGTGGAGAGGATTCCGGAAGACAAAAAGCGCTATTAGCAGTAACCTCTATAGGTTTATCAGGGTATCGATGATGGAACCGGGCGATCAGGCGTGGTACGTGCACCTCAGGTGACCTCACCCGCGTCTGTAAATGGGTATCCCTTCCAAATTACTAAATACTGTAAAGTGCCAAGATGACGATGGGAATCTACTATCTGTTCGATTTCAAAATGGCGTTCACCATCAACCTGCACCGGAGATGGTGTTGTTGGAAGATTATGCAGCCCAGTGGTGGTCACCAGTTTGAGTAAACTGCTGTGAAACACCGGGTGGGTTTTCCCCAACATGGGAGGCATCCTTAATTCTACCGTGACCGGATTAATTACTCTGATGATTGGGAATGGACCTATGAACTTGGGACCCAGCTTACAGCAGGGCACTTTAAGGCATATATACTTGGTAGAGAAAAATACCTTATCCCCAACCCGAAATGTTGGTTGTGGACAGCATTTCTTGTCAGCGCATCTCTTGTACATGTCTGCTGCAACTCGCAATGCTTTTCAGACATTTTCCCACACTGGATAGATGTAGTCTATCCATTCCTTTACAGTTCCGTGATCAGCAGTGGCTTGAGGACATCCAGGTTTAGCCATGAAATCAAACCCATTCACAATACGGTAGGGGGTATACCCAGTACTACTATGTACTGCATTGTTATGTGCAACTTCAGCAAATGGCAGTAGATACGCCCAGTCAGTTTGCTGGTAATGCCCATAACAACGGAGATACTGTTCCACTGCAGCATTAGTTCTCTCTGCTGTGCTGTTGGTAACGGGATGGAACACAACTCAAACCCTGAGAGGACCCACCCTCTTCAAGAAACTGTGCCAAAATTGACATCTTTGCCTAAAAAAACTGGAAATCCACTGCCATGGTAAATAGTAAAAATGAGTTAGATTGTCCACAGCTTTCACCTGGTATAAATTTCCATACCACATAAACTACTTAATTCTTGGTGCTTGTACTTATCAATTAAGCTCTGACAAGTGTGTGTATACAATACAATACATGAGCACAAACACACATTTCTAATTGAAATAACTATTTTGCAATAATTGTCAGAACAGTAGCTGCTTATATTGATTCCTTGAAGCCAAAGCCACAAAGAAAGATTTAATGAGGCACAAACACAAGAGGCCCTGGATGATTCTGATTTGTATCCCATCATGCAGCCCATGGGAACTCAAAACAGTTAACAACCATACAGACCATTAAAATCAAAGGAGCACAAATTGAAAATGTCTGACCAAAAAAAAGGCCTTTCCTAAAAGCAGGGGAGGGGAAAATGGGAGAGAGCAGGACTCCTGAGAAAATGCATTTCATGGTTTGGTCTGTCCCCCCTACCCCTTCTCCAGCATGTGTTATATAGTTTCTAAGTTACCATGAAATCATTAGGAAAAAACCTTCATGCAGAACTGAGAAATCATCCTTATTAATAAACGATACAGGAGAGAGAATTCCAAGGATGAATGCATATGGAGGGTCTTAATTGTGAATCTGTGGAGTTCTATGAAAAATAAAAAAAGACTGCAACCTCCTGGAAACTGGTATTCACATTCAAATTAAAATTGTATGCGAAAGATGTTAGCTGGTAAGGAAAGAATCAATTCAATAGATTTGATGTGTTGTAGCTGTATCATTCTGTCCAAATTCCATAGAGCAGGATTTTTTTCAGGTGGTGTTATGATGGTAATGAGCATATATCACACATGATACAATCTTCCTATGAGTAAAACGCACTGGCCAAAGGGCATTTCTGTCCATGACACAATTAGGAAAAGGTTTTATTTGCACTTATGTGAAACACACACCTTTTGGGATTTTCTGATTATTATTAATTTTTTTTGCTGCAGATTATTGTATACTTAGAAGAGCTTTGGGGAATTCTAATAATATATAAAGGGACTCAGTGAAAAAAAGGCATGGAAAGTTGCTGCATGTTTCTTTTATTTCATAAATGAAAACATCTAACCTGTGCTACACCAATGACAAAAAAAAAAACCCATACAATTTCCTACTTCAGTTCAGGAGTCAGTTGCACCACTTTTAGCTGCAGGGAATTTTGATTCATTCCTCAATAGCAAATCTCTTCAACCTACTGCATTTAAGGATTTTTCAGCATGAATTGTTGAATCAGGTTCTGGCACAACATTGCTATGAACTTTTGATCTGGATTTGACTTGAACATTCAAAACAGTAAATTTGCTCTTTTTCATTATCTTGAGAACTTATTTCTATATTTGGGAACACAGCCTTGCTGCATGACCCACTTACTCTCCAGCTTCAGAATCACAGATAAGTAGCTTGATATTTTTCTGTAAACTTTGATATGAAACAATGTTCACATTTCTTTCAATAATGGCAGATTAACTTGCAGCAATGCATTCCCAAGCCAGGATCCTAAATATCATATTCTTAAACAAGCAAATATGGTTTTTTTTCCACCAGAGCAACATCCATAAAGCTTGCAAATTTCTTTTTTTAACTCATCAGTCTATATAATCTTTATTATTTATTCTTGCATTAAAAAAGTAAAAGAAACCAAGAAACAAAACAAAGATACTGTAACTATAATGTAAAGAACATGAAAAAACTAATGTTTTTTATTTAAAAAGTGAAAAATACAACAAAAACAAAAGAAATAAAGTATAATATATCACTATAGATATTAATAGTTGCACACACACTCCAGTGGTGGGTTTCAAAAAAATTTAGAACCTCTTCTGTAGGTGTGGTCTGCTTTGTGGCAGTGGCTTGCCGGCCATGTGACTGGGTGCGAGTGGCTTGCCGGCCATGAGACTGAGTGGGCATGGCCAACTTGCAAAAAGTGGTGAAACTCACTTAACAACGCTCTTGCTTAGCAACCAAAATGTTGGCTCTGAAACTCTGGCATTTGAAGCATGCAAATCTTAAGCTATCAAGTTACAAGACCTTTGCACCTAACCCTTTAGAAAAAAAATCCCAGGGGTGTTCAAACTTGACAGCTTTAAGACTTGTGGACTTCAACTTCCAGAATTCCCCCTCTCGCTCTTCATCTTGATGATGCACGGACGGGCATGTGGAGGGAGCTGGAACCGGTTCTAAAAGGCACTGTAGATTTGTGGAACCTCTTCTATAGAAGAGGTTAGAACTGGCAGGAACCCACCCCTGACACACACACACACACACACACAAACACAAACACACACAAACAAACACACACATATATAATGTAAATATTAATCAGGAACATGGATATTAATTTCTAATACATTTATGTAACTATTACTCTTTTATAATCTATTATATTTTGTATAAATTAGTTCTATACTTCATTGTACCTGCATACAAAATGTAGGTCTATAACCAATCCATTATTAGGTCGCTAAACATGTCCAATTCATTGAGTGAATAAGACTATACATTTGTCACTGTCAATGACAATGCACAGTCACTGGCCCTGCCTCCCGCCACTGATCCATTGATTTTAGCTAACATAAGAAAAATGTTCATGATCCCAGAAGTATGTTCTAGAGTGCTATGTGACTTCATGGGTGCTTTTACTATGTTATTTGAGTAACTTTGGCCATTGTTGCAATTGTTCCAAATCTTCTACATTTCAAGGTAATATTTTTGACTGTAAAACAGTCCACTTCAGAGCTCTAAGAATAGCTAGGTTATTTGATCAAAAGTCTTAAAATGCCTGTAAAATCTGAATATTTTCAGCTTTACAGTATGATATGTGTAAGCATGGGGCTGGTCCAAATTGGCCCTGAATTTTTAATAAGTACTTACATAGCTACCCAAAGTTATTCTTGAACCAGCTGAACTAGTGATTACTTTTTCAATATGGCCCATTGCATATTGAATTATTTGGTTTATGAAATAAATGACACATTTGCCAAATGTTGATATTATTATTTTTTTGTATTCAGCTTTTTTAATATATCAATAGGAGCCACACAAAGCTCTGATAACAATAACTGCCAAAGGCAGGCAAAGATTCAGAAAATCCAAAAGGGGATGACTAGTTCACAAGCTGTAGGTATACAAGTTATAGCCCCAGAATTTAGAGGTAATCTAATTGGACCGCACAAGAAGTGATCTATGTCATGAATAAGAATGACAGTAGGGCTAGAAGAAGCCCATGCAGGGGTGGGTTCCTGCCACTTCTAACCTCTTCTATAGAAGAGGTTCCACAAATCTACAGTGCTGTTTAGAACCAGTTCCAGCTCCCTCTGCCCCCCCCCCCCGCCGGTCCGCACATCATCAAGATGAAGAGCGAGAGGGGGAATTCTGGAAGTTGAAGTCCACAAGTCTTAAAGCTGTCAAGTTTGAACATCCTGGGTTTTTTTTCTAAAGGGTTAGGGGTGCAAGGGTCTTGTAACTTGACAGCTTTAAGACTTGCATGCTTCAAATGCCAGAGTTTCAGAGCCAACATTTTGGTTACTAAGCAAGAGCATTGTTAAATGAGTTTCACCACATTTTACAAGTTGGCCATGCCCACCCAGTCACATGACTTCCAAGCCACTCCCACTTGTCAAATGGCTGGCAAGCCACTCCCACCCAGTCACATGGCAAGAAAGCCATTCCCACAAGCAGGCCACACCTACAGAAGAGGTTCTAAAAAAATTTGAAACCCACCACTGTCTCTATGGCACCAATTCTGATGGCGATAGTAACAGATTTAACAGTTTAACAAAGTTAGAAGGGACCTTGTAAGTCTTCTAGCACAATCTCCCATCCAAGCAGGAGACTATATACCATTTCTGACAAATGGAAGCCCAGTCTCTTCTTGAAAGCTTCCAGTGACGAAGCACCCATAACTTCTGAAGACAAAGAATCTTTGTAATGTCCACTTCTTCTGCTATGATCTATTCAGAGAAGTATTGTTTATCATGTGTATTGCAGCATTAATTAATGCCAATGAGTTTAATTTAATTTAAATGAGGGTTGGTATTATAAAAACTTTTCAGCTGGGCTACTTTCTGCAACATTGAAAGCTGTACAAAATCTTATATTAGGCCAGTCATGCGCCTTAAAATAATGCATGATTTTTTTTGGAGGGGGCAGATGTTCCAACTCTTCAAGGTTATCAGTAATGTTTTACAGCTGAAACATGTTTATTCACAGTTTTTGGAACCTACCTTTGAGTTCACCAGCTTAGAATTGTCATGGTCTTTTACTAAGAATGACTCACTTTATCTGCTTATATAATGACAAATTGTATAAACTATTTGATTAGCTATATATACCGTAATTACAAGTAAGAAGCCAGCTTTTTCTTTTAATTATCCGTGCCTGTGCCTTAGAATTTTGTTCTTTACTCTGTGACAAATGAATAATAACCTGGACAGCTGGGTTGTTAGAGAGAGTTATAAAAAAAAACCTTCAATAGAATTAACAAGACAAAATCACCAGGATAGAACAAAAAGCACTATTGTAGAAATTGTCTGCAGTATGGTTCTACTTACTGCAAATCATCAGTACATTTTATTGTGTCCTAATCTTCTAGGAAAGCACTCATTGGATTACTATGGCTCATCACATAGCTCTCCAGATGTTTAGACTAGATTTGGCATTTTTATCCACTTATCGAATCCTTATCAAGGACCTGGGATAGGCAGATATTGATGTTTTAGGGAGTTAGAAGTATTGTCGCAGAATGTAAGCTGTTCTCAGTAAAGCTGCCTTTTTGCAATTAACTCATGGGTAATTTGTCAATGTTAATGATATTCAAGTGGTGCTCCACTTTTTGGGATTGCACTGAAGGCATCTATTACTATTTGTACTACCTTTGCTTTCTTTTGCCACATTACTATTCCATTGTTCTTTTGCTCAGTCATTGCACACAAAGAGAAAAGGATGATAAAGGATGTAAGTCGGCATTGGAGCAATTGCATTTTCACTTTCATCTTGGAAGCAGAAAATGAAAGTTCCAATGTCCTTGGAGCCCTATAATCTAGCCACATGAGGGTGAACCTATGGCACATGTACTGGAAGTGGCACACAAAGACATCTTTCTGGGCACGCCAGCTGCCGCTCTTTGCTTTTCCAGTTTCTAGCATGCACATACACGCTGGCCAACAAATCTTTGTGTGCACATGCGTGCTAGAAACCAGAAGACCAGGTGACCTGCTCTTCCGATTTCCAATGCTTCCCTGCATGCAAACACTCCTGTTTCGGTACTCGGTGCTGAAAAGGTTCACTAACACTGATCTAGCCTGTAGATTAAGCTAGAGTTAATCTGTAGCTTCTTATCATCTAAATTGTAGAATATTTA
The DNA here is from genome assembly GCF_009769535.1 of Thamnophis elegans. Taxonomy (NCBI): domain Eukaryota; kingdom Metazoa; phylum Chordata; class Lepidosauria; order Squamata; family Natricidae; genus Thamnophis; species Thamnophis elegans. The sequence continues at coordinate 87,345,041 of NC_045542.1, forward strand.
TTAATTTGAGACATTTTAAAAGAAACATCTTATTAAGATGCTGACATTTTATTTAAAACCAGTATGAAGGGATTACACTAGAAAACTACCTACCTAGTCATCGACAGCTGCATAATGCATAGGTCACTAATATGTCATGCTTTAGTAGGCTCATATGTTTTATTTATTGTATTTATGTGTTGCTTACATTATGTGATTCATAATTTTAGTATGCTACCAAATCATAATACCAATTAGCTACCCTCATAAACTTTTACTGAATACAATTTAATAGTCAGATATACTACAATTTAATAGTCAGATATACTATTTGTTTTTAAATTAGCACCTGGCACAGTGATAAAATTTAAGAACATTATTTTATTAAAATAGTGAGAACATGGCATTTTACAGGTCTGAGCTTGGAGTTTGTTTGGGGTTTGTTTGGGTTTTTTTTTTTTTTTTGCCTTTTCTTGGCTGCTGCATTGCTTTTCTGGTTCTTTCTGCTTGAAATACAAGCTATGAGACTTTCTGCCAGGCTGCAGGTATTTGTATGTTCAGTCACGTCTATGGAGAGCAATTATTCCTAAATATGGTAATAGACTCTGTGTAAAAAGCTTGAAATTGAGGAACTTTTTTTATTTAACTGGTCTCTCACAAAAATGGGTTGGGAAAGAGAAAAAATTACATTTCACACTCTGTAATTTTGGAAATGTTGCTAAAAGCAAGAGGTCTTTAGCAGTGTAGAATTAAACCCAAATTAACCTCATTTATGACAGTTGCAAACTAAGGGAATTTATGGACTAAGGTGAAAGTCCATAATTTACCATTTAAACCTTTTTTGGGGGGAGGGGAATGTTATTGAATCCAATACGATACTTAAGGGAATAAATGAAATATGTATTTAAATACTACTATATATCGGCTAAAACAAAACTTCTTCTTTCTATTTCTCTTTTTCTTCCCCTACTTAATCATTGCCTTCTTAGCATCATCTCTTTATTCTAATTACTAGATTGTTTTTCTCTTGGAATAGTGAAGTGAATGAGCTGGGACTTCTTGTGAAATGAATGATGATTGCTGCACTCTGGTCTGTATGGTACATAGCAATCACTTACAAAGCGCTACACTTCACAGCACCTGGTTACAAGAGGTACCACTTACAAAACTTGTTTCTTCTTGTCAGATCTGAATATGTCAGCTGCACTTGCTCCCAGTTTCTTTCCAGATGCAATTCAAGGTGCAGGTCATTATCTTTAAAGCCCTGCATGGCACAAGAACAGGTTTTCTGTGGTACCACCTTTCCCTAAGGAAATCTACCCATCCTACCAGATCAGCTAAAGTGGGAACATTACTGATCTCTCCCTTAAAAATTGCTATTTTACAGGACCTAGGAAGCATATTTTTTCATGACAGCTCCTGTCCAATGGAATATTCCGCCCCTTTGAAATTTGGTAAGCCACTTTCCTTCTAGCCTTCCATAAAGGTTTTTTTATCATAAATGCTAAAATAAGATGGGTGACTGCACATTGGAAGCTTGACTTGGCACCAAATTTTTGTTTAAATGTATTTGTTTTTTTTATAATTTTAATATGATTTTGATCATGTTTTTATTCTTTTTAAATTAGATGGCTTCCCAGAATTTTGTTATAAGATGGTGTCTACAAAAATATTTTTAAAAAAACAAATAAACCTTAAAAATAAAGATAACGTTTGTATAAATATTAATATAAATATTAACTTGAGAGACCGCCGCCTGCCAATTACCTCCCTGCGACCAATTAGATCACATAGATTACGCCTCCTCCGAGTTCCATCTGCCAGTCAGTGCCGACTGGCAACTACAAGGAGGAGAGCCTTCTCAGTAGTAGCTCCGACCCTTTGGAACGATCTCCCCGTGGAGATTCGTACCCTCACCACCGTCCAGGCCTTCCGCACAGCCCTCAAGACCTGGCTAGCCCGTCAGGCCTGGGGACAAAGATAATTGCCCCCACCCGAATGATGAATGAATGTTGCTTATTATTTTACTTTTATGCATTGTGTGTGTTTATTGTTTCTATACCCCCTCCCCTCATTTTATGTAAGCCGCCCTGAGTCCCCTCAGGGAAAAGGGCGGCCTATAAGTATTAATAAATACTCTAAATACTCTAACCATGATTTCAAAATATCAGTGTTGATAACGTGACATATATAAGCAAGTACTGTAGATATTTATTATGCCATGTACTGTACATATTGTAAGGCTCTAAATTGCTATTTTTGCTCCTTTTTGCAGTATTGCACACCATCCACTGTCTCCTAACTTGGACCATCTACAAATACTGTAAATAAATTAAATAATGTTACTGAAGAACATGAAGTATGGTTGTGATGCTTTTTGATTGGATTGATAATTCCCAACAGTTTGGATTTATATCACAAGCAAGACACTTTATAGCCAGTGTGACATAATACTTAAATTAGTAGATTAGGATTAGAAAGACCCAGTTTCAAACTCCTCCTTTACCATGAAGCTCTTCAACTGACTGGGAGACTGTCACTCTCTTTTGGAATTGTGTGGATAAAAGATACACCACCACTACCAGCCATACCTGGCCATAGGCTTCTGGAAAAGATGTGGTAACAAACAAAATTGTAACCACCAATTAGTTCTGACTAAATGTGAATATACTGGAAATTAATTAAAGAGCCAATTAAGAACGAAGTGCACTGCTTTCTGAATAGCCTCTGATCTGATTAAGCAACAGTACTGGCATTGATTCTTGTATCACTTTGTTTTTATCATACTTTTCAAGTAACATTTTTCTTCATATTTTCCCCACCTGCATTCCCGAATTAAATACACCCTTTAAAAATCCCACTGCAGTGCTTCAGTGACACAAGTGAGAGTGAAAGTTTTCTATTATATTGTGGGGGGGGAAAGCACCTTGGGTTATTAGGCACAGCTGTACATTTACATAACTGGCAGAACCAAATGAGGGAGGAAGCTCTAGTTGCGGTTGGACGAAGCAGCAGTTGAATTCCTTGGTAAATGATCCCTCTGCTTCTCTTGCTACAGTTGATAAATCTGAAGTAGAATTTTAGAAGTCCATTTGGCTCAAATCACAGAACAAGCAATGATAAATCTATAACTAGAATACTTTAATAAGAAAACAACAAAACTACAAAACTCAGAGCAGATTTCTCAGAAAGATTAAAAGGCAAAAATATACTGTGTGTTTGTGTGTGTGTAGAGCTGTCCTATGTATTACTTACAAACAAACACACACACAGAGAAACACAAACACTTATATTCTAAGAATAAGGAATGCATGGACATATCTCCAGGTATTGATTTCCAGCTATAGTCACTACCCAAAGAAAAGCTTGATGTTGATACCAGGCAAAAGTCTTGAAAGTATTATTAAGCATCAATTTGTAAGCATTTAGGAAACATTTGTGGGGAAAAACAACATGGGCCTATCAACAAATCATATTAAACCAACTTGATCATCTTAATAGAATCATTAGTTGATCATGGGAATATGGTAGACATAGTAAATCCTGTGATTTCTCTCCCATTTTCCTAATTCTAACTCATGTATCTCATGTTACAAAATACAATTCTTTAGAACATAAGATATAATTACCCTAAAGCTTCTGTACAATTGTTAATTCAGAGTGATCAAAGCAGCAAGGATTACTTTAGAAGCAGGTATCAGAAGAGTTGGAGATCAACCAGCCCTCACCTTCTGAGACGAGAAATGATTAGAAGTTGGAAGCAAAAGAATATTGTTGAAAAAGATTGAGGAAAAAGATGCATGATAAGATTCTTCTACTTGTGCTTTTTATTTTCCCCAAAGTCCTGAGTAAATTCCACAGGTCCCTCCTTCCAAGATCTGGTTGGTTACATACCTATGCCATGACTTCTTTTGTAGGAATAGACCTTCTGAATAGCCTATCCAACTTTTCAACCATTATAACAAAAACAACCCTGTTTCCTATCTGATGATGACATTTTGTCAAAGCAGGAATGCTTACCATCCCTTCCTAGTATAACTGGTTAACAGTCTCTATGCCCTAGTACTATCTTTTTCCTCCATCTAACTGAATCAAGATTTCTGTCACAAGCAGTAAAATGTGGAATGAGTATTAATTTGAACCCTCCTGGCAAATGTATACAAAATTTCAATGGGAAGTTTTAACTAGAAATTCATTCTTAGACTTAGTAATTGAAAAAAAATATTGATCTTTCTATTTAAACATGTATATTTCTCATTTCACCAGACCTTCAAATGCCTGTATACAGACACCACTTTAGCAACAAATACACAGTCCCGAATTTCAATAGGAAAAATAAAAGGTGTGAGTATAAAACAGAGTGAATTACAGTGGGCCATAAACACAGTTTCATTTTGATCCTCCAAATTACCCTATCCTTTTCACATGTAGTAGATGTTAAAGATGCTGGAAAAGGAATAAACAACAACAGTTATAGGTAGGAGAAGTATATTAGCCACTCCTTGCTATATTTTTGTTTCCTACATTTTGTTGAATGAAACAGCCCATTTTTATGAATATCTAATTTGGTTTTTGAATGCATGCTTTTAACAGGCCCTCCCAAGCACTGACACTCTGGGGGCCCATTTCTATCCAAATGAAATCCCTTTTTCAGTCAAGACACCCCAGAGACTTAGGGTCCTTGACTGACTTTGGATATTTATTTGCTTCTGCTGGGATTTCAGCACTGTAATTTTCTCCTGTCATATTCACATCAGTATAATCTTTACTACAAGAGAAGCAGATGTCTGTGAGTGAAGTGAGCCTGACTGATTGTTCTGAGAATCCACTTCTAGTGGATGTTTTTGTAAACACTTGCAAAAATTCTCTTCATTTCAAATCATTCAAATAATTTATCTGGAAGATATGTCAATGAAGACTCAATCATCCAGGCCAAAAGTATCTAAAAAGAGTAATCATGGCAACTGGACCAAAGTTTGTTAATCGAAGATATTTCATTACTCATTCAAGTAACTTCATCAGTCAAAATAAAAACAATAGTTAGGCAGAGAGGCAGAGAGTCATTGGAATATACTCTCTCTTGCCACACCATCTGCAGGGATTTCTCCCCAAAATGTATTTCAATATGTCATTGAAGATTCAATTATCCAGGCCAAAAGTATCAAAGAAGGTTAAATCATGGCAACTGGTTTGCTAATCTGGAAAGAATTAGTCATTCAATGAGGACCCCAATTGTTGGGGGCAATATACTGATTCCATAAACAGCTTAGAGATAGCTGTATAGCGCAGTAAAGCAGTATATACTGTATTTTTTGGAGTATAAGTCGCACCAAGGTTTTGAAGAGGCAAATAAAAAAAGGTTTTGCACTATGCAAACCTCCCAAAAGTGGCCCATTTTTCACAAAAAAGGGCCCTTTTTTCAAACAAAGGGCATGAATAGCCTTTAGGAGGCTTGTAGAGTGCTCCAGTGGGGGCAAAAATGGCCTGTTTTTTGCTCATTTCTGCTCTCCCCATCCCCCCAGAGCACTCTGAAAGCCTCCTTAAAGCTATGCACGGCCATTTCGGTAAAGGGGGGTGGGGTTTTGGGAGGCAAAAAATGATGTATTCAGTGTACAAGACGCACTCAGATTTTCAGCCTCTTTTTTGAGGGGAAAAAGGTGCGTCTTATATTCCTAAAAATATGGTAAGTCTAAATGCTATTGCTATTGCTAAAAATCACAGTGTTGTAATAGTATCTCAATACTACGAGGGATATACACAACTGCAGAGGTAGGTTGCTACTTTTTTTTACTACCAGTTTGAATGTGCAGGGGGTTGGACAAGAAGACCTCCAAGGTCCCTTCCAACTCTGTTATTCTATTCTATTCTATTTGTACCAAAAATGTCCCTCTCTCTTCTGTCCACTCCCATTTCAATATTCGTAAATCCTTGAATGAAACAAACATAACTTCAATCATCTTCATACCAAGTTATGTGCTAATTGTCTTGTTTTATAGATACTTTATTAGAGTTCCAGATTACAAACTGTTAGCCTTTCTGTTGTTTCGACATATTGAGCATTTTACAGCTTTCTGTACCCAGCACCGGTTGACTGGCAGCCCCTTCCTACATCTAACATCATTTCTTAAAACAACATTTCTGGAAAATCATTGTAAATTAAACTTCATATTCTCAAATTGTATTTTTTCCAGGTGTGTAAAACTTAAAATTCAGCCATATTTTATATTCAGAGCCCCCATATAATGTAAAGCCTTAAACTGCAGTTCCTTTCACCTGTATACAATTTAACATGTATTAAATATATACAGTACATGATAGCATTGTCTGCTGATAATTGTACTTTTATTAGTGCTTGCCCTACACCAGTCCTCATGGAGGGTCTTTTATATGTACAGTCACATTTACTCCTGATCCTTCAGCACACAAGTACCAGACTTACTCATGATCTGTGTCATCTGTGCCTCCCATGATCCTATGGGACTTTTGGAGGATTTTATAATCTGAACAAATTAACTTTTGGCTCAAATGCTACTCAGAAGAAAATCCAGTAGTTTTGCAGCATTTGCTCTAATGCTTCAGAGTAATTATTTCTCATTAGCAGGAATGTATGCCTTAAGGGAACAGGGAAGATTCAGGAAGGGAGGGATCATTGATTTTTCCACTTCTTCACTAGCCAGGTGGATGGATGGTCTTTCTAGCCTTCCACTTTGTCATCCTGTGTACCCGCAAGGAACAACAGTGAGGAGACTTGTGTGATGGCATCAGAGTGTTGCAGAGAAGAGAGACAAGGACACTGTGTGTGTGAAAATACTGGCCTCAAGTAGGCGCTATGCCATTTTTATTTCAAATTTGCTATTTTCTCCCACTTTAAAGCAAGATGAAAGTTTAAGTATCTGAGAGGGTTTTTATTACATTTATTTATTTATTAAACCAATTTACATAGCCACCTATCTCCCAAACAAGTGACTCCAGATAGTGTACAACAGAGCTAAAATCAAAACTACTAAAGACATTAAAACTATAAAAAAACTAATCTAAATCAAAGAATAATAGATGGATGTCAAAGGTTGGGGAGCCACCTCAGTACTTCAATCATCCTCCTTTAGTTAGTATTTATATCTACTTCTTATATTACATAAAATGTCCAGTCACATAAGCGTGAAGGATTACAGATAATAGGCAGAATTAAACTACACTGAATTTTGTGGAATCTGAATGTAAGTTTTTGGTCTGTATATTGCCTCAACTAACACATTTGTTACTAAGGTGATATAGACCTGTAATTAAAGTGTTGTAGAAGATTCATAAAAACATAGGCATGGTATTATGTGGAAACAAGTTGGAATTGTTTTCATGCTAATTAAGCTGGTAGGACTAACCTGTAATAGGTTTTTGCAAGATGGTCACCTAAGAGCATAATACAAATATTGGAGCCTGGGCCTTTTTTTTACAAAAAGCACTGAAGCATTCTTATTATGTCCCAACATATCATGTTTACATGAATACAGTTACTGTTCTATAGTATCTTAATTGCTCCAGGGTGAATCAAATGTTGCTATTATGTCACAAGACTGACATATTTTGAGAGTCTCTTATTTGCTGAAAAAGAATATTATTATTAATAAAAAAATTGTTAAAACACTATTAAATGAAAAGTTCTCCATTAATGGAACAGTTCTGTTTGGGTGTAAGCATGTGTGCGTATAGACACAATTCTTTTCTAATATTCGAGGATCTATTGGTTCATTTTCATATGTTACTGCTTTTAGAATAACAAGCCCGCACCAAAATCCCTTTATATAAATGTCTAATGTATCAGCCTAATTAATGTTTTTCAAGGGCAGACTAATAATAATTAAATGCTTGCTCATTCCTAAACATAAAGCAAATTGTTTGATGTTACTTTATATCATAAACATTATGTCTGAAGTCATTATCTTAATGATAATGTAAAAGAGTGTGGTAGCCAGAATTTGGCATAAAATTGTCTGAGATGAATAAAATTTTCTTACTTAAGTGAATTTTTCTATAATAAAATGCAACCAGCAATGCCTTGCCTATTGTTCAGTCAAGCATGATTAACTATGAAATCCCATGATGCTTGCGCACAAACACACACACACACACACACACACACAAAATAAAGAAAACTAAGAGAGAGAGAAAGAAAGGATTCAGATAGAAAGAAGAAGCTCTGATTTCCTTTGCAAAAAATACCACCACAGTTTTTTCTATTATACAATTTGTTTCAAAATACTCATACCATAAATACATTTATTGCTGTTTCATGCAAAAAGTCTACAAAGTATTTGTCGTCACCATGTAGTTATATTGCAGATATTAACTAATTTAGATGGCTAAATTAACAAACCATTCCTCCTACCCAGTTTGGGTAGTGTCAAACCTTTTACATCTTAACTATTGCTGCATTTTTCATACATAAAAATAAAGCTCTATGATTTTTTTCCCCTAGCTGCCTGTCCCTCTGCAAAAGCCCCAAGTTTCTATTAAAATTCAACTTTAATCTTTAAAACAGTCTGAATTAATGTATTAATGTATATGTATTTGTATCCCTTTTTTTTTACTTTTTTACACATCTACCAGACATATTAAAACCTCCCATAATATTCATATTTCCAGCAAATATTCAGAGTAGAATATTGTATATACATTCAAGACAATTTTGCTGGCAACAAATCCAACATCTGTATATTGTAACCAGAATTTTACCTCATTTTATCATATATTATTTCATTTAATTTTCTTCTATATAATATTTCAGCGAAAGTTTTTATATTTTAGCAATAACATGTTCGTCAATAGTTCTGGTTCAAACCCTGTCTTAAATTGTTCAATGCCATACAATCTTTTATCCACTTTAAACATTTCTGATAATTGTACATAAAGAAACCATTGACAAGTATATCTTTCTGTTGTCAAATCTTCTTTTTAATTTATTTTACAATCCCCTTTAAAAAATCCTGGTACATTGCAGTAAGTGAACTCTCTGTGTTTATTTATTATCTCATCTAAAAGATGTTTCTTGTTCTGAAAGCCAGAAAGGTGTTTTCAAGCATAACCTAAATTTATATTTAGTACATACTCTAAGAATGGGCCACCTGCTATAATGATTTGTGAAATCTATGTTGCCTTGCCATACCATAGATCAGTGATGGCGAACCTTTTAGACACCGAGTGCCCAAACTGCGTGTGTGTGCATGCCCAAATGGAAAGGTGCCCAAATGTGTGTGCGTGCTGACATGCACGCTGACATGTGCAGACATGTGTGCATGCGTTTGCATGTACAAACATGAGCATGGTAATGCGCTGACATATGCATGGGCATCCACATGCGCTGGCATGCATGCACATATGTGGACTTGCATGCTCACATGCACAGACATGCATGCATGTGCATCAGAGCCCCGAACACCAGCTGGCCCACAGGTGGTGGGGCATCCCAACACCGGCAGCACGGCAAGAGGTAAGATCTTTTTCTTTTGTGAGCTTCTTTTGCTGTTTGCAGGGAAACACAAGCTCATGAAAGAAACGCCATGGAGATCTGACCTGGGGCGATGATGTGTGTTCTAGCGGAGAGGGCTCTGCATGCCACCTCTGCCATATATGCTATAGGTTCGCCAGCACAGCCATAGATAGTCCTGCCACCAATTCTCATATTCTTCTAATCCAATAACTTTCTATTTCTTAGCAACCCACCCACTCTTTCATTCTCTAAACTATAGGCAGCCAAGCCCAATTTCAAATCTGGTAAACTAATCTGTTTGTTTGTTTGTTTGTTTGTTTAGCTGATTAGTTGGTTAGTTTTATTTGCCACCCATCTCGCAGTTCATCAAGCTTTTTCCTTTGTATCTTGTAGTACTTTACCTTTAGCTCAAGTTTTTTTTTTTTACCCTTCCACACAAATTTACATATATCCTTCTGCCATTGTTAGAATGGTACATCAATTGCAAAAACATCAGGCTGGTGAGACTAACTCTAAAGCATCTTTTTTCTGACAGTTAAACATTAAACTACTAAAACAAATGGAAAGTTTAAAAGAGAACTTTCATCTACTGATCTTGAGACTGAGAATCGGAAACATGTTTGCTTGCTAGTAATCACAGTTGTGGAGCCAAAGATCATTCTGCTTATACTTGAAATGACATTATGGAAATGCAGCTCAGTATTTAAAATTATTTTTGGACTTAAAATATATATTCAGTACCTTAAAAAGACTAATTTAATTTCTCTCTGCTAATGTCTTAACCACATTCTCAATACTGGAATTAGCTAGTCAGGTAGCTAGATGGTAATTACCATGAAATATTAAAGAGAATTGCTATTGAAATATATATTCTTAGCATGCACTTGCTAATATCAGATTTTTCTGGTTAGGATGCAGAAATTACTAAGTGAATGTGTTAGGCCTCTATTAGAAATGAGGTCAAACAGAATGATGGCTTTTTTCCCCAGCATTAAGATCTATGAATATATTTATCTAAGAATCCTGGTAATTTATATTCATAATGAATTTTTCTCAGAGCCCAATCTAGATTCCAAAGGCTATTTTCAGTTACAGCTTTATTTAAAATATAACAGCTTAGATTTTTTAGATTTTGCACAAGGGGTTATTTCAGGTAAGGAACACCTCATATATACTACAGAATCATGTATCAGATTATTTAGAAGTGTATTTATTTGTACTGTAAGGAATTGCCACTCTCTCCAGGAATTGATAGATTTCAACTTTCATAATTCCTAACCATTGTGTACAATGCTTATGTATAATAACATATAATATTGATCATATATTGGGGCAAGGGATAAGGCATATTATGGTGGCTACCTTCTTAGCTTTCCCTTAAAGGCTGTAACATTTCTGAGAAAGCTTACAATATAAAACCTATAGCGTACATATATCCATAAACAGATCCAAAAATCACAGTGAAATAATAAATTCAATAGAATTTGCTATCTAGAAAGATACATATTTCCATATTTTATGTCAGAGAAATAATGTGTTCTATGGGAACTTTGCCTTATTCCTCATTATGCTAATTGAAAAAATATTTATTTATTATCTGATTGGCCATTCTAGCCTACTAAAAATGGTTAATAACAAATAAAGTTCTCAGACTTCTGAAAAAGTAATGGTGAATTAAAGACAACTCTGCTGTTTCAGAGAAAAGACTGTGGTGGACAGACAAGCTGGTGAAAGAATTAAACACCCTGAATTGCTAGGATGAGACTTGGGATCATCCATAGGGTCTATATACCATATTTTTCTGTGTATAAGATGCCACTTTTTCTTAAATAATATTTACTTGAAAACTGAGGTGCATCTTATACACAGGACGCTGAGGAGAAGCCCATGTTATGGCCCACCAGCGCCCAGCAGGGCTGGCAGCAGGTTCGGACAATGAAGAGGTTGGGGAGGAACATGGGCCAATCCTGGAGTCTGGGAAAGATTCTGATGAGGGCTCTGTGTCAGAGACAGAGAGGGAGCCATAGCCATATACAAGTTATCAGCTGCCTTCAGAGTCAGACATCAGTGAGGCAGATGAACAGCTGGAACCTGTTCCCAGTGTGTGCATGTGCAAAGTTGCCAGATGAAGGGAACAACTAGGGAACAGCTGAGAACAGGGGTTGACTTAGGAATAAGGTCACAAGTGGATGATGAATGGCCCTCCCAGAGGAAATAAAAGAAGAGTGAAAGGGGAGTGGAGTTTGCAGGAAACGATTAGTTCACTTAATTGGTTTGTGACTCTCCGAGACTCCTTGCCAAGTTTTGCAAATATTGTCCTAGCAGCTCTCACAGCCAAATAAGGTCTGTGACTGTAAATCCTCCCTTGAAAGACTTTACTGGATATGGATGAGCAAAATTCACAGTAAATTAATGAAAGGAGTTTTATTAAAAAAAGGGACAAGAAGTTTCCTTCATGCTCTTGGAAAGCCTCGGTCAGAACAGGCCACACATGCCAGATGAGCCTCTATCTTATCTGCAGCTCTATCATTCCTCTCTATTTTGTTTTGCACAGAAGCAAAAAAACAAAGATGGCTGCGTTTACAGCATCACCAATAGACATTTGGGGGCTTGGACAGCCAAGTTACTACCTACTCAGCTGAACCGGTCTGAACTGGTAGAAATCCACCTGTGGATTTTCCCCATAATGAGTTTGTAAAACTTTGGTCCCCATCAAGTTGCAGAGTTCTGACAGCCAAGAAAGTCAGCTTTGCTGAAATCATAGTTCAGAACCTTCAAATGGCCCTGGTCTGAACCACTTCCTTTCTTAATCACGCGCAGGAAATGCATTGTAAATTGTTTTTTGGATATTAAGAACCTTCAAATGGGCAAGCTTTATTACACTGAGTGATTTTCCTTCAGCCCACAATGAAAGAAGTTAGTGTAAGTTTAAAATTTAAAGAAAAACTTTTTTTAAGTTAGAAAGCAAAAGGGCAGTTAACAGGTTGATTTCAGAAAGAATTTAAATGGAGTATAAGGGCAAATTGAGTGGGAATATGATTTTGAAATAATTATAAGAATACGTCTTATAGTTTGCTTAAAATCTTATTAAATGTATGAGGATTTTGAATTTAAGTATAATAAATCTTTCTCTGGGAAAATGTTGTGGATTAGGGAAACACATGATGAGACCTTGAGGGCTGGCTACAGAGGCTACCAGAAAGTATTAAATGTTTTAATTAAAAGAGAACTCGTACTAATAAAGAATGGAGAGAAATATTTTAACTCTAGAAGAATTCAAGAATATTTGGCAACAATATATTCAGAACTTTCTCTTTAGAATACTATAAAAATGAGTTTGAAAGAAGAGATGGAAGAGGATACCACTGAGAGTCAAGCTGCTTTAGATGTGGATTTAAAATTGAAAGGATATAAGAATGATAGTGACAAAGGTATTATACAGAGCATACAAATAAAACTGGCTGATGATTTCATAGTTAAAAGGAACAAACAAATAATAAACCAGAAGTGTCACTTGGATGTGTGGATTTTGATTCAGAAAATTGATGTATACAAATTTCAAATAGAAAACAATATATATCATAAAAACAACATATAAATCTCTCAGTAAAACTTGTCTATAAGTATGTTTGTTTATTATCTGGTTATATGTAGAAAAGTCTCCTTGGGAAGTTTTAGTTGAGCAGATTGTTGAAAAGCTACAATGTTTTGACAGAATCACTGGACAACCAACTGTTGTCTGCACAGCAACTAATAAACAAAGAACACTGCAGAGGAGGAGGAGATAATCTTGATGAATGCATGCTGGGGTTGTTGGGGGACAAATAACAATATCATCTTCAACAGCAATAACTCTCAACAACTCTGGGCAAATGAGTCCTGGAAAAGTGAAGAATGTGTGAGAGAAACTCAAAATAATTCTTGTTTCTGTTTGATATAAGAGAGACAAAGGAAACTTTGACAGGTTTTCAAGATTCAATTATTGAATTCTACAACAATAAACTAGCAGCATTTAATCCGTTTGGTCCCTATTAACCTGGCCTGGCCTACTTTCAAAAGCTACCACCCCTTAAACATAGAAACAATTTATGAACTTAGTTCTGACTTGTTTGTAGAATCAAGAAATGATTTAAAAAAAAACAAAATACAGTACTTGTTTGCGGTGGGGGGGATAAAGCAAAGCAACAAAAAAAAAATCTAGAAAAAAATGAAATTCAAAAACTGGCAAACTGAGATCTTCCAAATTCTGTTGGTTGGCATTTTTCGGATGTGCTGGTAAGTCTGGAGATGTAGATCAATATTTGGAGTAACATTTTTCTCATCCTTGTTGGCTTTGCTAATCCCTGTGCAACTTATTACTATACTTGTTAGATGGAAACACATTTCTGTTCAATAGAATCTAATAGCAAATAATTTTATGTAGCAATTGTTAACTAGTACCTAGTTATAATTAGCAGACATATGATGTGGCACAAAAGTGGGTTGTTGCTGGTATTACTGCTGGTTCAGTGCACACGCAATTTTGCTCCGTGTGTGCGTGGAGATCCATAAATAGATCTGTGCATATGCAGAACATTAAAATATGGGGGGGGGGAACATGCCGCGCTGACTGGGGAACCGCTTTGGAGGCATGGAAGGCCTGGGTCACTGCTGGTTCCGGTGACCCAGGCTGGCAAACCACTATCGGTATAGTCAAACCAGTCCAAACCGGTAGGAACCCATCTCTGATGTGGCAATAGATTTAAACCATTCATGTTTCTTAGTGTTCATAACATCTAAATTGAGTTAGGTAAAGAATCGAAATTCAGCTACCTAAAAGAAGAAATAAAGAAGGATTCTTGTATTTTTATTTATTTCTTGAGAGTAAAATTATAGGTCATCCTGAAAAGTGCAGAACATACTGTCCCCAATTTTATCCCAAACTGCTCTCCGTTCAGTTTATTCTAAGACACTTTCTCCAATGAAATCCTTGTACTGCACCATTTTAGATCTATATAGGAGGAGTGCCTTTTAGAACATGGCAAATATTGGAAATCCCAGATTACTAAAAACAATGCTTATGGGGAATTTTACAAATGGACACTTTACTCAGTTTCAGTGCTGTTTAAATGGTAAATACTTCACTGTGGACAAATACAACAAATAGGCACTGTATTCTGTTGAAAGATAGATTGGATCATAGAACCCATAAATCAGGACCACTGAATTCAACATGAAGATGACAACATGTTTTAATGATAATCAGAATTAGAGAGCCTATAGTAAATTTGACTCTGGCCAAGGAATGACACATAAGTTCCTCTGAACAACCCATATTAGGCAGACACATTTTAAAACTCCTGTGGTTTAGAAGAAAATATCTGTTTTTTCTGCTCCATATCCTCATGAAGTAACTTAAAGAAATAGCATAGTTGGGAGTCCAAAAAGAGATGGGTGTGCTGAACTCTCCTCTTTCTTGTGAATATTTGAGTACTTCAGACAAAAAACTTTTGGGAGGCATCTCATACCATGAAGGCTCTCCTTCATGAACTATACAGAGTCATTGCAAAGCAAGAAGTCTATTGAAGATTGAAAATTTGACATGCAATACAGTCTAAAGAGTTGGTTGAATAGTCTTTAGCTTGGCATATTGTCCTTAGCCCTTACAAACATCTCTTTGTTATAGAAATAATGAAGTATGCCTTATTTTTTTTACAATTTCCTAAAATATTTTAGTCCACTGAGACTAATCTTTGTTCCTTCCTTTCTTTCCTTGATAGACTTCCCATGTTTCAGAAGTCAGCTGAATAATGGATATATTATGGATCTATGATTGTTATGGGTCAGGAACCTTCAAAGTTGAGGAAGGCACATGAATAAAAGTTAGGAGAATATATGATTCAATATGAAAAGTTAGTTCATATGTGCTATGGGCATCATTTTAATTGGGTCTCAATTCTACATCTTCACTTTAAAAAGCTTTGGAGAAAGGTTAAAGAACATTTAGCTTTAAACATATTGTTGTTGTACTGTTTGTAACTACTGACAGTGTTAATTTAGTCTAGTTAATGGGAGTCCAACAACATCTGAAGGGTACTTTTTTTGTATTCCACTCTACCAACTAACCTATGCAAGTCTATGATTTCAGTACTCCCAAGAAAGTATAAATAGGAATGTAATTTTACAGGCAGCATCTGGTCATTCTTAAATAAATTCTCCCACTACTCCCATTGAATGTTCAATAAAAAGCCATTTGAATGTAGTTATTCCAAGGACACTACACCTGAGGTGATCAAACCGTAATAATAAAGTATATTGCCTATAACCAGGCTATAACTAAAGATACTTTGAAGTACAACAGCTTTTATAATCAGTCAGCTTTGCTACTGAAGTTGAATGATATAATTTCAAATGAAGTTTAATATCATCCTGAACATTGTTTTGAAGATGAGGCATAGGTTACAGTGATGATAAAAGTTTTCCATGTGAAAGTTGGAAAACTTAATCTCCTAATTACAATAGGCAATTTTCTGGAAAGGGGAGCAGATTTGATGAAAGATAGCACTGTGAGAAATGAAACTGTCTTAAAGTATCTGTAGGAATGCAGATCATGTAGTGTGACTTGTAAAGACCCAGTAAATTCAAATTATAGACTATACCAAATTAGAATAGAAAGCTTGTAAATTTGTTGAGAATTATTTCTATCAGACCTACAGAAGAGGCTGTCCTGTTTGGATGAATTTTCTGAAAAATCATTTTTCTACCTACCTACCTACCTATCTATCATCCATCAATTAAAAATGAAACTAGTATGTTTAATACATCATTAGAAACTAATGAGATAATTCATAACATATTTTCTAGAAAGAAAATCCAATCATCCTCTACTGAACTTTAAACCAAAAATGTGGTTAACTTTGTAAAAATCATTAAGAGAAACTACAAGCAGCAATCTTACAGAATATTAAAATATGAGTTCAAGAAACCAAATTTTAGGTGCAGCCCAATTTTATGCATGAGATTACAATCCAAGAAGTATTTTAGTTTGGATTATACCCTCATTCAGATTTAACTTTTAAAATAAAGTTATTTTATTTAGACATTGAACATCCATCCACAGTTTATTAAACTATTCTTCCAAAGTAGCAATCAACAATCTTTTTCCAGAAAAAGGCATACAAAATCCTTGCAGTTGTTAATATATACTGTGTCAAATCAGTGTAACTTCAAGGGCTTCATAGTTTGGTAAAATATAGCATTATTACATTTTATTTTAATAACATTTTAGATGAAATTTAAGCATATGTCATGGTACAAAATAAATTCAGTGTAAATAAATGTTAGGCAAGAACAACTATTTGTACAGATACAGACTAGGTGAAACTTGGTTCAATACCAGTAATTGTGGATGGATCTTGGAACCCTAGTGGACATTCACTTAAATATGAGCCTATTGCACTACTCAGGTGACCCTCTTGGAAGAGAAGTGAAACATCTTCAAAGAAAAACAAGCACCTTTGGGACAACCATGACTTGGATGACTGAGGAATCTCCACAGACACTTAGCTATGCACTTTGGGATGAACATCTTTTGATTGGTATGGAAGTGTGAATGGATTTCCAGAAAAACTGCAGATTACAGGAACCATTGTCACTTTAGTTTGCAATGCAGACAACACAGACTCATCCTGTCTGCAGACATTCTGTACCTGTGTTCATCAGTGAAGGAACGCAGGGAGGAAAATATCCTGCACAAAGCACAGCTTCACAACACGGTCGTTTCAGCAGTTCCAAGAAGGTTCTGCATCCACTTGAGCTACTCAGATAACCCTGAGGACAAAGACAAACCCCCAAGTAGCCTCAATATTTCTCTAAATGAATTCAAATAACCAACTGTCTGCAAGGAGTATAAATCCTTTCATTCCCCAGCATTCTGTCAGAGCTGAAGAAACTTCTTGGATGAGAAGTGAAACATCTTCAAGGAAAAGAAGAAAGTCAGTTACCTCTTGAAAAAGCATCTTTTGGATTTCCAAAGCAATGCCACTTTTATTTTATTAATTATATATACCATCTTAACTGAAAATTAAACAATGTTTAATTTATCAAACACACACCTTTGCATCCTAGTTACAGCAATATAACTTAGCACTTGGGGGCAACATGCAGCTACAGGGTAACAGGATCTGCAAGTACTTTATCAGATTATTGTTCTTATATAATTATTCGTAGTTTTGTTTTAAAGACTTATTTTTACTGATAATATTGTCAAGGGTTTTATGTAAGTGCTATTCTACAGCCGAAAGGCAGAGTAGAAAAAATAATAATCATCACAAGAGCACTTCACTCTTCATAAAATAAATGAAGTCCATCTTCTTCAACCCTCTCCAATGCATTGGCTTTCTGTGTATGATGTTACAATTCCTAGCAGCATGTCTATGAGTCATATTGGCTAGGGATTCTGGAACACTCATAGAATGAGAATATAGCATACATAAAAGAAATATTTGACACATTCATTATTCAGAAATGTCCTGCATAAGATACTCAAACCATATGAAATAGGAAAACTTGGTCCTTTCATTACATTTTTAGAATAAATTTGAGAATCAAGTATCCTGAATATGGATTTATGTCCATAGATGTAAGACTTTCAGTTGACAGTTGTTTGCATCAGCTTCTAATCAAGCTAAAGGATCATCCTTTGAAATAGAGGTCCTACACTCTCCAATAGAAGTCGGCAAATTAAGGTCTCCAGCTTGCCTACTTAATCGTTCAAGATGTCCAAAAGATAATTGCTTCAAATTGCTTTGCCACATAAAGTGACATTTGTCCAGTGCAGGTAATCTAATAGTATAGTTGCACTAGTCACCAAGAATATTGATCTTTAGTTGCAGCACATTCCAATCATGTATACTAGCTAGAACTGCCTATGAGACATAGCTCTTTTACTGGCATTTTAAAAAGGATAATTAATTGTAACAATGCACTGCATAATAAGACCAGGATAAAGTCCAATTGATCTCCAAAACCATAAGTTTGGGGATTTGTAAGATCACACATTTTGCTATTAAATACATGCTGTAAAGAATCCTGTTCTTGCCATTTCTCTGGAAACAATCCTGTTAAGGCTATTGAGCTTAACTTCATTCTCTGCCTCACAACTTCCAAAAGCCAACTTAGGTAAAAGAAAGACGTGGTAACTTCAAGATGGGCCTTCATAAGAACAACAATAAACAGGGTCTATTTCTTATTATCCTTTCTCTAATTCTGACCATGTTTTCTTTTTACTCCTTCTTGAATTTGAACCTCCATTACAGTTATATGGGATTAGTTTTTTCTTCATTGGAAGTCTCCTTTTTATTTTTTTTCTCAAGATTGTGCATAGATCATGTTTCTCAAGTCCTTTCTTTTAAGTTTGAAGTTTGCATGATGATGATGATGATGATGATGATGATGATGATGATGATGATGATAATTTAAATACTCTGGTTACTTTATAAATAATTTAAGAACAAGTAAATCACAACAAATAAAGATGGAAGAAATAGGAGACCTATAACTTTTAAATACCTGACTTCTCTCTTACCCTTTCTTCTAAGCTGTAGTTCTCTTCGGGTTAACCATTTCCTTTTGGAAGAACAAACATAAAATTCTCACTAACAGAGAGGAAATGAAGGTGTTGAAGCTACAGAAACCTTGAGGGCAAGCAATTATGCAATACTGGAATTCAACATTATGCAAACACAAGTAGTAGAACAAAGTTAAACTAGAGTATTGGACTTTAAGAGAGCTAATTTCAATAACTTAGAGAGGTGCTTGGGAAGGATTCCATAAATGAGAATCCTCAAGGGGAAAACAACTCAAGAAGCTTGGGAAATTTTGAAAAATGAGATTATAAAAGCCCAGTCTAGCACAATAGCAATGAAGAAGAAAAATAACAGCTCCCAAAAGAAACCAGAATGGGTGCATAAAGAACTCTCTGACAAATTGAAAGACAAAAAGGATAAATATAAAAAGTGGAAAGAGGGGGACATAACTAAGGCAGAATATCAGCAAATAGCCGGAGCCTTTAAGGTGAAGTGAGGAAAGCTAAGGCTCACAATGAAGAAAGGCTTGCCACAAAAGTAAAAAATAACAAAAATAGCTTCTTCCAACATGCTAAAAGCAAGAAAAAAGTTAAGGAAACAATTGGTCCATTGCTGGGAGAAAATGGCAAGAAGGTGACAAGCAACAGGGAGAAAGCAGAACTATTTAACTCATGTTTTGCATCTGTCTTTACACAAAGGGAAAAAGAGTCCAACCTACCAAAAACAGCACCACAAAAATCAGATTAGGAACACAAGTTGAAATAGGGAAGAAAATGTTAAGTGAGCACCTGTCTACCCTAGACGAGTTCAAATCCCAGGACCAGATGGATTATAGCCCAGGGTTCTGAAGGAACTGGCAGACGAGATCTCAGAACCACTGAACTTTATCTTTCACAGATCCTGGAGCACTGGGGAACTGCCAGAGGACTGGAAAAGAGCTGATGTGGTTCCCATCTTCAAAAAGGGAAAAAAATAGACCCAGGAAACTATAGACTTATCAGCCTGATCTCAATACCAGGAAAGATTCTGGAAAAGATAATCAAGCAACAAATTAGTGAACACCTAAAAGTAAACAAAGTAATAGCTAAAAGCCAACATGGGTTTGTCAAAAACAGATCATGCCAGACTAATCTTATTGCATCCTTCGACAAAGTGACAAAATTAGTGGACCAGAGGAATGCTGTCAATATAATTTACTTGGACTTCAGCAAGGCATTTGATAAAGTAGACCATAACCTACTACTAGATAAAGTAGAAAAATATGGGTTAGACAGCATCACCACCAGATGGATTCATAACTGTCTGACCAACTGCACTCAACGTGTAGTCCTCAATGGTACTGAATCTTGAAATCCTAGTGGCAACCCATTTAAATACAATCCAGCACTGTGCAGCAACTGCCAAAAAAGCCAACAGAGTTCTAGGCTGCATAAACAGAGGGATAGAATCAAGATCACGTGAAGTGTTAGTATCACTTTATAACGCCTTGATAAGGCCACACTTGAAATACTGCTTTCAGTTTGGTCGCCACGATGTAAAAAAGATGTGGAGACTCTAGAAAGAGTGCAGAGAAGAGCAACAAAGATAATTAGGCGACTGGAGACTAAAATATATGAAGAACAGTTGCAGGAACTGGTTATGTCTAGTTTAATGGAAAGAAGGACAAGGGGAAACATGATAGCAGTGTTCCAATATTTCAGGGGTTGTCACAAAGAGAGGGAATCAAGCTACGGTATTCTCCAAAGCACCTGAGGGCAGAGCAAGAAGCAATGGGTGGAAACTAATCAAGGATAAGTGCAATTTAGATCTGAGGAAAAATTTCCTGACAGTTAGAACAATTAATCAGTGGAACAGCTTGCCTCCAGAAGTTGTGAATGCCCCAACACTGAAGCCTTTAAGAAGATGTTGGATAGTCATTTGTCTGAAATGGTTTAGGGTTTCTTGCCTGGGCAGGGGGTTGGACTAGAAGAACTCCAAGGTCCCTTCCAACTCTGCTATTGTATTGTATTGTATAAATAGGAGTTAAGGGGTTCTGTATCTTCACCATCCCCCATTAATGATTTATTTATTTAGTTAGTTAGTTAGTTAGTTAGTCAAACATGTACAAGATAACAGGTATAAGTTTAAACATGGACATGAACAAAAGAAATGAGCAGAAATAAATGGGGACAGTAGGCACGCTGGTGCACTTATGCACACCCCCTTTACGGACCTCTTAGGAATGGGTGAGATCCAGGGTAGACAGTTTAAGGTTGAAACTGTGGGTTTTTGGGGATGTAACAATCCATCATCTTCTCCACATTGTAAACGTCATCTTCTTGGTAGTTTCCTGAGAATATGGTCTACTTCAACATTGTCATTTTTGAACTGGATACTCAGAAGTAGATACTGTATTCCAAATGGAATCTTACCAGGGCAAGATAAAATTGAATATACTAAAACTTTCATAATCTTGCTACATTAATGAACCCAGGAGAATACTTGTCTTTTGGCAGCAGCAATGCACTCCTGGCTCAGTTTTTAACTTGGGGCAGCCAAGATACCCAGATTACTTGAGAGACCGCCTGCTGCCAATTACCTCCACTAGACCGATTAGATCCCACAGATTAGGCCTCCTCCGAATTCCATCCGCCGGCCAGTGTCGACTGCGACTACCCGGAGGAGAGCCTTCTCTGTGGCCGCTCCGACCCTCTGGAACGAACTCCCCGTGGAGATTAGAACCCTCACCACCCTCCAGGCCTTCCGCAAAGCCCTTAAAACCTGGCTGTTCCGACAGGCCTGGGGCTAAAGAACTGTTGCCCCCGTCTCAAATTGGTATGACTGTTGTGTGTTTTAAATTATGCATTGTTTTGTGTCGTTTTAATTTTTTGGTTTGTATCCCCCTTCCCTGGTTGAGTTGTGAGCCGCCCTGAGTCCCCTTCGGGAGAAAAGGGCGGCATATAAATAAAATCACATTCAACATTCAACATACTTTACATGTATTTTTGCCTTACATCAGATGCATAACTTTATATTTCTCCTTGTTAATTGCATCTTATTCATTTCAGTCCGCTTTCAGATCTTCTGTTTTTGATAGCTTTTCACTAGCAAGAAGTGAGGTGACAAAGCACAAATTAAGAACACCAATGAGTGCTGGAAACAGGATAATTAGATGGTTTACTATGACGATCTTAAGAGATTAGTGAATTAGTTTCAGAAGTTACAAATTGACCTCTGTCTACTCACTTAAATTAAGTTGGAGGATATTAGCATGAAGGTAAGATGCACCGCTAAGTATCTATCTCCTCATATTCAGCTACCCACTAAATCTTTGCAATTTAGAACAAAATATTTTCAAAGATTCAGTACAAGCATCCAATTATCTACACTTAGGGAATTCCCATGTAAAAATATATATCTGTTTCATTTTGATAAAAATGTAAATGTCCTCATCTCCCAGTTTCAATATCTGCCTGACTAGAGTAAAAGAAATAAAAAGTTGGAGATAAAACCACAATATCTTCCCAGTCAATACAAAAAGTTATATTTAGTGAAAGAAATCAGAGCACATGATTCAGGTACTGAAAAGTAAAGAAATACAGCATGTTTGGACAGAACAAAATGCTGACCAGTGTCTTTAAATCTCTAAACTAGGATATGTGAATGACTTCCTGTCCTAGCTCTTTCCCAGATGGTGCCTGTCTTCATGAACACGTATTTTTGTATGTACTTTTTTTTTTTAGTTTTTCTGAAGCTATCATTTTATGGTGAATTTGGATTGGTTTGATTATTTCGGGTTGTCTACAATTTGACCTCAAAATGGACAAGACACCTACATCCAAGCAAGCAAACTAAATAGATAAAAAAGATGGGCAAAACTGTAACTGAAGATCAACTGAAGCCACAATAGTATATGAATAATTTCAACTATTTCAGGCAAAGTTGATGACACTACATTCAAGGAGAATTAATTAATTGATTGATTTTGTAACTATTTAAGCAAGAAAGTTTCATGGTGTTCTTTTTATTTTGTATTTATTACATACATACTTGTTCAGGACTCAAGTTACTTTCTTTTGGGCCATCAATGTCCATGAAATGGCATGCAAACAGCACTGCAGTTTACGCTGCCACACAAATTAACTGGGTCTGATGTTGATTTTAAAAATGTGTATTTTAGAAGCAGGATTTAATGAAAATAGAACTGATCTGTCGCAGTGTATCATCAAACAAAATATTCAAGCTGTATCAAAGCTAATGCAATCCTGGGTTGTACAAACAGAGGCATAGAATAAAGATCACATGAAGTAGTAGTACCACTTTATAAAATCTTAGTAAGACCACACTTTGAATAGTACAACCATTTGGTTACCATAGTACAAAAAATATGTTGAGACTTTGGGAAAAGTTCAGAGAAGAGCAACTAAGATGATCAAAGTCCTAGAACCTAAAATATATGAAGAATGGCTGCAAGATTTGGGTATGGCTAGTCTAAAGAAAGAAAAATTAGGATTGACATGATAGCAGTATTCTAGTATTTGATGGGCTGTCACAAAGAAGAAGGGCCAAATCATTCTTCAAAGCACTAGAGGGCAGGACAAGAAACGATGGTTGGGAACCAAAGAGAGAAGCAACCTGGAATTAAGGAGAAACTTCCTAATAGTGAGGACAATTAACCGGTGGAACAGCTTGCCTTCAGAAATTGTGGGTGCTCCATCACTGGAGGATTTTAAGAAGAGGCTAGAGTCGACAGTCACTTATCTGAAATGGTATAGGTTCTCCTGCTGATGTCCAACTTTGAATAGCAAAATTACAGAAAGAAAAGCTATAACATTTCAGCTGTTTCCCCCCTACAGTTCTTTAAAGGAGTTTATGGAAGTTGATTCAGCTCTAATTATTTTATAAGATACATTTAGTGCATTTATAGTTAACTATTTTCCATGAAGAATGGAATAATTCATTATTTTTCATTTGAAATCAAGGATTAATTTTAAAAGCCACATAGGGAACTGTAGAGAAATTTCCTTTTAATGATATTCAAAAGCTACATTTCTTTGAACATATGTTCAGGATTGAAATAGTCTGTGAGCTTTCAGTCTACTTTTTTTTAAATTATGGGACAGAATGACTTCAAAAATAGAAATCAGGCCATGGGCTTGCATTCTTTTGACTAAGCAAAATGAATTGAAACATATCTTTTAAAGAATGCAATTCTGATAATGCATTTCTTCTTTAATACATCCTTTTACCAAAAAAAAACCCTTTCAGTCTTGTGAATCATGCAGCAAAGCAGATGATTCTACCCTCAAAAGCAACTATGTAACTCTAGGATAGAGGCTAGGTGTAATTTTTGAATTACAGCTTTATTCTTTGAGATATTTTATGAAATCCAGATTTAAAGGTGGAAGAAGTGAAGTAGAACATCTACCTAGCTAACAATGATGGATAACAGAAATCATTTATTGCTACTCGAAGCAATATTGTGTACCCATATGTATCACAAATAACATTCCTGTTTATTACTGAACAAACCAAGATCAGATTCATTCATTCAGAATCAATACTTCGCTAAAACTATACTTACAATGCTACATTCATTTTAATCATATCAACTGCTAATTCCTGCACATTTTAGGACAGGATAGTAATTGACCATGCTCCTTTTTAATTTAATCAAACTGGAGGGGGAGCGGGGAATCACACTTTTCTACAGACCATAAAGAGAGAAAATATAGAGGAGGATGGGGAAAATAAAATGGGGAATACTTTACTAATATTGCTGTAAGTAGGATCTAAAAAAATCCTCAGACCTTTGACATTCATGTATACCCATTCACATTTATATTTCTCAATGAATGGTAGCTGAAGAGCAAAAATCTAACCTTCACATCATCTGCCCAACATGAAACACTATGCTGTATTATTTAAATTTGCTTGTGTACTTTTTCTTGTATTTCCTATACAAATACCTCTTTTTCAAAAAAAATTCTACTAAACGTCTTCCCAGGGATATTAATAAACTGATCTGCATCACTTTTTGCAATTTACTATTGAAACCTCTTTGGTTTGCATGCAGAAACAGTAAAGGAATTCTTCCAGTTGTCCAGCACTAATCCAGTATTCACATATGGATGTTTAACAAAATGTTGAGCCCTATTACAAGCAAAATATTTCATATTTTAACATTTCTTTGGTTACCTTACTGACCATTTGTACTGTGTTAATTACGTCTTTTCATACATCTTTCAGGACTTTAATATTTATAGCACATGTATGAATTCCACTACCATTCCCTTACGGATCTGTAAAATATTTCTTCTCACATTAGCTTCATCCCAATTCTTATACTGTTTTCATTTTGAATTCCATTCACTGTGCTGGACACTCCCTTTCATCAATGCATTTCCAAACAATGCATTTTCAGTTCCTTCAAAATTGCTTTGCATTTTCTCTATATCTTTTAACTTTAACCATCCCTTATGTTCTTTAACTGCATTCTTTTTTCCCTGTGTGCACCCTAAATATTCATCTGTCCGCCATACTTGGCAGCAATCATGTTCTTGTATATGTCTTTCATTTCATCTTTCCACCAGGTAGCAAATTAGCTTCAAGCATCCAAAGACATGTTCTTTTTTTCCATTTTAAGTCAATCTAAATAATTACAGTTTGCTTTTGAAATCAATATTTCATTTTATTTATATATTACATTTTAATTAATCTTGTTAGAAATTGTTTCCTTTGTATGCATCTATAAAATCTACTATCTTGTAAACCCCTTCCACTTTTTGTACATAGCTCAAGCAGGCAGTAAGCTCAAATAATTTGCCTGAAAACACTGGAGAATAGAATAGATAGAATAGAATAGAATTCTTTATTGACCAAGTGTAATTGGACACACAAGGAATTTGTCTTGGTGAATATGCTCTCAGTGTACATAAAGAAAAATAAAATAGAATACATTTATTAAGAAACATAAAATACAACACTTTGTGATAGTCATAACTCACTAATAAGCAATCAAATTATACTTGGAAACAAATAAAAATATAAATTTTAAACATACAAGCAACATGGTTTTAGTCATAAGTGGTAAGAGATAGGTACTAGGAAGAAGAAAAGAAGAATAGTAATACAGTCTTAGTAGGTAATATGACAGTGTTGTGAGAATTAGTTGTTTAGCAGAGTGATGGCATTTGGGAAAAAACTGTTCTTGTGTCTAGTTGTTCTGGTGTGCAGTGCCCTATAGCATTGTTTTGTGGGTAGAAGCTGAAACAATTGATATTCAGGATGTAAGGGTTTGTAGTTATTTTCACAGCCTTCTTTTTGACTCATGCAGTATAAAGGTCTTCGATGGAAGGCAGGTTGGTAGCAATTGTTTTTTTCTGTAGTTCTAATTATCCGTTGAAATCTGTGTCTGTCTTGTTTGGTTGCAGAGCCAACCCAAAAGAAAAAAAAAAAGAACATCCCAATCTTGGCATGCAAGTGTTATTTTGGGGCGCCTGACTTTCCACAAAGGCCTTTTATAACTCAGAGAACCTTGCTCTGATAATCCATTGCCAAATGCCTAAGAGATTAACATTCATTAGCATGTAGAAACAATTTTACCCTCAGGAATAGAAACATCAATTCTTAGGACAAGTACTGTTTTAGATTTTTTAAAAGGGACTCATGAATTTTCAGCTTTTCAAGTTTTATTTTTCAGTCATTGTTTCCCCTGACGTCCATGTATTTAATTTTTTTATTATGCCTGTTTGTCTAAATATTATCTGGATTTAGTGTTTTTAAAATGCCTTCTAATCATGCCTTTCTGTAATGTAACAAATGATACACACTGATCTCCATGCTGTCAGTAAATAAGTGTTCTAGCCTTGGAGTTCTTCAGATTTGTTTATGGGATTTTGATTGGCTCATCTGTATTCTTTGGCTTTCTTTCAATTGTCTTTGTTTTTGTGTAGTCCTCCGTGGTTAAAGCTTCAGTCATAAGAGGCAAAACTGTAGTTGGAAGTGGCTTTAGTAATCATAATGCTGTTGCTTTCTGATCTTGATTGTGCCTACAGGGAGGACTTTATCACAATATCAGTATTGCTGAGTATAAAATAACAAAAGGTTTATGGCGCTTATTGAGCTTCAGATGGAAGGAACTTAAATTTGCAATAATTCTTTGTTTTGCAAATGTGTTTTGAATGCCTACAGTGCAGGTGGCTTGACATGGCATCTATATAGTATTATTAAGATGTATTTATTTATTCATTCATACATACAGCATTTATTCATCACCTTTCTTAATGTTGATCTCAAAGCAGACCATAAAATAAAAAAGAGTGCTATAATATAGGTAGACCTAGATCAAGTCCAGCCTCAGCCATGGGAGATCATCAGTTGTCATTCTTAACCCAATCTTTAGCATAGGGTAATAAAAAAGAGGACAGGCTGCTATAATTGTTACCCAGAATGCTATTAAACAATAAAGTAGAAAGACCCATGGCTATTCAAATGATTTCAAACAACTCTCTGAAAATGAAAATAAATCACTACAAGATCTTTAAAAAGATCCTTTCAAAAAAAGAGAAACAGTGGAAGATCTTTAAAGAAAGAAGGGCATGCTATGGGAAGTTTTGAAGTCTCACTTTGCCTTAGTCAAGACAAAGTGAGACTTTAGTCAAACTTAGCAGCCTTAAGATGTGTGGCTTCAACTTCCAGAATTCCCCAAACCCCAAATTGGGAATAAGTCTGTCTTACTGATTCCCATGAAAGATCCCAATCCAGATGTCTCATTTTACTTATTTATTTTAACAAACAAAAATATATAATTATGAGGTACATCTTTAAATTGATATGTTCTTTGGTGCTAAGAAAAACAATTACCTTTGCAAATCAAATTGATGGTTTATGTAGAAAAGAATTTTGACCAGTTTTCTCTTTGTCTTTGACTTTGTCTTTGACCTGTTGGAGATGCAATAAGGATAATGCTGCCTGAAAACATATGTTTCTACAAAGTTCTGTACTTAACAGGTTTTGGGAGAAGTGGTAGTAGATTATATAAATTATATTCTAGGAACTAATAAAGGGCAACATTTTCAAATAATATTCTTTTGAATTATACCTAGTAGATGAAATTTGACAATTGGACAAAATAATGGCTTCTCCATGCACTTACTATAGCTAAAGACTGATAGTGCAGCATTGGAAAGAAATGTTTGGCTCCATTTATTCAATAGATTAAAGTTTTGATTGCACTTGACCCTTTGAGCTGAGCAACAGGTATAATCAAATAAGGGACTCATTTATGAGAGGTCTTGGATGATCTTGAACTTGCTTGTTTTCTTGCAGATATTTCATTACCCAAACTAGATAACATCATCCATGCTGGACTAGTTGAGTAATTGGGTTACCTAGTTTGGGTAATGAAACATCTGCAAGAAAACAAGGAAGCTTAAAGATCACACAAGACCCCTCATTTCAACCATATTGTCTTTTATACAGAATACAGTAGGTTAAGAAAAGATAGTTGCATAAACGTATTAGAAATTATATGTACTTGAATATTCTTATTGGACAAGTATATATAGAATTGTGACTATTAATTATGACATATTACATTTTCTTTTTTCTTTGTGGTACTTTTTTCGCTTTTTTGTTAAGGCATCTTTTTTCTTTGACAATATATATATATATTACACTCACTATCACTTTGTGCTTTTTATTTTTGCTATTAATTAAAAAGCAATAAAGTAAAGTTATTCTAAAACCTGTGCTCTAGTGTAGCTGAAACCTGTGCTTTGGAAGGCTGAGGTCCACGGTATTGTTATTATACAAAAGAAAAAGTCATTGAATAAAAGTCAAAGACAAAAGTCAATAAATCATTGTTATTATGCAAAAGAAAAAGTCATTGAATAAGCATTTTATTTTGTTGGAAAACAAAATAAATAAAAAGATGTTGATGAATCAGTTCCAAAAATCCTGTTTCTACAACGGACAACTTTGAGTTTCTATAAAGTGCACCAATGGAAAGCTAATGATGTTTTGTTGCAATTGCTGAAAATCAATAATGTATCATGTTTTGTTGCAATTGCTGAAAATCAATAATGTATTGCTTTTATATGATGGCATTAAAATAAAGATCAGGATTACTTATTGACAGACTGTAACATCAAAGAAAGGGATGCAGTGGCTCAGTGGCTAAGACACTCAGCTTGTTGATCAGAAAGATTGACAGTTTGGCAGTTCGAATTCCTAGTTGCGGCATAATGGAGTGAGCTCCCGTTACTTGTCCCAGCTTCTGCAATCTAGCAGTTTGAAAGCATGTAAAAATGCAAGTAGAAAAATAGGGACTACTTTGGTGGGAAGGTAACAGTGTTCTGTGCGCCTTTGGCATTTAGTCATGCTGGCCACATGACCAAAGAGATATCTTTGGACAGTGCTGGCTCTTGGCTTTGAAATGGAGATGAGCAGCGCCCCCTAGAGTCAGGAATGACTAGCACATATGTGCAAGGGGAACATTTACCTTTAACGTCAAAGAATCACACAGCAAGAATATGTGGGCATGTATATAATTCAGGATTTAAAAACCTGGAGTTATCTATGGACATGGGTCACTATAAATGTGATAGATGATAGATAGATAGATAGATAGATAGATAGATAGATAGATAGCTAGATAGATAGATAGATAGATAGATAGATAGATATAGAGCTGAGGTGGCGCAGTGGTTAAATGCAGAACTGCAGGCTACTTCAGCTGACTGCAGTTCTGCAGTTCGGCTGTTCAATCTCACCGGCTCAGGGTTGACTCAGCCTTCCATCTTTCCGAGGTGGGTAAAATGAGGACCCGGATTGTTGTTGGGGGCAATATGCTGACTCTGTAAACCGCTTAGAGAGGGCTGAAAGCCCTATGAAGCGGTATATAAGTCTAACTGCTATTGCTATTGCTATAAAAAGATAGAAAGATGCATAGCACTTATATTCAAGTCCTAAACATAAATAGAATATATTTATGTATAAATCTGTAGCAACTGTGGGAAATTTGGAACATATATGCCTCTCCTATGCATATATTAACAATTCATTTAAATATGGAAGGCTATCTTGAAATTCAACTTGTCTCTGATCATGGCAAGAAAGTGAAGTAATAATTCTAAAACATTAAAAAGAAGTGATTATGCTGTTGGTTAGGAGACAATGAATAAAAATAGCCAGGACCTTTAGAAAGAAATACTGAAAAATTTAAAACATTTTATTTATGTTTTTCATAAGCTTTGCACCTTCTAAGAGAACGATCTTAATTCATTCTGTCTGACATACTGAAGGAACAATAAATTATCTGAGAGAACACTCAGATGATAGCTGAAAATAATGGAAATAATTTGATAGGCTATCTCAGATGGAAGTTGAGAAGGAAAAGCAATTCAGGCCACATTTATTGCCTATGCGTCACAAAATGACTTCTAAAATCAGCTATATTTCTTTTCTAAACATTATATTTTTTATACATTCTCTCCAAGGTCCGGTAGTATTTTTAGAACTTTAATTAGCATTGTATGTCTCCATACAGATAAGATCTGCATATTTCTATGTGTGTCTCAGGACCACTAAATGGAGAAAAAGACTCCAAATGTAGTTTGCCTGCTTACACTTTATTTCTTTTAATGAGATTAAACTAATTTCAAACTCCACACAGAATGCCCTAATTATGTTTTAGAAGAAATTATGGTATTGGCTTGTTCCAAAATAAAGGGATTTGATTCTAGAAATAATCAGATATATTTATACTTAGAATAGAAATATTCAAATCAAATGAAGCTAAGATAAACAGTGAATAGCTAAGTAAACAACTTGAAATATTTAATTGTAATGATATAGCATGATGATCAACCTCTAGGATTTACAATCTCTTTTAACATCTGATATGTATGAAAGCTCTATGGAACAAGTCTACAATTCATTCATTCATTCATTCATTCATTCATTCATTGTATTTATACAATATATCAAATTTAGAAGTTGCCCATCTCACTCAGAGTGACTCTGGGAAGCATACAATTAAAACATATACATTGTTTCTAAAGATTGTCTTTGGAGGCAATTATTCTTATTACGATAAGAATAGAATAATTGAAATTAAAGAGTTTAAAAGGCTGGGATTTGGCCTTAAAGGCACTAACCACACCTGCATGCTTCTCTATGAGTCCCAAGCAAGTCCCTAGATCCAGGTTTTCAAAAGTTCCTAAAAGGACAGGAGACTGGAGGTCTGCCTCACTTCTAGAGCAAGAATGCTCCAAAGGGTGAGGGCAACAGCAGAGAAGGCTCTCTTTCTGGACAGTCAAAATTCTTTGACTGATGAGGTCCACAACATACCTCCCTGCTGACTGGGAGGGACAGGCTGATGTAATGGGTTGAAGATTGTTCAGCAGCTAACCTTGCCCTATGCCATGTAGCATTTTAAAGTCATAACTAACATCTTGAATTGGACCTTGAAGAAACTGGTCACCAATGCAGCTTGTACATCCAAAACTGCTTACATAGTTGCATTCTGTATCAGCTGACGCTTCTGTATACTTTTGAAGGGTAGCCCTGTTTTTCTATTGCATTGCAATAGCTGAGATGGGAGATGAATGACAGAACGAAGAACCTTCCTATTCAGGAGATACACAGCACAAGTTAAGCAAATGCCATCCAAATACCTAATGCTATCTGCTCTTCAAACAGGAGCCATGAGTCCAGGAGGATTCCCAGATTATGCACCAGGTCTGTTTGGGGTAGTATGACCTCATCCAGAAACAAAGATGATAAATTTAAAGAATGTAGCAACATTGCCTGATTGATAAACCAATATAAAAATCAGACTTTTTTCTATAGCTTACAGTGGAACAAAACCTGACTCTATCATATTTTTTTAATGTTTCATGGTTCTGAATGATTTACAATTGATTCCATTTAGAAGTATCCAAACTCTCTGCAAGAGATATCTTTATAACAAATGGAAGAGGATGCTATTGACTTAACTTGTCCTTAATGACTTCATCCGGAGGGGAAGAATGCATGGATGATCTGGATCATGGGGAACTGTAGTCTGGGCAAAAGTCTTTATATAAAAATCCAGTATAATAAGCACTGCAATATAATTATTATTCTTTATCTTGGTATATTAATGTCTTCTGGCACTGAGAATAGCTTTAGGACAATTACTTCGATAAACAAGAAATTATGTGTAATGTATATACACAGAATGAACAATGAAGCTATCATGGTTAACGACATGCCTTAAATATATTGGATAACAGTTAATGAACATTCTTTTGATAAAACTACATCTAATAACTGTCCTACATATATTTCCCAGCATTATAATTGGAAATCAGAAAATGGTAAAAAAAAAAAAGATTGTTCCTATGTAATGATGATTAAGAAACATCTGTTTGCATATATAATACTGAATATTATCCAAATCAAATTTTTACAATAGTGTAAAAATCTGTTTCCATATAAAGTAGACAGAATATTATCCAAATCACATTTACAATAGTGTAAAATAAAAAAGCAATTTAATTTATCAGAAGTTAGTTTAAATATTATATTTTAAATGAGAAAATTAAAATATAGCAATTAAGATAGGCTTATCAGTTTAGTATGTAGGAAACTAGTTCAAGGATTAGAAGTTTTATATCAGAAAATCAAAATCTACATCAGTTAGGAACAGGTTAATCAATGTATTATTGAAATAGTTGGACATTTGAAATATGAGATCAGATTTATTAAATATCAAGAGACTGAACACCACTCTGAGAGTATATCAATATCCTGGACGTTGTCTTGCAAGGTTGGTGTTTTACAAAGTAGAGATCTTACCTTGCATAAAATAGCATGAGAAAATCAATCTTCCTTTGCATTTGTAGCTACAGATCACAATGAGCCCAAACTGATCAGTAGTAATCTTATAGTTAATGTGGGATGCTGCATATGGGACATGTGCAATTAAGAGTAGTAACATGGTCTCTTTTTTGGTGTCTTCAAGACAGTCCTGAAAGTTTCTTGGCTGGTGTTTTGGAAGTGGTTTGCCATTGTTACTTCCTAGACTAAAGTGGTATGACTGACTCAAGGTCACCTGGCTGGCTTTGTGCCTAAGGAAGGATTAGAACCCAGGATCTCCCTTTTTCTGTCTGCTGCCTTAACTGATATATTGAACTGGCTCTCTAACAAAGTCTACACCTTTTTATCTAATCCAAAAAGGAGTGTACTTGTCAACTGAAGGATTAAAAAATCCTTCAGAGAGCAGTATCTATGAACTATCTTTGATAACCATGAATAACGCATATACTGTAGGTTATTAACACATGGTATGAAAAGAAAAAAAAAACTAGGGTATCACTGTGAAACTAACAGAAAAAGAAAGCTGATGACAGATATGGATGAAAGTGAACTGAACTTCTGGAGTGGAATTTGAGAATTTTTTTATTTTATTTATTGATTTATCATATTTTAAAACTACCCATCTCTCTCACAGAAGCACTCTAGGTAGTATACAAATAAATATTAAAATATAAAAACAGTATATCAAATTTAAAATTTAGAAAACCGAGGATGAATTAAAAATCAGGGTGTTCATGGTGCTAATCAGCCAATGGTGGTATTCAGCCAGTTTGGGCCAGTTTGGGTGAACCAGTTGTTAAATTGTTAGCTGCCCCTGCCCCTTCCTGCCCCACCCCTTCCAGGAGTCCCCATGCACCCTGTTTTTTCTCCCAGTTAAGTGCAGAGGGGCCTACTAGGCCCAAAACGAGGCACAGGGGGTGCGACGTGGGCTCCCTTTGGCCTGTTTTTGCTCCCAGTAGGATGCAGGGAGGCCTACTAGGCCCAAAACAGAGCATGGGAGAGGTGCCCCCTTGCCATCAGAAGGGTGCAAGAGGCCAAGTACTGCCTTTCACATCTTCTGGCCATGCCCACCATAGCCACACCCACCCAGCCGGTTATTAGGGCAGAGAAGCGGTAGTTAAATTATTTGAATTCCACCACTGTAACCCGCCCAATGGCTGCATGCTCCCCTATGATGCCTGAGCAAGGTAAAAGAGCCACGATTTCATACTTTTTCAAAATGCCAGGAGAATGGGGCTTGCCTTACCTTTGGGTTCTTTTGTAGTCTGAACGAAGGAGGACGTGACAGCCAGGGTTCCGAAACAGCAACGTCTTTATTAACAACAACACGAACTAGATGACAGCGATTCAAAGGAACAAACCGCGCGCCAAGGTATATATATGAACAAGGTAACCAATCGGTGGCCGAGGACTGGGCAGCAACCGCTGACGTCAGTCCCTCGGCCAATCAGTAAGCAACTGAGGCCGGCAACAGCCTCTCGCGTCCTGATTGGCTGAGACGCGCCGAGAGGCTGTTGCTGGCTAGAGAATAATGCATATGTAAATCAACTACTGAATATGCAACACCCCTTCCCCCCAGTTTGTGCATGTCCGTGGTTGGAGCATGCGTAGTCTTGAAGATATGCTGGGCGGTGCCGGACCCGCCCAGATCTTCTCAGTCCAAGAGCAGTCGTCGGCGGAGGAGGACCTTCTCGTTGTAGCTCCTCCCTGAAGGGAGTGCAGCTCCGAGGGACGCCATCTTGGCACGGCCCAGAAGGCGGCCTCAACAGCGGAGGTAGGCCGGGCCGGGGTGGCGCGTCCCTAGGTTTAGGCGGAGACATGGAGGAGTATCTCTGGGGTAGGAGCATAGGCTTGCGACTCTTTGCTTGCTGTTTGAGGAGACAGTTTCGCCTCCGATAGGGGGCACTCGGGTAGGCTGGGCCTGGTGTGGCGAAGGCCCGTAATTGCGATTCCTCAGCTTGAGTGATGTCTGGCTGTGGATAGGCGAGGCCTGGATTTGCGAAGGCCTCACCCGGCAACCCCGGTTGTGCGGTGTTGTCTTGAGAGCAGTCCGGGTTGCCGGCCTCGGATGGGAGGTGCCTCCTTAGTTGATCCAGGTGGCTCCTCCATTGGGATCCATCGGCCAGTCGGACCCTGAAAGAACAGGGGCCTGTCAGGGCGGTTACTGTAGCAGGAACCCATCAGGGCTCCCCGGAGAAGGAACGGGCCCAGACCGATTCCCCTAACTTAAAAGAACGGGGAGGGAGAACCCCCAGGTTGCTCGGCTGATCCCCTGAATAGAGCGGATGGAGCCTATCCAGGGGAGTCCGCAGGCGCCGGCCCATCAAGAGCTCCGCGGGGCTTTTGTTGGTTGTCGGGCAGGGGGTGGAATGCTGGCTTAGCAGGTAAGCCGCCACTCTCGCCTGCCAGTCGCCCCGGTCCATGCGGCCCAGGGCCTCCTTCGTTGAGCGGACCGCCCGCTCTGCCCGGCCATTGCTGGCCGGGTGGTACGGGGCTGTAGGGGCATGCCGGATCCCTCGCTCGGCCAGAAATCCTTGAAAGGTGGTGGACGTGAACTGGGGCCCATTATCTGATACAAGTATGTCTGGCAACCCATGGGTTGCAAAAAGTCTACGGAGGGCCCGGACCGTACTCTCGGCTGTGGTGGAGGTCATTAGTACCAGTTCCACCCACCTGGAGTAGGCATCCACCACTATTAGGAAATTCTGGCCGTGGAAGGGACCAGCGAAATCTATGTGGAGGCGTGACCACGGGCCTCT
The DNA here is from genome assembly GCF_009769535.1 of Thamnophis elegans. Classification (NCBI taxonomy): domain Eukaryota; kingdom Metazoa; phylum Chordata; class Lepidosauria; order Squamata; family Natricidae; genus Thamnophis; species Thamnophis elegans. Next base: position 87,380,674 of record NC_045542.1, read on the forward strand.
CGGAGCCTCCCACTCGCGAGCAGGCCAGGCAGGAGGGTTAGGCCTAGAAACCTGACATGTAGTGCAGCGGCCTACGTAGGCCGCAATCTCCGAGTCCAACAAGGGCCACCAGACATAGCTACGGGCTAACGCCTTCATCCGTGCTATGCCTGGATGGTCCTTGTGGAGCAGAGGCAGAACTAGTGGCCACAGTGCCGTGGGGATCACTACCCGATCCCCCCAAACAAGACACCCCCCGTGGAGTGAGAGCTCTGCCTGTCGTGCTTTGAAGGGCCGAAAGCCCTCTGCCACTTTGTCTGTAGGCCATCCCCTCAGGACCCAGGAAGAAACCTGGGAGAGGATTGGATTGGCCTTTGTGTAGGCCGCGACATCCGCGGCAGTCATGGGAAGGCCGGAGGACGCAATTGAAAGGACAGAGAGGGCTGGCACGGGTGCGGTGTCAGTCTCCGGCAAAGGGCAGCGGCTCAGGGCATCTGCGTGCCCGAGCTGCTTGCCCGGACGGTAGTGCAGCGTATAGGAATACGCTGCAAGGAACTCCGTCCAGCGTGTCATGCGTGGGGAGAGAATGGGGGGGTCGGCTTGTCACCCGCCAAAAGCCCAAGGAGCGGCTTATGGTCGGTAACAAGAGTAAAGGCCCGACCATAGAGGTAGTCGTGGAACCTCTTAATCCCGGACACTGCAGCCAGAGCCTCCTTGTCGATCTGGCTGTAATTGCGCTCCGCCGAGGAGAGTGTCCGGGAATAAAAGGCCACCGGGGCCTCCGAGCCATTTGGGAGGACATGGCTCAGGACTGCCCCTAGACCATAGGGGGAGGCGTCACACACTAGCGTCAGAGGCATCCTGTCATTGTATTGAATCAGGACTGCCGATGACGTCAGCGTCTCTTTGACAGCCGCGAACGCATGCGCTTCGCGGCTCCCCCAGCGCCAGGCCGCGGATCGGTCGAGCAACCAATGCAGCGGCTCGGCTAGTGACGCCTTATGAGGGATGAATGGGGCGTAGAAGTTAAGTAGCCCTAGGAACGCCTGCAGCTCCGCCTTGGAGGTGGGTGCAGGGGCGTTCCTAATGGCTGCAACCTTGGAAGGCGTGGGGTGGATTCCTTGGGCGTCAATCAAGAAGCCCAAGAATTCCACCTTAGGAACAGCAAACGAGCATTTGCTGCACTTAAGTTTTAGACCCGCGCCCCTGAAACGACTGAGGACCTTCCGTAGTACCTCGATGAGTTCTGAGCGGCTGGAAGCAGCGATCAGAACATCATCGAAGTACGGTACTATGCCCGGGAGCCCATGGAGCAACCGTTCCGTGAGGCTCTGGAAGATCCCCGGGGCTACGGAAACGCCGAATTGAAGGCGGCGGCAACGAAAAGCCCCACGATGGGTGACGATGGTTTGGGCAGCCGCCGCATCGTCATCCACCGGGAGCTGTTGATAGGCCTGCGCCATATCCAGTTTGGCAAACGTGCAACCCTGCCCCAAGGAATGGAGGGTGTTGCACTACAGGGACTGGATAGGGGTTTGCCTGAAGGGCCAGGTTGATCGTTGACTTGTAGTCGGCGCAGATCCTCACCGACCCGTCCGGCTTAACTGGGAGGACGATGGGAGTCTCCCAGCGGGCATGGTCCACGGGCTCGATGACTCCCTGCGCCAGGAGCTTATCAAGCTCGGTGTCAACTTTGGCCCACAAGGCAAAAGGCACCCTGCGGGCTTTCAGCCTAATGGGAGCAACCTGGGGGTCGAGGCTAAGAGAGATGGGGGTATATAACAGCCGAGCTGGCCGTCAAAGACGTCAACAAATTCCTTTAAAACGTCTTCCAAGGAAAAGGGAACCACCCGGTGCACCCCCCCTATGGACAAACCCAAGGCAGGGAACCAATCCAGCCCTAAGAGGGCCAGCAAGGCTTTTTTTACTACCAGGATGGGCAGCTTCCCCCGGAAGGTGCCGTATTGTACTGAAATAGGGAAGGACCCCAGGGTGGGAATTAGATTTCCCTGGTAATCCCGCAGGGTCGTTTGGGCAGGTAACAGCTGAGTTTGGGCAACTTTGGGGCAGAGGCGGGAGAAAACAGCCCAGGATAGCAGGGAACGGGAGCAATAGCAATAGCAATAGCAATAGCAGTAGACTTATATACCGCTTCATAGGCCTTTCAGGCCTCTCTAAGCAGTTTACAGAGAGTCAGCATATTGCCCCCAACAATCTGGGTCCTCATTTTACCCACCTCGGAAGGATGGAAGGCTGAGTCAACCCTGAGCCGGTGAGATTTGAACCGCTGACCTGCTGATCTAGCAGTAGCCTGCAGTGCTGCATTTAACCACTGCGCCACCTTGGCCGGAGTCCACCTCCATCTGGCATGGCTGACCTTCCAGCTGGACGGAGGTAGCAATTTTTCGGGCTCCAGCGGAGGCTTGGCCAACCACACAGTCAGAAGCCTTCGGCTGATAGGTCGTGTAGCAGTCTTCAGCCCGCCAAGCGGGCCGCGGCTGTTGGCGGCGCGGCTGCGCTTGGGCCTGGACAGCAGGTTGCAGGAACGATGGGGCAGGCAGGGAAGCTCGGCAAACTCTAGCTATATGTCCTTGCCCGTTGCAATGGCGGCAGGTTGCGCTGCGGAAGGGGCAGGCTGTGCGGGCATGACGGCCGCCACAACCTCGGCACGGAGCGCCAGCGGCAGGAGGCGCAGCCGACTGCTGTTGAGGCTTGCGTTTAGGCTGTGCCCTCAGCTGCCCCACGATCTCTTCCTCCGGGTCTTCCATGGGTGGCAGGTCATCGACCATGTTCGTTTGGACAGGCAGGCCGTCAGTTGTCTGAGCAGGTGAAGTCAACTGTAACCGTTCAATGTCGGCCGTGGACTGTTCCGAGAGCTCGGCTGCTCTGGCAGTCTCCACGGCCTGGAGCAAGGTGATATCTTGATGGCGGAACATGCGGCTCCGCAGGTTGACATCGCGGACCCCGCAGACGAACTGCTCCACCAGATTTTCCTCTAAATTGGAGAAGTCACATTGAGCAGCAGTCGTTCGCAGTGATTCCAGGAACTGGCTAATTGATTCATGTGGCTTTTGGACCCGGCGACGGAATGCGAATCGGCGCGCGATTTTTGATGGGGTGGGGGCGTAATGGTTTTTTAGCCTTGACATCAGGTTGTCCCACCCCAGCTTGTAGGCTGGCCTCGGGGCGGCCAGTGCTCTAGCAGAGGAGAACATTTTCTGCACTTTTCTCCTCGGTCTGTGCCTGGTTCTTGGACGCTATTAGATAACATTCAAAGGCGTTCCAAAATCCCTCCCAGGATTCTCCGGCTGATCCATAGGGAGTGAACGGAGGCAACGCCGAAGTCATCTTGCGTCAGATTTGAGTCGGAAAGAGAGGAGACAGGGGGAGGAAAAAAAATGTTCTTTTCTCCTAGACAGCGTTCGTTGCCGGTGCGGACGCGGCGGCAGCTTGCTAAGTTCTTCCTCTCTCTTGTTTCCCCTAGGCTTCGCGGGAATCGCTCAATCCCACCTTCGTCGCCAGTCTTGTAGTCTGAACGAAGGAGGACGCGACAGCCAGGGTTCCAAGAGCCAAGGTGGCGCAGTGGTTAAATGCAGCACTGCAGGCTACTGCTAGATCAGCAGTTCGGCGGTTCAAATCTCACCGGCTCAGGGTTGACTCAGCCTTCCATCCTTCCGAGGTGGGTGAAATGAGGACCCAGATTGTTGGGGGCAATATGCTGACTCTCTGTAAACCGCTTAGAGAGGCCTGAAAGGCCTATGAAGCGGTATAAAGTCTATGCTATTGCTATTGCTATTGCTATTCCGAAACAGCAACGTCTTATTAACAACAACACAAACTAGATGACAGTGATTCAAAGGAAAAAACCGCGCGCCAAGGTATATATACGAACAAGGTAACCAATCGGTAGCCGAGGACTGGGCAGCAACCGCTGACGTCAGTCCCTCGGCCAATCAGTAAGCAACTGAGGCCGGCAACAGCCTCTCGCGTCCTGATTGGCTGAGACGCGCCGAGAGGCTGTTGCTGGCTAGAGAATAATGCATATGTAAATCAACTACTGAATATGCAACAGGTTCAATAGGGTGGGGGAAACAGTAGAAACATTTCTCTTCCTGGACCCTACCATTCGGAATTTTTTAACCAATGGGGTCCACAACACTTCTTCCCTGTCTGAGCTGGTAGGATGGACAGATGGGATGGGGTAAAGATGGTCCCATGCATATAGGGTTATAAAATCTTATCCAACACTTTGAAATGGACCTGAAATATATTCAGAAAAAAGAAAGTATAGTTTTAATAAAGAGAAAAAATATATTCAGTGTAGGTCAAAAAGTATGCATTTGTATTTCCTACAGCTGAAGAAGCTTCTTGGATGAGAAGTGAAACGTCTTTAAAAAAATCCACAAAAATCCAGAAAGTACAGTTATCTCTTAGAAAAGCACCTTTGGGTATTACTAGATTATTGCAGCTATGCATGATGCTATCTATCCATAGCTTGGTGACAATTGTACACTAAATAATCAGAGATGTGATTTGGAAAAAAAACTGTGCATGATTTTATTTTATTTATTTATTACATCTTTATGCTGCCCATCTCACACTCAAGCAACTCTGAGTGGCAACATTCTGAATGAAAGAGATAAGAGAAACAATATTGTTATGTACTTAAAAGGAAAGTTAGGAATGTAGTGAGAGAATGCAGAAAAATTATTGAATGACAATGCAATGTTTGTTTAAAACAAGACTCCCAAACTTTTCAACCACTTGACTTCCAAACATTTATTATGTAGAAATAATTAATATTACTCTAATAGTTCTATGAATAATAATAGCAGCAACAATAATATTAGATAGTCCTTTTGTTTTTGAGGGTTCATATTGTCCACTTTTAGGTTTAGACTAAAGTCTATTTCTTTTGAATATATGACCTAGACTTTAGATTCTGGAATACAGATCACAACAATCCCTTCTGTCTCATCACTTGTGTCTGCTGCCATAGACAGATATCTTGTTCTAATTGGCGTCAGTGTTGTCTTCAATAAGGCATCCACGCCAGTTAAATTGCATCTGAGTAAACTAATTTTAGAATCTTGGTTTGAAGTGCCTTCATTTAATAATGGCAGACAAAAGCATGACAGTACTTCAGTCATTAGAAAACAATGCCCACTTGAAATTGCTGTCTGTAAAAATGTAGGGATGGTTAAACTGATTGCTTTAGTCAAAGAAAAGAACATATCTAATTTTGTTTCCATTTGGAAACCACTTTTGGAAACCACGTCTGGTTTACCAAAAAATAACATTTTGATTTTGGTTTTGCTGATTAGATAGGTTTGTTGGTAGAATAATGACTAGCATATGTTATTGTGCAAAAGTAAAAAGGTTGAGGCTGTGATATTATCTTCTACTGTGCTAAAGAGACTAGGGAGTCAATGTCTTTTTTCTGCTTTTCCCTTTTTACCCCACACTTTCTTTTCCCTTTTTCCTCCCCTAGTTTCCTTATATTTTTAATTTTCTTTGTATTTTATATTCTGATAAGCTAATAAACTTTTTAAAAATTTAAAAATGCTTCCTGCCTCTTTTCCAGTCACTGGTTAGTGTTAGAAAAACAGGGCAAATGCTATTGTAATTCTGTAATAACTAGTGGGATTATCACATTTCAACATTTCAGGAACAGTATGAATATTGTGGGCATAGCAAAACAAAACAATCCCGAGCAGGAGGAAAAGAAATTATATTAATATGTAAGACCTTGAGTTTGATTTTCAATTCTAGCAATCCCCCCCCCCACAAAGTAAGTTATTTATCTACCCTGCACCTTGACAGCTGTAGTAAAACCTTAAATTGATTCTTTTTTTAAAAAAACCTAGGGTTATTATAATTCATTAAGACTAATGAATTGCTTGCAGAATCTGCTAATTTTTTGAGTCTATTTTGCTGTTCCTTTTAAAGTCAGTAGGATTTTTCCTGGCATTGGGATTATGCAATTTCATATTATTATGAAATAATGCAATTTCAACATAAGATTACCCTTATTGCTCAGTAGGAAATAAATCTGAAACATATGAAATACAGTCTATGCTGCTCTGTTTTACCTGTGCATTAATTCCTTGTATTGAGTACCCATTTTTATTTAATTTTGTTTTGCTTTAATTATGAAAGATAGAGCAGGTGAGGACAGCATTCATCAAGCCTTTTGGTTGTAAAATATCCTTGCACAGCTCTGTGGAGTTTGAAGCATGCTTGCCTTAACAATATGGAAGCTATGAATTAAGTGTTCAGGTCATCCTCACTGTCTGTTTCTTTGTTTAACATGCTCTTCTTGCCTCCAAGCAAAAGAAAGATAAGGAAAGAATTGTCGTTCAGTGAAATGTGGAAGACTGGCTAAGAAACATTTTTCTAAGCAGAAAATCATTTCCAGTGGATAAATAAAGCATTTTCCATTCCACAGCACAGCTAAGAATACCAGAGCAACAGCCTTAGAAATCTAAGGTGTGCAGAGAAGGAACAAACTATAAAACCAGTTTAATAATTACGATCTTTTGAGTATTCTGAATGGGAACATACATGTTCCAGTATCCAGCCAGCAAGATCTTCATTTACGTTTATTTCCGAAGGACTTCTACTAGTGAAGAAAAAAACCCCTGCTTTTAAATAGAAAATTGTATCCACTTATTCTCTGAAGTGGAAAAGATACAATGGAACAGTAAATGAAACTGCAGCTGTGTACCTGAATGCCTTCTCTACAGTACTTTCACAATCTCTTCTTTCAATTAAATTTGTTCCTCTTTTCTTTCCTTCAGTAATAGAACCCCTCAAATTAATACAGAATGTCCTACCTGAGACCAGCCCATTCAGTATCCAGAAGAGCAGCTTGGTGAATTACACTTGGGTTTTTTTGGAGTTCAATTGCATTCCCATTTCAGGGATTCTTGCTGAATGAAGGGTGATGCTTTAGAAATCCTTCCTTTTATTTCCTGTTTTTATTCCTGCTATGGTATTTTTTTTGATAATAACTGTTCCATGTAAATTGCTTTTAGCTAAAAATTTAGATTTCAAGCAGGCTACCGAAATTGTGGGAAATTAGAGTTTTCTAAAGCAGATTTCTCTTTCGTGCTTCCTTCAAAATGCTGTGCAAATGTCAATTAGAAACAAACTAAACATTTGGGGAAGAATTTTCAAAGAATGCCTCCTAACTGGCCTTGGAAAATGGCTAACAGAGGAGATGTATGAGTTGAATTGTCTTTCTAGTAAGATGACTATCCTATCCACTTTTTATATTAAAAAATATAAACTAAAAAATATTCATCATTGAAACTATTCTATTGCATCTTAACTATGTATTTGTTTTTATTTTTCTCATAGGAAGATAATATCTCAACTCACAATTAAAGTTGAAAGTTTGTTTTTGTAGCAGCCATCCACATATTTTATCTGAAGAAACATAGATTAAAAAATGGGCTTATTTGGCCTATCATGTGGCTTTCTTGGTTTGGCTGGGTGACACACCATTCTAGGTGTGTTAACCCAGATAGTAGTATGTGTTTCTCCTTACTAATGTAAAAAAAAGTGTTAGGATATTCTCTGAACTAACTGGCTTTTGAAATACTTTGCATTCTGTTTTAATGAAGAAAGAAAAAAAGTAAAGAAAGAAAAAAGAAAGAGAAAGCAAGAAAGAAATTTTGCTTGCACAAAATTGTTTTTCAGAAATGAGTGTTTTAGGATAGAGGCACCAGTTCTGCTACATAATTTTACATCTTGAACTTAATTATAGTTGTTTTTTTCTGGGAGGGATGCTACAGGCTTCAGTTATGTGCATAACAATTTTTCCCTTTCCCTCTGCACCAATCCATGACATATGCATATTTTCATATTACTATTTTTTTTGTGGGGGGATGGAGAGTGGACATGTGGTTTGCCAGTTCTGATGCTGTTACAAAGCTTCTAGAAATCTTTTTTGAGTATCTGAGAACTGGCAGCAGAAGTTTCCAAACAAGCCAGGAGCAAAATCAATCATTTTATAACCACTTCATTAAAACCTTCTCTTCTGTAAGCATGGACACATCCACATTCCCATACAGAATGTAGAAAATAGGACAGAAAGAGATAAAGACAAAATGCCCTCCTTCTCTACTGGCCATGTGGATGAAAGGGAATTGGGAGATTTCAAAGAATTCTTTGTGGGAGAAACTGAGTTTTGCCAGCACTGTGCTTGCATCTTTTATAGCCTACACAGGTCATGGTATCTCTGCTGATTCTCACAATAGGATTTCACATTGGTTTGGGCTTCAGACCTTTCTTCTCTCCTCCTCCTCCTCCTCCTCCTCCTCCTCCTCCTCCTCCTCCTCCTCCTCCTCCTCCTTTGATGTGCCCGTTTTCTTCTCCAGGAAATAAAGCCCTTGTTTACTCATACCTATCATTAAATCACAAAAGAGAGCTGTTGACTTTGTTAGCATTTATCAGTTCTTAATGGTCCCAGTTGATGCTTTAATCTGTATTCTTCAGCTTTCTTTCCCCTTGTTCTCCCTCCCCAATCTTTCCCCCACTTTTTTCCCAGTCAGCAAGTAATGGGAGGATACACTTAGAGCATGATAGGATTCAGAGAGAATATAACAGAAGGATACATATAGAGTATGCATTACTCTAGAGACTTTATTGAACACACACACACAGAGAGAATACAAATCATGCACAGTATTGCATGCCAATGTGGTGTGGTATATTATTCCTGAGCCTGTACAATTTCACATTTTAAACTCCATTAAATCATAGCACCGTAAAGATTGTAAACATTTTGCTTTTTACTTTATATTTTATGCCCATTTACTTGGAAAAACATCCCTTTTTAAAGTAATAATGATTAGATACGAAAATGCAATCACATTTACAAGCAACAAAATGTTTATAAACATATGAAGCTATGGTATTGAAAGCCATATCAACTTTGTTCAGAGCCAGTTCAGATATATTAACACCTGACTTGTTCACACTGTCTTTATCACATAATTTAAATCAGGGTTTTCCAAAATGGTCAACATTGACCTCCAAGGAACAACGAGCCTACTCAAATAATCAATTGCTACTTGCACTATATCTTTTACATTATTTTCATATACAGATATTTGGGGATCGGTCTGAAACATCATGAAGAAGCTGATGAGCTGAAGAGTTTGAAGATCCTTGCTTTAAAAGTTTGGGCTTTTATATATAAGGAGCTTGATTCTGCTTCATTCTATAGTAGCCAAATTTTGTTACTGTTATTTTATTGATTTGGCAATAAAAGCAACTTATTTATATTTCCTTTCAGCAGGGAAAGATGTTTGGTGGCCATGACTGACAATCTGATTCTCTGGTCATATGTAGTATTATAATTGAGTACATTGTTTAACTTTTCATCAATAGATTAATACAATCTAATCATACTTCATGAACTGTTAATAAATATAACTAATCAGTAAGCAGGAACTTTTGACTTCATAATATCAGTGGTTATTTTTTCATTGTTTTTAATGTATTAAACTTTGCTCTTCTTATTTTTTTTTCTTATATAGTTACCCAAAAAAATGTGAACTTCCTAGGGAAGCTTCAACCTGTAAATCTGTATATTGCTAGCCTAAAACAAAGCAAGTGAATATCTTGGATCTACTGAGAAAGCAGCTTCAGTCATTACCATACTGCAGTCTTAAAATTTGCCACTTGTTGAAGCAATCCCATATTTTTTGCCCCTCAAAAAGATTGTTACTAATACCAAGATCTTTGCTGCACCATTCAATCTGCTGACAATATATTCGACAGAATCCACTGGGACAGTGGAAGTCAAACATTTCTAGAATCCGTACTGGTTTAATAATGAAACTCCCTTATACATCAGGTGATCTTATTCTGCTCAAATCTCAGCACTGGAATTAGACACAGTTGTTGGAAATAAATCCATTCTTACATTTACAGGCAAAAATGTTTTACTACTACTGTGAAGAATAAATAGCTGTGATGTTCTGCAGCTTCTGAAGTATGTGAATCACTGTCAAAGATTAAACTTACATCTCAGGCTGAGTAGGATCAGAAGGGATTAGTAGTATTTGAATGTCATAATTGGGTAAACACAAAAATACACAAAAAACTGTCTTCTGCAAACATTATCGACATTAAAATATCTGGGATAAACAACTGAAAAGTCTTCTTGGAAAATACAGATTTAACAGCAATAACCTTATTGATACATTGAAGATGTACTAGAGTATTTTTAAAAAGTTTTAAATTTTTTATCTCTGAAGAAAATAGACCTTTGGCATTTATACTAAAAGTAAAGAGAGGAATTCTGGACCAATATAGTTCTGTGTGTACAATAACAGTACCGTGTTTTCCTGAAATAAGACAGGGTCTTATTTTCTTGTGACCCCCAAATAAGTACTTGGCCTTATTTTCAGGGAGGTCATTGTTTTTGAGGTGCAGGAGGTGGCGAGCGTGGTCACCACATGGCTGCTGCTGTGTAGCAATATTTTTGGGAAGGGCTTATTTTCGGGAAAGTGCTTATTTTAGCGCATGCTAAAATCAATTTTCATAATCTTTTTGACATGCATTTAGTATGGAAAGTGCACAAAACTCTCAGCCCTGCAAATAATCCAATAATGAATAACCTGGGCAACAATCTTGACTCTGAAATTAAAGTTCTTGGTTATAGAAGTTGTTACTCCATCTTAGAATTATGCTACACTCATATTATTTAGAACTGGAGGGTACTTCAGAGGACAAGTAGTGTTGAATTATTCTCAATATAGGATATAACTACATCAACCCTAAAAAGAGTCTTCAGTATGAAAAAGGTGTATTGACATTCAGAAGGCAGAAACAAAGAACTATTCTGCAGTTTTTTAAAGCCCCCGTGTCTTTGAAGTACATTTTTGAATCAAATCCAAAATGTTGCAGTCGAAATAATCTATTTAAATACCTACAGTTCATGACAGTGTAAAGTATTACTATTATTATGGTTGATCTCACAGTCAGTATTATATCACAGGCATGGCCCAGATATTGATGGTTTGATGTTTCCACTGTTCAAATTTCCCTTCAGCCATTTTCTTTCAATGTAACCCAAACTTGGACTAAACACATTTTTAACTTGTTCATGCTTGCTTATTATTATTATATGATTCATCACATAGTCAGCTGGATATTTAGACTGGATTTGGCATTGTTGCCCACCTATAAAGTCCTTTCCAGGGACCTGGGCTGGCAATTTTCATTCATCATTCATTCATTCATTCATTCATTCATTCATTCATTCATTTTCTATAGTCACTGAACTCAACAAAGTAACTTTGAGTTACAAATTTCAAATTAAACAATAAAACAATTAAAAAAACATTTAAAAGATTCACAAAATAAATAAGTATAAACAGCAGCTGTGATGATTAATTAGATAATAATAAAGCCAAGTAACAGGGCCCTTAATGCCACGTTTTCAATATGTCAATCATGGCAGTTGTGACTTATGGAAGTTGAACGCCAACATTTCTCAAGATCATCAAATTGGGGACATCTGCTATAGAGAAATCACATCTGCATATAAGTAGCTGCTGAACTTAATGGACTGCATGGTAATGTAAAGAAATGTAAACACAACAGGTGATTCACTACTTTTTTATTAAAGAATTTTGCCAATAATGTTTTTATCCCATTTTGACTATTAACTCTCATTTAAACACTAAAATCACAAAATAAATCACATGGTGGTTTTACTGCAGTCAGAAGAGGACTGTTCCAGACAGGACTTTATATTGGCTGAATTCATATACTCTCTAAGCCAAGAATTTTTATTGTGCTTTATGGAACAAGCTTTGTGGCCTACTTCATTTGCAAGTCCGAGCTATAATAGATTGCACAGTTCAAACACTGCACAAAATCAAAATCAAATTAGTCACATTACGGAATATGGAATCCAGCCTGAAAGATAATTGGTATCACGAGCATCCAATGAGGAGGGGAAAGGGGGCCAGATGACTTAATCAAGCAAATGATGTTTACGGTATAGATAGTATACTTCTACGTAGTTACTATATACTACTTATCTACTTATAATAAGAATAGTATCAACTTGTGTTAGATGCCGTGATGCAAATGCATAATTTTATCATTGTATCATTTTTATGACATCATAAGGGCTTCTAACATATATCTAACATTGGTATATATATTCTATTTACGCAGTAATACAGTATAAACTGAATGTTAGACACAGGCCAGGTTTATACACTTTGCTCATTTATTTTTACATACAAAACCAGCAAAGGATGGTTTATAACACAGCACGTGAAGCCTGTGAACTGCAACCTATTCAATAAAGCAACAGTATAACCAAGCCACGGCTTCGGGGATCCTTGAACCAGACCCGAGAATGAAAGACATCATACGAGGCCAAACGCTCCCAAAGGCTTCCAAAAGGAAGGGAGAGCCAGCCAGTCCAGGAAGAGCCGGGAAAGAAGCCCGCTCGCGTTCCGCTCCAGCAGCTGCAGTGCCGTAACTCGGTCACTAAGTGGCGCTAGATTTCGACGCTTCGCGACGAGCTCGTCGGAAACTCGAGCGCGCACACATACAACCCAAGCCCAACACTTCGACAAGCACGCACAAAGCAGCTGGGCGAAGCTTTAGAGCGGGCTTCCTGGTGTTTTTGTTTTTTTTTACTCCGAACCGAGCCGGAGAGGAAAGGGGAGGGGGGGTAAAAGGTGACTCGGTTACCCCGAGACGGCCGGAAAGAGCGACGCAGCCCCTGACGGCGAAGCATTTCGGCCGAAGGTGAGTATAGAACTAGAGGATCCCGGCTGGAAAACTTGCAGGTGGCTTTGCCCGGTTGGATGGGGCATCTCGCGCCCGCCCGCTTCGCTTTGGTCACGTTCTTACACTTGGTGGAGAAGCGGCTGCTCCGGGCTTTTGGCCGGGAGGACAGGACAGGATCGGGAGGAGAAATCCCACCTGGTCGCCTCAAACTTTGCCGAGAATCCAACCGCTGTTGGTCTCTGGGCGACTGCCGCTTGCTTGGCACTTCGGTTCTCATCGCTCGGTGGCCCTCGGTGCTCTGCGCAACGGTATGAGCTGGTGCGAGAGAGACAGCTCCGTTGCCCAACATACCTGACTAACCCACGTTGTCCCTCCAATGGTTACTCTCCCCGCTGCGTTTCTGAAACACTTGGGTTTTTTTTAAGTGGCTCACTGAGCCCGGTGTGTGTGTGTGTATGTGTTTGTGTGTGTGTGGGGGGGGGGATAGTAGCCTTTCCTTCTCCGCATCTTTCCACTCATCCTTTCTTCCTCTTTTGCCAGATGTACCGGATATTAGCCGTAGCGCTTTGGTGTTTTCTGCAAGCAGAGGGCAGGCATCCAGAGATCACCCTTCGTAGCAGCAGCAGCAACAACAATGGCAATTTTTTGGACAATGACAAATGGCTGAGCACCGTTTCCCAATATGACAAAGATAAATACTGGAACAAATTCAGAGATGTAAGTTGTATTCCTGTGCCTATAGCTACAGTTTGTGCTTTGCTCAAAACGTCCTGGATTTTCTTTTCTTTCTTTCTCTGCAAGGGGCTCTTAGTAGGAGAGGACATGGTTACATCTGTTGGCTGCTACTATAGTGTTGGAAGGAAGTCGACGGCCCTTTAAAAATCCCCTGGATTTTATTATTTATTTACTTTGTGTGTGTGGATGTGTGTGTGTGGGCACATGCACACAAGCATGAGCGCTGTGGTATGCTTTCAAATAAGTGATTAGTTTTCTTGGTCTTCCATTTTCATTTAGGACTTCTAGGAACTTTGCTGGTTTGCAAATTAATCACTGTGAAGTCCTTCCAGTTCCCTCGGAACTATTTACTAACAGAACCCCCATCTTGATGAGCTTTCTATTGCTGTGGGTGGTAGTAGGGAGACCGAAGCATGCTGTTCCAGTTGTGAATCTATTTATCTACCTATCTACCTATCTACCTATCTACCTATCTACCTACTACCTATCTACCTACCTACCTACCTACCTACCTACCTACTACCTACCTACCTACCTATCTATCTATCTATCTATCTAAGCAATTAAGTATGATCATAATTCAAGAACACTTTCAAATATATTTCGTTTGTGGTTATGTTGTGACACAGCAAATCATTTTTGATGGAGTAGCAAAGATATTCTAAGTGAAACTTAGGGAAAAATGACATATCTGTGTTATTCACCAGCCTGGAAGAGAATGAAATGGGACGGGTTTTGTTTGTGTTGACTATCCATTAACAACTGTTCGTCTTAACCACTTATAATTCCCTAGAAGAGTCAAGTCCATAATGTTATGTATCTACTATAGGTGATGAACCATAAACAGTAGTTAGCTAACTGTTCACCACAGAATGTTCTGACACAATAAGGATTGTGTAGGATCGCAATAGTTGGGTGTTTCACTTGTCTGTATCATACAAGACCTTATGCAGAGGCCCAGTCAGAATATTAAAATGGAATCAACTTTTCTAAGGCTGTAAATTACCAATTGAATTGATCTATAATTGAATATCCCCTAGTCATATATTTTCAGTTTAGATAAATATTAAATGTATGGTAAATTTCAGGATGTTAGGGATAAAACTATCAAGTCCATAAAGTCCATAAAATCAGACATGAATACTCTTCATAAAATCCATGAAGTATAAATTGCAGCCTTAATCTTTGAGCAAAACTGAATTTAGAAATACTATAAAAGTGATTATATGCTTTATGTCCATCTTTGAAATAACTGTATTAAGTTGAAGCATACAATCAAATATCTATTATGTGACACGTGATGACATTGAAAGGTTTAAAACAATATAGGGATATCTTTCACCAGAAATGTTGTATTTGAAAATTACAAAGGAGTCATTGATGAAATCTTATATAAAAGTTTTCAACGATAATTCTCTTTAGCCAATAACTTAATCATAAATAAATAAACCTGAAAAACAAATGTAGACAGAAAGCCAACCTCAGGGATAGGTTCATCATACTTCAAACTTTTAAAGCTTTTATCAGGATGCAGATATGTAAAAGTATGTTGAAGTAAATATGGGGAAGGAGTAAATAAAAGTTTCCACCACTATATTATTTTTCAGTAATCAATTCATAATTTATCTGTTCATTAATGCTTATCTTTATCCTAATAACACAAAGAAACAGCTTCACTTTTTTTCCTAGTTTGCAAATCCTTTTGTATCTTTCCAGTTCCAGATCAAAAATAAACCTGCGTAAGGTTAATTGGTAAAATAAAGATTCTGAGATTGTTTCATAATCCTGCTTTGCCATCTGTGTAAACAACCAGACACATAAATTTGGGAGAGAGGTTTCCAGATTGCAGCAGCATAGATTGCCTGTCTGAAATGGTACCAAGGAAAGATGTTTTTTCAAAGCTATTTAAAAATGGGTAAAGTATAAGCCACTCTATTTCTTTCAATAAAACGGTCTGCACAATTTATGGAAAAGAGTTTACTATTATGCTAAGAAGAATATGAATATGCTGAACAGTGCTTACTGTTAGCTGTAGTCTCAAACTGCTTCTTCTATAATGGTGCAGCATACTGGCAAAGCTGGATATTATTTTTCTTGTGGTTGCAGAAGCAATTTTTCTTTTGGGTTGGAAAGAATAGCAGAGACATTATCTCCTGAAAAATGTAATGACTTTTGGCCAGTAAAAATGAACAATAGTTTGAGCAACCCCAATACATTTCACCGGGGCTTATGTACCAATATTCTTACAACATTGATCCCATTGTTAAATAACATTTTATCTCAACTGTAGAATGAGATGGAAAATTTGAGCTTGGACATGTTTTTTTATGAATACAAGTATTCCTTGATTTACAATGATTCATTTGGTGACTGTTCAAAGTTACAATGCACTTCAAAAAGTGACTTACAACCGGTCATCACACAAATGACTGTTGCAACATCCCCACAGTCATGTGATTAAATTTTGGCAAGTGGCATCCAGCATCTTGGGGTCATGTGATCGGCATTTTCAATCTTCTTATCTGACGTCTGACAAGCAAAGTCAGTGGGGGAAGCTAGATTTCTTTAATGACCATTTGATTTATTCCATTTGTAGTTAAACAAGTGTTTTTCTTAACAATCATGGCAGAAATGGTATAAAATTAGGCATGACTCACTTAACAATCACTTTGCTTAGTAGCGGAAATTTATATTTATTTATTTTATTTTATTTATTTATTGGACATTTATAGGCCGCCCTTTTCCCTGAGGGGACTCAGGGCGGCTTACAATCACAAAGGAAAGGGAGTGTAGGACAGTACAAAAAGAAATGTGAACAAAAGTAAATTAAACAATAAAACTCAACATTCACTCAACATTCGGGAGGGGCGAAAATAGACTTATCCCCAGGCCTGATGGGCTAGCCAGTTCTTGAGGGCTGTGCGGAAGGCCTGGACGGTGGTGAGGGTACGAATCTCCATGGGGAGATTGTTCCATAGTGTCGGAGCCGCAACAGAGAAGGCTCTCCTCCGGGTAGTCGCCAGTCGGCACTGACTGGTGGATGGAATACGGAGGAGGCCAACTCTATGCGATCTGATGGGACGAAGGGAGGTAATTGGCAGAAGGCGGTCTCTCAAATTCTGGTCCCATTGTGTTTTATAAGTTGAGAACTACCTGAATTATTATTTAAACATGAAACACATCAAGGATACAAAGCAAACCAGGGTGGGAACAATCCCATTTGTTTTAGGATTGACAAAACCTTTTGGCTAAGCTGCCTGTCAGCCCTTTGAGCTAGAAGATACAGGACTTCTAAATGTCTTGGAAAATACTTGAGTATGGTTTGGGTGCTGTAACAGAATATGCCGAAGCTACTCTCTATTTCAATTTGCACCTAATCCAATCAAAATAGAGTTGTTTGGAGCTTGTTTCTCATGCTTTCTACTTTCCCAGGTCTGGGATATCTTTTTTAAAAAAAATAGCTCCACATTTTGACATTCAATCACACTTGGTATTTTCACTTAGTCTTGTGAATCATCATCAATATTAACAATTAAAGTCTCATTAAGTAAAAATCACCCCAAGTGTAGTTTTTCATTGCTTTTTGAATATTTTTTGACCTCCCAGATTAGTTTTTCTCCCTTGGATTTCACAATGTTCTGCCCTCCAATTGTAAAGTAGATCTGATTTTACTTAGCTTTTTAAATAAGGTAGTGCCACATGGCAAGGAAAAGACCATTCTCCTGGTCTCAGTGGAATATGGCTTTCTATTGGAAGTAACCATTACACAGCTATTCCAATACCTGTACAATGCTAGCCTTTTGCTGTGACTTTGCTGTATCTTAATGAAAATAGTTTAAGAGTTTAGATCTCTGGAATGCGTTCTAATAATCTAGCTTTTTTATGTTGAAATATTTATAATATTTATAATATTTCAACTTATTTCAACTGAACAAAAGGAAAATACTTTGGTGAATTGACAAATAAATTTGCAAGCTCACCCTTTACGTGGAAGAGATAAGCCTTTAAAGATGGATAGCGGTCAATGAAAAATTACATCTTGGCATTGAAATCCTGACCCAGTGGTCAAAATATTTTTGGGGAAATATTCTAAAGCAAAATATACCCATGTTGCTAAAAGCATGTGCTTCATCCAGACTCATCCACCACTCAACAAAAAAGGGGCTGCAGTGTCCAACTCATATGTACAAAGGGCCTTTGATTGATGGCAGTGTTTTACATTCACTATTATATCCCGTTGCAGATCCTTATGCTTTTGGTATGTGAAAGTCCATGGCAGTGGTGAAATTCAATTTTTTTTACTACTGGTTTTGGGTGTGGCTTGGTGGCATGGCAGGGGGAGGATACTGCAAAATCTCCATTCCCACCCCACTCGGGGGCCAGCCAGAGGTGGTATTTGCCGAATCTCTGAACTACTCAAAATTTCCGGTACTGGTTCTCAAGAATCTGTCAGAACCTGCTGAATTTCACCCCTGGTCCATGGGCAAACCTGGATCTGGCCACTCATGTGCTGCAGTTACTTGTAGGAAGGAAGTTGAAGCTTTATTTAGTATCCCAATTTAGCAACAGGCTGCCACAACACAGCCATTGTTTCTAACCCATCAAACCTCAGAAGTATCCTGCCGGGGTCCTTATTGTTGCCATTTTTGCAGTTAACAATGTTCCCCATGAATTGATCAATTTCTCTCTTGAACAAAGGGAATCTAAAAAGCCAGTTTTCAGCCAATCCTCAACATTGCCTTGCTTTGTTTTCATAGCGAGGGGAGAAAAAAACCTTGGATCGATCCATTTTAAAGAAATGTGGAGAAATAGGGAAATAGGCAATTTAACTTTTGCAAAGGGAAAAGTGAACTGCTCAAAATAAAAATGACTGAGACATAACTGCATGGCACTCTTTATTTAATAAACTTATGCCGTCTAGTTCCAAACTACCTTGACTTTAGCTGGACTGGAGAAGAATCAAGTAGAACTAAGACAAAAGTTTTGGACTATGGGGGTTTACCTCTTGCATAATCCAGCACAAACTCAAATGGAGATGGGTGTTTAGAAATAAGAAATATAAATAACTTTTTGTAGGGTTTATACGTATTTATGTCCAATTCTCTTCTAAGAGGTAATATACTGGTCATAGGATTCCCCCTTTCTTTTCTTCTCTTTTCTTTTCTTTTTCTTTCCTGAAAAGAGACATGTGAGTAATGGGCTGAGAGAAAGTAGCTGACCCAAAGGCACTCAGTGAGTTTCATATCGAGAATTGATTTGAACCGAGTCCTTTAATGCCACAAACACCCTTCCACACTGGTATCTGTACTTGAAGTCTATTTCTGTGTCACAGCAGTCAAAAGGTAATCAGTTGAACTGGAAAGCTCCAAGCACTGTAGAAAAAATAGCTGCACAAGTGTTTTCCACTAGAAGAAGGAGCTCATGAAGCCATCATAGAAGCCTCTAAAACAAGAGAACAGTGCTTTTATTCAACATATAAGAATTTGATGATATGTTTGTAAAAACAGAAAGGCTCCTTCCATTTGTGTGGCTTAGGGTGATTCAGCAGAGAGCATTTGCACTATGGATCAAGAGAAGTGAAGCTTCATCTGTCCCTTCTGCAAGTCCTCTTCCTCCCTCCCTTCTGCTAAAAAAACAACCAAACACCTACTCTGAAAGTTGGTTTATCCACTAGATGGGATATTGTATAGTAAAAGAAGAGAGAATGGCTAAGATTGTTTTTTCATCTCCTATAAACCAAATATGCCAAGCAGAATTATATTCATGGAATACTTCAAATACAGGTGAAACTTGAAAAATTAGAATATCGTGCAAAAGTTCATTTATAGCAGTAATGCAACTTAAAAGGTAAAACTACTATATGAGATAAGACTCATTACATGCAAAGCAAGATATTAAAGCCGTGATTTGTCATAATTGTGATGATTATGGATTACAGCTCATGAAAACCCCAAATCCACCATCTCAGAAATTAGAATATTACATGCAATCAATAAAACAAGGATTGTACATAGAACAATATTGGACCTCTGAAAAGTATAAGCATGCATATGTACTCAGTACTTGGTTTGGGCCCCTTTTGCAGCAATTACTGCCTCAATGCGGCCATGACATGGAAGCTATCAGCCTGTTGCACTGCTGAGGTGTTATGGAAGACCAGGATGCTTCAATAGCGGCCTTCAGCTTTTCTGCATTGTTCGGTCTCATGTCTCTGATCTTTTCCTCTTGGCAATGCCCCATAGATTCTCTATTGGGTTCAGGGTCCACACGAGTTTACTGGCGAGTTTAATGATCATCTTCTGAGTATTAAACTTTGAGTTCCCACATTTGAGTCCAATCACATCTGCATGTTCAAGAGTGTGAGAAAACATTTTACAGTGCTGAAGTCCTGTAGAATCAAATAGGCTTATATGCTAGTAGAGAGACTGATAATCTGTACATTTAAAATGTTAATTTCTTTAAGCAAGAAGCTGTTTTATTTATTCCAGTAGCTAGTATCTCCCCTTTTCATAAAAAATAATATCTAGATGTTTGTAAAGTTAGTGACTTCTTTCATATTTTTTTTTGCTGATTTTGTCTCATGTCTTTAGTGACAGTACTGATTTTGTGCTATTCTCCCTTCCCTTCTGCCTCTGAGTATACTCAATATTTAATGGGTTAATAAAATAATAATTTAGATTTAGATAACTTTGGCAGAATGTACTTTGCAGATACTTGGGAATCATATATATATATGCATCTTGATTAGCTTGCTGTCTGAATATAGAGAGCATCACAGATGAACAATATTTTATGTTGTATATGTGTAGAGATTAAGGCTAGGATCAGGGAGAGTCTGGCCACTGAAATGCAGTGGGGGTTTTAGGCCTGTCACTCTCACAGTCCAGCCTACTGACGAGATTGCGTTCCTGCAGATATAATGGAGGGACAAGCCTGTCCGGTATGCTTGCGCACTTGGTGGAAAAGTGAAATAAAAATCTAACAAATAAATACTCTTTTAAAAAGAAAACAAGCTGTAGTGGCATTTTTCCCAGTGGTAGCGCACAAATAATCCCTGTTCAAATAGGAGTGATAATTTGTCTGTGCATAGCGATAGCTCACATTTCTAAGCTTGTTATACTGTGAACAGCCTGACTCGCAGAATAATTCTATTATTTTATAGTGCGGTCATATGCAGAAGGCTGAAGTACATGGGTTATTTGATTTTGATGAAGCTTTGCAAAGCTGATTCACTGTTCTATGAAACATTTTCATGTGCACCAGCAATTAATCATAAAACCCACGAAAAATATGTTTTGTACATACAAGGCAAAGCAGGGATTCTGATGACATTTACAGTTTTCAGTATAAAATACAGAGTGATCTCTCTCGCCTTCCCGCCCTCTTCTTTTCAGAAATATTATTTAGATTCCAAAAACTTTTTTTTTTGCTTCCCCATGGAATGGTGATAAGAGCAAATCAGTGCAGAGACAGTCCAGTACAGGGTTTGAAAAAGGCAGCATAGAGAAATAGAGCTAGGTGTCAATGGTAATATACACAGTATAAAAGAGATCTTGGAGGAGTGGGGGGAAAATAGTACCTCAAAACATAGTTAACAATCAGGAAATGAACATTTTCTAGTCATATCTAGAAAAGAAATTGGATTTTGTTCTTGGTCTTGCATTCTGGAAAAGATGATCAAACAGCTCTCAGAGGTTCACGTTAACAAATTCACTTGCCCATGGCTGCTAGAATATTGGTTATTCTGTTTCTAGGATACTGTGAATTAACTTACCAATAAGACTCTGTGGTTTTGTTTGAATGGGCAAATGCCATTGCACACCAACATTCTGATAGCCTCCTAACAGTTCCATGTAGATGCTAAATGCCATGGAGGATTAGATGTTGCATATGTGAAAGGATACACTTTGTAGTCCTGAAGCATTTTATTCTACGGAGGCAGCAGGCTTCATCTTGATGAGGCAGTTTGATATGCGTTAATAGTAACAACTAATAGGAAGAGCTCTCTTTATGCAGAACAATGATCTAGAATTCAACATGATGCAAAATTAAATCATTAAACCACGTGGCCAACACATGTCTAAAAGAGCTTCAATAGTTGTTTACCTAAGTATATTTTTTAAAAAAAACCTTCACCTAGCTCTAAGCTATGTGTATTAATAGTTGGCTAAGTGTTATATCAGAGGGAAGTGGTGGCTTAGTGGGCTAAGACGCTCAGCTTGTCGATCAGAAAGGTTGGCAGTTCGGCGGTTGAATCCCTAACGCTGTGTAATGGAGTGAGCTCCCGTTACTTGTCTCCAGCTTCTGCCAACCAAGCAGTTCAGAAGCATGTAAAATGCAGTAGAAAAATAGGGACCACTTTGGTGGAAAGGAAACAGAGTATCATGTGCCTTCGGTGTTTAGTCATAATGGCCACATGACCACGGAAACATCTTCGGACAGTGCTGGGTCTGTGGTTTTGAAACCAGAGATGAGCACCGCCCCCTAGAGTCAGCACATATGTCCGAGGGAACTTTACCTTTACCTAAGTATTATATTATTGCTCAGGGTGCATGTTATTGGTAGATATGAGTCTTTTCGATATGGCCCAGGCAAGGATGCCATAGACAGGAAAAATGTGTATAGGAATCTTGAAAAACTGTGGTTCGTAGGCATACCATAAATATTGCAGGATCACTGCAGCATCATTAATTTTCTTACAACTAAGTGTTTGGTACCCCTTGGCTTCTAAGAAAACCAGAATGAATTGGCTGCAGTACTGTAGGAATGGAATATATGAAATATAATTTAATAATAAACATTATTTAAAAGTTCAGAATTGCAGTTCAAGCCAGTTATTAATGATCTGAAACATCTCTTTAAAGTTGTCATGTAGCTTTGCTAACTGAACTGAACTGGAAATCTGTTTGGAAAAAAAATGTATGGATGACTTGAGAGACGGCCTTCTTGTGTGCAAAGAATATACTCTGCCTCAGGATTGTAGAACTCCCAGAAATGTGTCAGAAAATGAGCCTCCTATTTTCTTGCTTTCTTAAAGTATTTGAAATACACCACCTTCTTCCCATTTTAATTTTTCTGACTCCTTATTATTTATCAGTGTAGCTTGCTGATTTTTTTCTTTTACTTAAAAGATCGTGTTTTTCTCAGGTAGTTGCTGTAAAATGTCAAATGACATATCAGCATTCACAATTCCTTTAAACTGCCTTTAAACAAATTTTCTACTTTTGTAGAGGCATTAAAAGAAGGAAAGTTACTGCTCTTTTCGATGATCTCTCTCTTTTTTCGTTCAAAAAGAATAAGAACCAAGTGTAAGCTGCTTCTATGCATAAGAAACTTTCTGTTTTTCATCCCTCAATAACAGCCCTTGTGGCGCAATAATTAAATGCAGATTGCAGGCTAATTCTGCCCACAGCGACGGATTTGATCTTGACTAGTTCAAGGTTGATCAGACTTCCATCCTTCTAAGGTTGGTAAAATGACCCAGATGGTTGAGGGCAATATGATGACATTGTAAACTGCCCAGTGAATGCTGTAAAGCACTATGGAGAGGTATATAAGTGTAAGTACTATTGCTATCTTTTTCAAGCATGAACTGGTGATGATGACACCGTTTTGCCATCTGACAAATAATGTTGGAATGTATTAGAATGGTCCACTTCCTTTCTCACA
Organism: Thamnophis elegans; assembly: GCF_009769535.1. NCBI lineage: Eukaryota > Metazoa > Chordata > Lepidosauria > Squamata > Natricidae > Thamnophis > Thamnophis elegans. The sequence continues at coordinate 87,403,828 of NC_045542.1, forward strand.
TATATAGCTTCATTCTTTGTAAAGACACTTAATGATTCTCCCCCAAAATTTTCTTTTTCCAAGGATCACTTTGTTTATTTGTCCCAGCTTCTGCCACCTAGCAGTTCGAAAGCATGTAAAAATGCAAGTAGAAAAATAGGGACCACCTTTGGTGGGGAGGTAACAGCATTCCGTGCGCCTTCGGCATTTAGTCATGCCACATGACCACGGAGAGGTCTTCGGACGATGCTGGCTCTTCGGCTTTGAAACGGAGATGAGCACCGCCACCTAGAGTCGCGAACCTTTACCTTTACCTTTTGATGCTGGCTGATTTCTTATCAGGTCTCTTCCTATATTGCCCATATTGTCTTGGTTGCTATCTCCAAAACCCTTGTAAAGACTATGGTAATCCTCAGGTCTTTCATCTCAAGTGGAAGCTTTCACTTTTGATGAAAGTTTCATTAGAACTGGCAATGAAGGGCCATATGTATATGGAGGATTTTCCTTTATAGTCCCTTCAAATGGTAACAGGAGAACTTCTGCCTGTCACTCTGCACCCAGAAGGTGTGTTCTCTAGTCAAGGTGAGTGAGAGTTAATCCAACTTTTCATGGTGTCAAGCATGCATAACTTAATGGGGTAGCTAATTGTAGTTCCCATGATAGTAGTTCATATTTGATAAATACAGCACATATATATTTTTTGCAACTTTTTGGAAATCTTAGTAATCAAACTTGATCATACACATCTTATATGAGCTTCTGGAGTTTGGATTTTATTCTTATAAACCAGTTTGCATTTATTATTAGTATTTTCTGGAAATTATTTCCTCTTTTTATCACCAGGGAACAAACAATTATGCTAAGATTTAATACTTAATTATTTCTAGCGTTTTTCCTGGTTTCTTCATCCCATCCCCTTCATTGCAGTTGTAAAAAAGAAATGGAAAGCTTTTATTTCTATATTAAATTAGTACATATTTGCTGTGTGTCTCTTTATGGCCAGATTGTGGTAAATCTTAAAATGATTTAAAAAGAAAGACATTTTCAAATCATTTTAGATTTTATCCACACTGCACATTCTAAAGTATTCAAACAGCTTACAGGCTTCAATAGTTCTTTTCTTGTTACCTTTACAAGAATAGGGCAGAGATACCATGTGGGAGTAGCTTTAGACATCATTCAACATGTATACTTTAAGAAGCAGTGCTCCAGAGTTTCACTTAGAAGTTTTTCTAATACTACTGTTGTTTCCTAATACTACTGTTGCTTGACAATTGTATCCAAAATAACAATTAAAATTGATTTCACTTTTGGTACAAAGCACCATTGTCTTGATGTGAAAAATTATTTTCTTAGTTGAGATCAGGTATTCCACCTCACATATTTCTATTCCAGGTCAGATTTCCCTCCAGTTATTGGGACATTCTGACAATTACTCATGTAATTATCTTACGCTTCCTTATTTTTCTGCACTTTTAATTTAATTGGACACATGGGACTTCAGTTTACCCTCTTTTGCCCTCTCACTTTCTCAGGCTCTTGTTTAGTGACCTCTCCAGGTAGGTCTTGTTGCTGTTTTTCCTCCCTATCAATGGAATTCATAAAGTCTTCCGTTTGATATCTGCCTGAAAACAACATAAACAATATGTTTATCAAGCTCTTGGGAGGCCGTAATATTTAATTATGGCCTAAATTTGGCTGATAAGTCACCAAATTTTTTATATGGAGGGGGCTACTTCAGTGGGAAAAAATAGATTAAGTGGCATTTTACTCTAAAGGAAAAAGATCTGGAAAATCCAACTATGGCATATTAAACAGATGGAGGTGAAGTATGTTAAAACCTTAATGTTAGTCCTACTTGTAAATGCTCCATTTGTCCAGCCTAATGGACAAAAAGAATTTCAGCTCCTCTGTCCGTGTAGAAGGGAATGTCTTTATCAGTATGCAGAAATATCTGAAGATCTGCACACTGTTTCTCTACCCTGTCAAAGAAGCTCAGGTTCCTTAGCAGGTAGCTTTTTCACCCAGCACCCAGAGATGGAGAGAGTCCTCTCAGCAGCTTGCACTCTTTCTTGCTGTCTCCCCATTGATTCAGTGGAAAGCGCGCAGAGAAGTTTGCAAATGGTGGCTACATGATCATGAGTGCTCGGCAACTGGTCGGCAGCTGGGAGGGAATGGACATTTTGCTGTAACCTTCTCCTGGAGTGGAGAGGGAATGGAGATTTTACAGTATCCTTCTCCTGCCATGCCACATCCACCAAGCCACATTCACGGAACCAGTAGTAAAAAAAATTGAATCCCACCACTGGCTGTAATACATCCTTTCCAAAACCGTTGTAACTTGGAATACTCATTAAAGGCTACCAGTATCTATTCACCTTCCAATTGAAAATTTGCTACATATTTTTTATTTATGCAGAGATCATTTAATGATGAAAACTTCTGACAGTAGTGATAAAGATCACTATCATTGTCACAAAATTAAAGTTAATAATTAGGAGAGAGACAAGCATACATTTATTAAAAGCACTTACTTGAATAGATCTTTTTTTAGCAAAATGCGTCTATAAAGCATGAGTAGGACAATTTAATTTTTATATTTATACTATTGCATTGTGTGTCTTGAGTAACAATTTCATTTGAAAGACTATAGGTCTGTTTGCTGAAAAAGTACACATAGCTAATTTAGTTTCCAGTTTGGCTGAGCTAATACAAAATGTTTATTGAATTCATAATCACAGATGGAACATATGGCATGGACCTAATTTTACAATATTACAAGTAATATTTAACTGTATTTTTGTTTCTTTATTAGGTTTACATTAAACCTAAAATATTTTTTTAAATTTGTTCAGCTATGTAACAGAAACTGAAAATGTTTAGACATTTAATGTTTGAGAACACTGTGAGAAATGGAAGAAATTGAGAATTAAAAGGTTATTAGTTTATTTTATTTGCATAGATTTAGGATACAAAATGAAATATCTTTGGACAAATCAGGTTGTGTTTGGGATTTTTGTGTTTAAACAGTTTCACATATGCAAAGTATTCTGCAGGTGTAAAGTCTTGGAGAATTCTTTATTGTTAAAGTATGTATTTCTTTCACTTGTTTAGTTAAAAGTAGTTGGAGATATGTGTGAATGTTACATTTAAATTTATTCTAAATGTCCATAGCATAATAAAATTCAGTGCTGTTTTAAAAGTGAAAAATTAATGAAGTACCCGAATATAGAAAAAGCTTTGGGCTTTGACACTTTGGGTTTTAAAGTGGTTTAAAATATTTGCACATTCCCTTTGACAAAAAAAGCTTATTCTTTTCTTCTATTTCCAGTTTCACGTTGACTTTTCAAAGGAAGTGCAGGAAGATTTTGTCTGCGTTTCACCATGACACAAATTGTACTAGGAAGCTGGAGGGCAAAACAAAATAGTTTCTTTGGTTGGTGTAATCTACCTAGGAAAGCAGTTTGTTGCCCTGGAGGCACTGTTGCTAAGGTCTGTGTGAGCTCTTCAGCACTGTAAGATTTTAGATACAAAACCTGACTGGTAATTAGTTATGAAGTGATCCTTTCCACAATTCTAAATGGAAAAAAAAGGAACTTTTGTCTTTTCCCTCAAGTGCCTGAAAACACTCCAGAGCACTTTATTCCTTTAATCTAACAGATATATTATTTTTGTATCCCGAAGAGGCTGGAATGGATTATTGCATCTAGTCTTATATTGTCTGGATCAGTGGGTTTTGGTTTTCCCAATTTCTTCTTGGTTTAGGTTCAGTTGCCTTAAAAAAGAACATACATAATATTTTGGATGCTTATCTACGTGAGATGGCTTATATTTATCTTAACATCACAATGAATACGATGCCATGTTAGATAATTCAACCATTTCTTAATATTGTATTTTCATTTCTTAAAGTACATATAGAGGGGGCAAAGTTCTAATTTCTAACTATATACAACAATATGTTATCACTTCTAAGATATATTTATTTAGCGTGGCATCAGTAACCTCAAATATTTAATCTTTTATAGTGTATCATTCTTTTCTGCATATGCCCCTCTATGCTATTTTGCAAACTGTATCTTCTGCATGCTACCTGAAATGCTATATATTTTCCCAATGGGAGTTGTAGAAATAGAACAAAAGACTGCAAAAATGTAAGAGCTATAGAATTGTTTAGGTTTAGCAAGGAAGATTCAGCCATCAGGAGATTCTGTCTTGTACCTAATATGGTAGAATTAGAAGTGGGAAGGGACAATTAGATTATTATCTTTGCAAGAATCTAACTTAAAGTGTCTGTTAGAAGTGGCTGTCCAGCCTTTTCCTGAACACAACTACTATGAGAGATTCTGCTATGTCTCCACGTAATATGTTCCATTTTCCAATTCCTGTGATTGTTAAGAATTTCTCTTTCTCTCTGTATTTATCTCTTTCTCGTTCTTTATCCCACATACAATGCAAACATTATTCATGTAGCTGGGTCTTTGTATGAATGTTGTAACCATCAGTGGGTGTTCTTTCATTACACTGATACCCAAAAGAAGGGTTTCATTAGCTGCCCAGAGTCATTCTGGAATCATATGGATAAGAAAATTGATGAATGAGTAAACAAACAAACAAACAAAACTTCCCAAATTAATTTCAGTATGACACTGCTATACATGAAAAGATAGTATAGGTAAATATTGCCTAGGTTGTTAAAAGTAGGTAACCAAATAGGGAGGCTAAAATAAGGATGCATCATTTAAGTTAATAGCTATTGAAACATTTTATAACACTCTGGATGAGCTCTGTGTCAATATGAGAATGCAGTTGATCATTGAGCATTAGAAATGTCAATCAGAGCATGCAAGGTGTTCTTCCTTGTTTACATTCTGAGAGTTGGGTAGCATGGGTGGGAAGATGAGCCTGAAGAAAGCCCAGAGGCTTAGCTCTAGGAAAATCTCCATCTGTTAGAGAGATGAGTATCTGGCTGCTTATTTCATGTTAGAAAGATCGCAAAAATTTATAGCCTGTAGACGCCTTGTAATATTAAGAAAAATCTATTTGTAGCCCATTTTAATTATTTACTAAACTTCCTGCTAACAAAGTGGGAATGATGTTCCCTATGTTTCCTACTTATATTCCATTTAGTCATCCTGTCTCATATGTAGAAATGAAGTAGATAGAGGAAAATAGAAGCAAATAACAAAGAATTACCATACCAGGAAACAGTAGCAAAAACAATAATTATTTGGAAATATTTTTGGTTTAATAGAATTTTGGTTTTAATTTTGAAAAAAAAAAAGAAAGGAAAGTATGGATAATCCTCAGTTATTGACTACTGTATAGTGACTGTTCAGAGTTATGGCAATACTAACGAGGAGAGTTAGGGATGGTCCTCAAAATTGTAGCCATTGGCATCTCCAAGGTCCTATAAGGACCAGATTGTTGGGGGCAATATGCTGACTCTCTGTAAACCGCTTAGAGAGGCCTGAAAGGCCTATGAAGCGGTATATAAGTCTACTGCTATTGCTATAAAACATGATTTGAGCACTTGGTAATCAGCACAATTTAGGAGTCACAGCATCTCAAGTCACATGATTGGTGACCTTCATTGCCAGCTTCTGTCAGTGGGGAAACAGACAGAAAAAAGTCAGTGGGGAAACAGGCAGAAAGTTGCAAGTTGCCATTGCGTGACATCACACTTAACAATCAATCAGTAATACCAGAACTGCCATTGTAAGTCAGCATAGGCAGGTGATTTTTTCCCCCTTATAACCAATGTGCTTAGTGATGTACTTATTGGTCCCAGTTATACTTGTAATTATCTTTAAAGGAACCTTATAATAGAACTGATATGACTTAAAAATACCAGGCTGTAGTATGGCATTCCTATCAGCTAAATTTCTTAGCCTAATAATAAATGTCTCACGCTATTTGCAAACAGAACAGTTTTAGAATTCTCAGTCTGGAATACTTAATCAGTTTAGCCTTTGGGAGTATTGACTCCAATATTTCCTTTCCTTACTGCATTAATAAGGGAAGCACAATATTCTTTCTTGTAGAAACATGCCCAGAATGTAATTTCTAAAAAAAAAAAAATTGGGAAGAAACTTTTATCATATGAATACCCGATCCCAAGTTTCTTGTAAACTATATTATATTTAATATTTAAAATGTCAGGGTTCACATTAAAACTACCAGTAAATCTTGCTCTCTGCACACTTAACCTCTTATGTGGCACTTGACAGAAAATTCTCAGATACATCTCAGCTAAATTAGGCTGTGTTGCACCTAGAATGAAGCTGGAGATACATACAAATGATTTGCTCAGTGCAGTGCAAAGAAATCAATGCCTTCATTTATATCTGTGCAACAGAAGTTAAATTCTAGGGTTTTTCCTGCTACCATATTGGCCAATATTTTGGTGGCAGTGAGAGACAGCTAGTAAATTTTTACAATACATCTCTCTTAGCCTGGGAACCAACATTATACTTAACAGTCAGCAACAATATGAGGATTTGTCATTGTCATGACCTTATATTGATCTCAGTGTGGTTATTATTACTTCAGCATGTTGCGAACAAAATAACTCTTTGGTAAAGACTACAAGGTGGTTTATATCTGACTACTAAGAATATCATTTTTAGAACATGTCTTTCCTCTTCAATTTTTCTTCTTTCAGTATTCTTTTAATTTAGTTTCTCCCTCTTAATACGTGTCAGGGCAAGCTGAGCTCATGTATGACTGTGGTTAGTTATAAAACTACCTAGGAACAAGTACTTTCATACAATTATAGTTTCAACATTGTTTGTGAGGCAGTACAGCAATAGCCTTTTTGATGTATGTATGTATGTATGTATGTATGTATGTATGTATGTATGTATATGTGTGTATATGTATATGGTATACGTATACCGTATATGTATATATATGTATATTAAGGTGACTAGACGTCCGGATTTCAGCATGACAATCACGCTTATAACAATTTTTTCCCGTGTCCCTCCGCGTTTTAAAAAAGTCCCGATTTTTTTTCTGGCTTCACGTTGAAAGCCCAGTGGATTTGCTTAAGAATCTAACCGGGGCAGAAATCCTAACCGGGGCAAGACAAAAGACACCCTGTCTAACTAACCTCTCTCTCTGTCTCAGTACTTTCATCGAAGATATTAAAACTTAAAGCAAGAAACGGACCCCCCACACTTTTATAAGAAAAAATGAATCATTACCATAGAGCTGCAGGAAACACCTGGCTAGAGAGGGAAGCAACTGTTACTTCCTGGATTTTCCGGAGGGGAGGGGCACGGAGTTTGGAGGCCTGCTCGTGTGGGGAAAATGGTGCTCTTCTTTTTTTCTTTGAAAACTATTTCCCTGGGACTATTTAACCATTTTAATTTGCTCAGTTCTTTGTATTAACATCTACATCATTCTGGATTGACTGGAGTGTCTGGCTACTAGTGAGTGGGTTTTTTTCTTTTATTTTTTAATGTATTTTATAATATATTTTATTTATTGTGCATAGGATTTATTAAAATAGTTTTTTCTGTGTGGATTAAGTTAAGAACTCCCTGTTATTAAGCTTCCCTCAATTCATCTCTGAGTAGATTCCCACCAACTTCAAGATCCCAAGGGCACATCTTGGAAGCTACACCTTTGCTTAGTTTATAGATGATGCCTTTCCTTAAATATGAAAATAAATACATTTATTGTTCAAATGTGTACATCTCAATAGAAATGACTCTCAGGGGTGACAACAATCCACTAAATAATAATATGAAACAGTAATTACAAAAAAAAGGAGCAAACTGTTATGAAAATTATTATTAAAAATAAAGAATAAAAATGGAGTTATTAAGTATATTAATTGCAGCAACCACAATACAATATCTCGGTCCTTCTTTTCATTAAACTAGACATACCCAATTCCAAGGAATTAAAAGATGCTTGCTCCTGGGGAGGAAAGCTATGGCAAATCTAGACAGCATCCTAAAAAGCAAGGTGAGCAGATTTTCAGTAAAGAGGGACACCTTTGACTGGGGGTGGGGCTTGATTAAAAATTTTGTATGGAGCAACAAAATTTTCATGCAACGCAAAATAGTATTGTAATATTTTTTTTTATTCAACATAACTACAATTTACAAATATAAATTGTAACTGTTGCCAAACATCAAAATTTTGATCTTGTGACCATAAGGATGCTGCAACGGTTGCTAAGTGGTGAAAAATGGTCATCAGTCACTTTTTTCAATGCCATTGTAACTTTGGTTGATTTTAACTGGCTGATTTTAATACAAATGTAAATACTTCCTGTATAAGCAAGCATCCCTAATCTTACAAAGTCTTATTTTTTATGTATATCTTCATTCTCATACTATTTATTTTATTGAAGCCATTTTAAGTGAAGTTACTTGCTGTTTAATGCTCTTTATTTTATACAAAACCTCATGGACTAGCTTGCCAGGAATGGATAAACATAAATTGGGCTATCTCTCTTGCAAGATATCGCAAACAGAAACAAGAAAGTCTGAGGTTATGCCATGCTATATTTGTAATTAGTTTTGGATTGTTGAGCACTGCAACTTGATACATTTTTTCTGAGTGCATGGATTCACAAGGCAATTGAGACAGCAAGGAAAGTGGGGTGGAAGAGAATGATTTTGTGGGAGAAATGTACAGTTAGAATTGTGAGAGATGGCTTTGGAGATCAAGCAAAGTCTGGATCAAATGAATGGATTGTGCTGAGTACCTAGACAGAGTACAGTAGCTGGTGCCAGTCTCAAAGGAAATTGTAGGTCTTAAATCATCAAATCTAATGACTTTGGAGTTTTTGAAGCTATATTGTGGATGGATCAGGGCAAAGGTCTTGGTATTTCATTTTTAGAAATCAAAAGAAACTCAAGGTGGTTTTTAGATATTAGATTAATGTAGAGTTCTTACTGTCTCTGAGTATATTGGCAAGCCAGAGTTCCACACCCAAAGCTGATTGCTGTCAGAACTTTCTTTCAGAGGTAAGACATTCTTCTGATGGCCTTTGTGTTCACCAGTGTTTGCTATTACAGCCTGCTCCTGAGTGATGTCCAAGGTAGTCCGGCCTGATTCAAGCCAGACTTCCCAGTCACAGCTCCCCTTCCCAAGTTTCTTCTTAAGGAGACTATATTGCTGCTTTAGGCAGCCCAAGATGTATACATCTACCACTTCTTGTAAGAGGACACTGTCTTGTGGATGAGAGGCCACTGTGCTTGGACTGCTTGGAACAAACACGCAGGCTTAGAATCAGTCTTATGGGACACATTGATGCAAGTAGAAAAGCTCTGTAAGGACAGCTCCAGGACCTAGATCTTTACATTGGCACTGCAATATACATCTAAGCAGAATGGAATCTAATCTGTTTGCCTTCAGATTTGTTCATGAAACCCTAGGAAATCTCATTCCACAGTTGCAGAATATAGTAACAATAGCACTTAGACTTATATACCACTTAATAGTGCTTTACAGCCTTCTCTGACTGAATCCTTAGTTTATACACTGAAGCTGCTGATACTTCACTGTAGCAAAATTTGGAAAGAAAAGAAGGTGTGGTTACCTAATTTACACGATGAAAGAAAACAAGTTAATCTATTGCTGAGTTCTGTACTCACAAAGTAATGCAGCTGAATGACAGTTTCACCACTTACCCACTTACATTACAAATGCACGGCAACTTCTGTCTGTATCTCATTACAGTAGTAAAATCTTCAGTGAATCCTTGGGTGGGAAAATTTATATAGTATAATACAAGAACAGCAAAATCTTATTGGAAATAGGGAGATATTTCATAATTGGCAAAAAGTAAATACAAATCTGCCAGCTTTGTACAGTGAAAGGTATATGAACATTCTGAGATGCTTTCGGGCACTGTTTCTATTTGATCCAGAAGTTCTATTTGAAGTTCTATTTCATGTGTTGAAAGGTTGCTGGGAAAGAAAAGGATCACCTGTAAGTGCCAAGACTTGACTTTGAAATTGTACTTTTTTGATCTAACTCTGCACTATTTAATTGCATGATTTTCACATTTAGTTGGAAATAAAAAGATGAGAGACATAAAAAAGAAAATAGGGATATGGGTTTTTCTAAACATCTCAATACAGTGTTTTCATTTAGAATCATCAGAATGTTTTGAAAGCTGCATTGAATGACCTTGTTTTGTTTTTTTCCCCTCTGTGAAACCCAAAGGATTTTGTTGTTATTATTGTGTTATTTCTGAAATGTGCAAAGTAGCACATTTAAAATGATGAAAGCTGTGGTTGTAATTTGTCCGTTCTTTTTCTTTTGGGGAGTGGGATTGCAAAGGATGTTTATATGGGTTACCCCAAAACATATTTCAGTTTTTGTTCTTATGGAAAATATGATCAAACAGTGAAAGACCTTCCAGCAAGCTTCATTTCTGTGTTTTCAGTTTTTCTCCAAGGAATCTCTATAATTAGTTTCCTTTTCTGTGTACAGAGAAGTCTTTCCCTGGAGCTTTAAATGTACTGCATGTTACATTATCCTATGCAACAAGATTAGGCTGCACTCACTGCTAGCATAACACAAATGTAGCAGCTTATTAAAACAGTACATAATATAATTTTATTTCTTAAGAAGCACAAGTTAATTGATGGTTATCTTGATGGTTATCATTGGCCTAATTGCAGACAAGACAGCATGGAGCTTTTATGTGCTCCACAGGAGAGCTTAAAAAGTAGAAGGAAAATGCAGTCTGCTCTCAGTTTTACATTTAATTGGTTTGCTTTGCGTAATAAGTCTACATTTGCGTTCAGAGTGAGACAGTATCGAAGGTTATTTGACCACTAATCATATGAGATTTCCCTGGATTTTTTAGTGCTCCTCTTTACCCTTTCCGTTTCTGCTTGCAAGTAGACAGTCATCAAGTTGTGAATGGACTGTTCCCTGTTATTATACAAAGTAAAATTCTTAAAGGCATGATAGTTATACCCTGATCTATATTTCTGATCAAGAGCCTTGATGTTATGTCTGGCTAGCAAAGTAGTCTACATCATCTGAATGACTTCTTGGGCCCCAAACTAGCATGAGATTATTCAGCTAAAGCAGAAACAACAGTCCCACCTACAGAAGTGTTTGTTCTGTTTTGTTGTCTAATGCATCATACATAAACAGTTAAAGATGATGTGACCTGAAATTGAAAAAAAAAATAGATCTGATATATAGAAGGCAGATTCCACTGCTCATTCGCCTTGTACTTTGTCTGCTCTCAATCTTATCTTTCAATTCTGAAAGAAAAGAAAGAAATGGTGGTTGGATTAACTTCCTGCATCCCATCACAAAATGCAAAGCTATCTGTGGTTACAGAAACATGGGAAGAGAATGTACCGCCAAGGCACTAGATGAAGCAAAAACAGCTTTGAGCACAATTCAGCCTGCATATTATGAATCTGATAGAAATCAGAACAATGACACACTTCAAAGAGCTAATGCTCTGCTGAATGCAGGCTCCAGACTTCAGAGATAAAGAACAGAAGTAAAGAGACTCACCTCTCTCTATATATATGATTGAATTATACTACAATAATGAAAATGGGTGTGACTGTTTTGCCAAGTGTTAGCAGTAAGAGAGGTGTTAACTAAGCACAGTACTTACTGCCCAGCTTTTTCAAGATGTACTTCCGTTTCTTGTTTCACATGGCATGCATTTTTGTTCTTGTTGGTGGCTGATTTGATATACAGTCATCCTTGGTCATTCAAGTGTGTGGTGAGCTTGTTTTTTGGTGTAAACAGATAACAGCTAAAGATGAGGTGACATGAGTGACATTTTCCATTACACAGTTCTGGAGTATCATTTACGAGGGAACATTTGGTTTCATTTGAAGAACTCCTATGGATTTTTGTTTTGATACGAAGAATGCTATGTGGCGTTTGCTGATGAATTATCCTTCATGACAGTGAAAATACTTGCTGTCGGGTGTGATTAATAATGTGCTGTTACACCTTGTACAATTATATGGTGCTATGTAATGAAGATGGTTAAAATGTAAAGCAAAACATCCAAAGGCTTTTCTATAACCCTTGGTTAAATGCTCTTTGTTAAGTGTTACAGAGAACAACGCTTAAGAAAACGTTTGTATTTGCTTTGCCATGTGTAATTCATATTTTACTTTTTAAGATACTCTGCTGGCTTTGTATCAATGTCTAATTAAAAAAAAGGTACAGTGTGCACTGAGGCTGAAACTCATAATAGTTGTGGCAGCTGGAGTAGTATTAAGTTTGAAGAGAAACATTTTCCTAGCCAATGAGCAGCAGAGTGAGTTCCTCTAATTTGCCTCTGTCCTTGCATACAGGTTAGCTTTTGTTAAAGGTGAATGTTATTTTAGTGCCTTGGGAAAAGTGGGTATTCCCAATTGAAGGGAATAATACTTTCCTTATTTCAGTATTCCCTTAGGTACATAGCAATTATAGTGGATGGTCACTATTTAAGGTTTAATTTTCTAGTTAAATGGAAAGTATATCATTTGGATGGATGGATTGGAGAGATCTCTTCACATGCAAAATTCATAAAATCCACAAGGGGGAAATACTTTTTTTCTTATTTTATGTAATAATTGTATAAAATGTTACAATTAAAAAAGATAAAAACTAATACAAAGTAAAAGATGGAAGAAAAAAAAGAAAAATAGAAAGTGCAGAAAAGAAGAAAAATAGAAAAACAAAAAAGAAGAAAAAATGGAAATAGTGAAGAAAAGAAATATAAAGAAATGATTTCTCCCTTCATCGCAAGAAGAATAAACATTGTAGTAACTTTTCACGTTTTCCAGCTGATGGCGCAGGAGGATACAGAAGTGGGTTGTTCAATCCTTATTTGCCCAAGAGACTGAGTCAGAATTGAAGCCATGCCTCCAGCTTCCCTTGCTGACTTCCAATTCCGACTCAGTCTTGCCCAAAAGAGATGTATTTTTCATTGCTGTGAGTTGATTTGATTTTTTTAAAGTTAGCTTGCTTTAAGGTTGTTTTTCTTTGTTTTTTTACTGTTATTATGTGATTGGAGAGTGTTGAACTTGGTTCACAGGTTTTTCCTCCTGGTTGCTGCTGGCTTAGTGAAGCGTTTGGGCAAGGCACGTGTTGGAGGTTCCAGGCTTTTTGCAGGAATGCAGCTGGCTGTGCTGGCTATTGGAGCGTTTTTTGAGGCTCCATTTCGACTTGAATTTTGATTGCTGGCTTGTGTGAGGCCAGAGGGGCTCCCTGCGTTGCTGCTGGTTTCTCAGGAGCTGCAGTGGGTCAGCGATGAAGCAACTGATGCAGGGGGTGCACGTAGGATGCACGGGTGCCATCGCAACTTGTGGCAGAGCTGTGCAGCCGATCCAGATGTTCTTGGGGCCATTTGCTTGCCGGAACCATTTGTTTCCTTGAAGCTTCTTCCTCGTCAGTACAGGATATGGGGGTGGCCATTTTGGAAGGGCTTCTTGGGCAGCAGCCATTTTGTGAAGGTCCTCATGGCAGTGGCCATTTTGTTAGTGGCCATGAGGTGGGGGCCATTTTGATTGGACCTCCAGGGAGTCACGTGGTTGGGGGCTATTTTGTTTTCCCTTTTTCTCACTGCCACGAGGCTCATTGCAACTGCCAGCTCCTGTGGGACAATTGCAGATTGCTGAGCTGCCGAACCAAGTCTAGCGAGGCCTTGGTGCAAAAAGTACTATAGCATTGCCATGGCTGATTCCAAGACTGCGCCGAAGAAAAAGTGTTTCTTTGTGGAGCCCATGGCATGAAAGGAAGAGATCCCTGTGCCGAAACTATTTCTGGATGTCATTCAGAAGCAGTGGACCAAGCCAGGTACTTTCCCAACCCTGGGTGGGAATGACAGACACTTCTATAATATGGAGCCTGATTTCTACCAGGCATTGCAGATTCCGGAGGTGGACGCTCCTGTGGCCACCCTGGCATCCACAACACCCATGGTGACAAGTGATGTGACAGACAACCTGAAGGCGGAAGATAAGAGGACAGAACTGGCCTTGCGTAAGACTTTCCTGGTGGCAATGTGAGCAATTAAGGCTGCGGGTGATACGGACTATCGTGGCTTCTAGATGCCCAGCCACGACCAGAATTTACAACACCATGTGGTCTACGTTTTGTGAAAGGTGCCGTAAGGCGCATGTGGGCTCCCAATGCTCCTCTCTGCCTAATGTCCTAGAATTTCTGCAGGACCGGTTAGACAGGGGATTGTCCCATAACACGCTCCAGAGACAGGTCTGTGCCCTGTCCACTGTCCTAGTGCTGGACGGTCGGGAGGGCCTGGGGCGTCATTTGGTTGTGAAGAGGTTTCTAAGAGGGGTGGCTAACCTCCGGCCCCCGGTAGTTCACAGGTTCCCATCTTGGGACTTGTTCATAGTCCTCCTGGCTATAATGGATCCCCCCTTTGAACCTCTGAGGACTGTTTCCTTGCAGTCCCTTACCTTAAAGGTAGCCTTCTTGGTTGCCATTGCATCTGCAAGGAGGATTTCCGAGCTGGGTGCTCTCTCAGTTAGGGAGGACCTTTGTATTTTCCATCCTAAAACAGTCGTGTTGAGGCTTGATCCCGTTTTTATTCCCAACATTAATTCCTATTTTCATAGGACCCAGGCATTAATTCTCCTGGATTTTTGCTCCAATCCCACTCATAGGAAGGAGAAATTGTGGCACAAGTTAGATGTGCCGAGGGCTTTCCGTATTTACATAAAGAGGACGGCGTCCTCCAGGAAGACGGAGGTGGTTTGTCTCTTTTCAGCCTTATGCTATAGGGTCAAGGGTGTCCCCCTCTACCATTGGGTGGTGGTTAAGGGCTTGTATTGCCTGTGCCTATGAGGCTCGAGGTAAGCCAGTGCCACAGGGGATAATGGCACATTCAACTAGAAGTGTGGCCACCATGGCCGCATGGAATACTCATGCACCGATTGGGGATACCTGCAGGGCAGCGACTTGGGTTTCCCCATCACCCTTTATTAAGCACTATAGATTAGATGCATTTGTATCTGCTGAGGCGTCATTTGGTCGACGAGTGCTTCAGGGAGTTCATGCTCCCTTGGGTACCACAGACTAGTGAGTTCCCACACTAGGGACTGCCACTTTGGTATGTCCCACTTCTCGACCGTCCTGCACCATCTGCTGGAGAAGTAACATTGGTCCTACCTGAACGTTCTTCTCAGCGTGGTGCACGACAGTCCAGATCCGTCCCTTGGTTTGTTTGTTGGTTGGTTTAGTTAGGTCTGTGTCCCCAGGGCTATTAATGCTGCGGGTAGGGCCTGTTTTTCTTTTGTTTCCCTAGTTGGAGCTGCGCCTCATCGGAATTGGAAGTCAGCAGGGGAAGCTGGAGGCGTGGCTTTAATTCTGACTCAGTCTCTTGGGCAAATAAGGATTGAATAACCCACTTCTGGACCGCCCTGCGCCACACTGAAAAGAATGTTCAGGTAGAACAAACAGTCCTTCCCTTAAAACACAACAAATTATCTTCTTCCCATATTCCATCTCTTATCTACAAGAAAATCCTTAAAGCCTTGTTCAGTCCTGCTCAGCAAAAGTCCATTAAGGGTTACCAATGATAACTATATACTGAAAACTATATAGGAAAGGATAAACAAGGCAAAAAATAAAAGAGGGCTTAGGGGAAAGAGGTTAAAGAACACAAAATCAGGAGTGTAAAAGGAAAGAAAAAAGGTGGAAAAAATGGCAAGGGGAAAAAAAAATAACTTCTACCTTTCTTCTGTACAGATATAAAAACATTAACCTCTTATTCTAAAATCAACAATTAAGACAGGGTATTTTTATAACGATAAACAGTTCAAATAGCCAATCCCAAAATTAAATTTTTATTTCTTTCAGTTTCTAGCAAGAAGTCCAATAATGGTTTCAAAGAAAAAACAAAATTAGCCAAAGTCTTGTCTTTAATCAGAATAGTCAGTTTTGACATCTTATCAAATTCTACTAGTTTTATCCTTTCTTCTATGTAGAAATGTGTACATCATTCCATCTCTGTGAATATAAGAGTCTCACTGTGATATAGAGAAACTAGACACCATATTTCCTTTCACTCTATCTATCCATCAAACCTAGAAGAAAAACCTCTGGTTTCAGTTGTATATTTATCTTAAGAATTCTCTGGATCAATATATATATATATATATATATATATATATATATATATGTGTGTGTGTGTGTGTGTGTGTGTGTGTGTGTGTGTGTGTGTGTGTATACAGATATATATATATATCTGTCTCAGTATTTCTTAGCTTTATTATATATCCACCTAAGATGGTAAAAAAAAAACATTCCTTCACATTGATTGCATTTCCAACATATATTTGACACTCCCTTATATATCTTTGACAAGTTTTCAGTTCTTATATACCAATGACCTCTCATCTTTTAGAAATTTTCCTTCAAATTATAATTCAATGTAAATTTCAATCCTTTGCACCACATATTATCCTGATGGTCAAGCATTATATTATATGCAAAATAATGTGCCCATTTGATCTAACATATTCATATTCCATAGTCATTTTCAGTAAAAGTTTCTACATCTTAACAATAACATATTCATCATTAGTACTCAAAGTGAATTAGATTGTGTACTAATGATGAATATGTTATTGCTAAGATATAAATCAGTTTTCTAATAATAGATGTGCTGAGGTTAATCATAATCTTGACAATATACTACTTTAATCTTGATCAAATAAAGCAACTTTACATTCCTTCTTTTTACATCTTGTTCTTTAACTTCTTAAAATAATGCACTATAGCTTGATTTCTTTTTTATGTTTTCTTTGTCCATTGTGAGAAAAACCTTCAAAAATTTTAAAAGTTTATTTTGTAAATCCAATATAGCAAAGTTATCCAGATCACATTTTTGGTTTGTTATTTGTAAAACCCTTTTAATTATTAAGATATCAGCCCATTTCATATGCATATATGATCAGTATAGGATCTTTTCCCATATAATTATTGTAGCCTGTAATTTTAAATATACTTTCAAATCAATCTCATTTTGGTCCAGTATGACTTGTTTCTCTTCCATAGCATCTGTTAAAAGATAATCTATAATGGCAGATACTCTCAAAATTAACTTTTAGGTCCATTGTTCACAAATACCCTGTTTGCAGTACAAGTGAGTGATCGTATGATCTCTACCTTTTCTGGAGATGCTTTGATGGTTAGAATTTGCTGTCTGGCTATTAAACTCCACTACAGTGTCATCTCCACTTTGAGAGGGATGGCTGGTTTACCATGAATCCTCACCAGAAGGACAGGAAAATACTTGTTTTAGTTAAATTCTGCATTGAGATCTTGGAGGGGAGGATTCCTTACCTGTTAGAATATATTGAGAAAATCTCTCCCTTCCTCCGTCCCCCCTCTCTCTTTCTCTCTTATATATAATGTCTAAATATGTGTGTGTATTATTGCTTTATATACTTAGATCAAAGGAAAAAATATTTTAGACAAAAACTTTCAATGCCAATTTTACCATTCCTATTTATTTTCATTGAAGTGCAAAGGTGCGTATTAGCCCATCTTTCCACTTGTGTAAGTTAATATAGCTCCTTGTCTCTGTTTGGTAGAGTCTTGAAAAGACATGGTTATCATCTTAAAAGACTTAAGGCATGACCTTAGGTTTTAACAGTTCTATTGAAACTAAAGACAGATTGCCTACTGGCTTCCATCGTTTGGTACAAAGCCCGCAAAATTGATTTCCAATAGTGCCTCCAATGCTTGGAGTCGCACAGATGTTTAAAGCTCTAGACCTAAGTGCATGATTGCAATATTAAAACACTTCAGAAAAAGCACACTCTGTGTTTTTTGCCAGTCATCATAGGAGAAAATTGACTCTTAAAGCCACATAGATTAACAATGATTATGGCCTGTAATTTTTCCCATCAGCATGTAATTTAGCATGCAGACATATGCAATCTGTATAGGACTGATTTCACATTTTTCTTATTTTGCTGCCATGCAATAAATTGCATTTCAATAATTTTTGTGGCAATCAAAATAGTTGGCAGAAAAATAAGTTAAAGAAGACAGCTTATCAGATGAAACACATTATTGATGCAGTATTGTAGTAGTCAGAGGTGAGCAGAATTCTATCATGGTTTTCAATATCTAGAAGCAAGCAAAATTACCAAGATTTACAGTAGCCAGAGATTATTGTTGTACTGCTTCCATAGTCCTATAAAGAAAATTCTGGATTTGCAACTCAAAAGTCTTGATTAGAGTTCTGGATCTTTTTTTTTAACCAGTGAAATCTTATTTTCTCAAATATCTCTGAATTTGAGAGGATCTTGGTTCATGGTTATAAACATAGCTAAAAGTAGTGCAGTTTGGTAATAATAATGTTAGAAATTTTCCGTTTTGGAATCTGTATCTGTAATCAAATCATTATGTTCTTTCACAATAAAGCATAACTGCCATGCTTCCAAGAAAAAAACTGAATAGTGAATTATACCCTTAAGAAGAAAACCTGCTGTTTTGTTTACTTATAATTTTTAGTAATTTTTTAAAAAAGTATTATAACTTTCAAATCAAATGCAGAGAATAGGCATCTGAAAATCTTAGAAACACACCTAAAGTCAGATTCATTTTTAAAGGAGTTTGGATAACCTATAGGACCTTTTGTGCTATCAGAACAAGTTAGGGAATGAATATTCATTATAACATTTATTTAGATATAATTGTATTCAAGTGGAATTTGAAATTAGGTAGTTGGACTTTTTTTATCAACTAATGGTTAAAACTGTCAACCTCAGGAATACAGATGTGATGCCTCTATCCTGAACATAGTGTGACTGACTTACTAAATATCAGCATCCGTAGCAGGGTTCCCATTTTAAAGGGTGTCAATGATTCAAAATGTATAAACTTGTACTACTGAAATTGTGTTCTAAATTAGTATATTTTAACTTGCTTTTAGGCAGAAATGCAAAATGTTTAGACAGTGGTATGTAAAAGCAAATCCTGGGTCACCTGAGCATAAAAACTAGGATTGTACAGATCATTTGTTGAGATGTGTGCAAAATGTCCTTTTGGATCCATGTCAAAAAAAAAATCTGCAATTCCTATAACATTGATCTTGTTGTTTGGGGAAACTCTAGGCCAGTGTTCCTCAACCTTGGTGACTTTAAGTCAAGTGGACTTCAACTCCCAGAATTCCCCATTCTGGGAGTTGAAGTCCACAGAACGTAAAATCGCCAAGGTTGAGAAACACTGCTCTAGGCCCAATGAGCACGTGCAAAAGATTTTTCTGGCAGGGTACCCTACAACAAAAGTACTTCTGAATCTACATACTATATACATTTATCTATAGTCATACTGATATACTGTCTTTACTTCTCATTGGAAGTCCCCCTCTTTCTTTTTTTCCCCAGTTTTTCTTTGTAGTTACATAATAAGAGAAAGATATAAGAAGTTGCATTCTATCTTTCTTTTTATGCTCTTTTCTTTAGTGCTGTAGTAGAACTTTTAGTCCTGATTAAAATATAGTCTACTTTTGGCCAAGGAGTTAGGGCACCACTGGGGAAAAGGCAAAGCAATTCCGAAGTGTTTAGGTTCTGTTGGAAACCAAGCCAAAATTCATAAGGAATTCTGGTATCCAATCCCAATGTCACAATCTGGTGAAGAGTTAACTGTTAGAATAAATGTAATTCAGTCAGTATTTTTCAGAACAGAAAAAGAAATGGATTGAAAGACACTGTGATGCTCATTGAACATCACAGTAAGAATTTTAAAAAAATTAAGCTGCTGTTAATATTTAACTAACTAACCATGAAAGTAGAGGGACACTGATAAGTCTATGGAGAGTACAATATCCAAACAAGTGAAATGATTTTTATGTTGGGTCTCTTACATTAAAGACATCATTCCCCCCACCAAATCGGATTGAAGATTTTGGATAAAGTGGCTTCTCCTTTGTTTCAGATGTCATCAAAAAATGGTATTTAATCCAATACATGGATCAGCAAATTTCCCATTTAAAATCTTTTCTCTGGAACTACTATCAGATTTATTTAATTAGATTTCAGTAGAGCATCTGTAGCACAAGTAAATTCCAATAATTAAGGTTCATGATTTCTCTATATTAAAAATGTCACTAAAATTGCTTTTGCAGAACAGATAATTTCTTTTTATAATTGGAATTTGTCATGAATTGTTTCCTCACTTACAGCTATTAGAAATTACAAACAATTTTATATAATTACATTAACTTTATTTTATTTTACCTTAATTTTTTCCAGTTTCCATTTGTATTATACTCTGCTATTTTATCCTATTTTAAAGCATTTACTGCTATATTGCTATTTCAGGTCCTAGTTATATGGTTGCTCTCACTTTGTGGTTATTCCTATGCTACTTAACAGAAACTTAACCAACTGCCTTTAACAGGAATGTAATTAAGATCTTGGCTTTCAGAGTAATTTTATGCAATTAAAATGGTCCATTTACTATTGTGGAGGAAAGAGTTCACTGTTCAGTTGGTCATTTTACTTGCCTCACTAGAATTAAAGTCCTATGCATAATTGGAGTTAACAATACCACATGTTAAAAATTGTCCCCTACATTGTTCTTGCTCAAGGATTTTAACAAGACCTTTCTGAATATGTCAAGTATAGAATGATCGTCCTCCTATGGGGAAAAATGTCCTAAATTGCTTACCCACATTTCATGTTCTGTTGAAATGTCATCAAGAATCTTGGTAATCTTTAAAGCTAAATAGGACAGATCTGGTTAGTACATGGATGGGAAACTACTATCAAAATGTAAGGACTGTGGTCCTTATTGAGTTGTCCATCCCTCTACCTTAATCCCCCAAAATAACAGAAGACAGTAGCAAGTCATAACTGTAGTGCTGACAAGGAAATTCAATATAGTCGCCATACATTTTTGAAAATTAAACCTTACCTTAACCATTTGTTCATGCTAATATCAAAAAGTGTACTGTTGACCCATAAGAAAATAGCATTGATGTTTTATTTTACACTGATTATGCATATTCATAATACAGAACGAAACATGAATTTATGGTTTTGTTTTTTTTCTCATCACTATAGATGTCATTTTTTGCATACAGTGTGCAATACAGATTAGCACTCACTGACTGTATCCATCAGAGAATGGATGTTTTCTTTTCTTTTTGTCTTACAACTCTGCTAAGGAATTGAGAGACTCTGGAATGGATCAGAGAATGTTATTGTAGAAAAGAGGATTCACTTACATATTTTGATACAGCTCTAACTTTTGATTTTTGAAGAATATGTGTGCTGCTTATCTGTATTAACAGAATAACAGAGTTGGAAAGGACCTTGGAGGTCTTCCAGTCCAATGCCTTGCTCAGGCAGGAAACCCTTCACAATTAATTAATTAATTAATTAATTATTATACCATTAATTGGGGGCAGGGTGATGATGAGGATCATGATTATCACGATATATTTCAGTCATTTTCCAAAAGACACTAGAGGAATAGCCCAGTGCAATTATAGATACTTGCATCAGTGGATCGCCAATCATTGATAATACATTGTCATATGTTTAATAGATTTCTTTGTCTACTCTTCAGAAATGAAAGTATTCTTCAAACCCTGGTCCATGGAATGCATCACACTTTAGTCAAAACTAAATTACAAAAAGTCATCATTTTTGATAGAATAATAGTTTTAATACATAGATAAATTTAAAGGTTTAATAAAATAGGTATGCACATGCAAAAATGTCCCATTCAAGATAGCATTCTCTTAACAAATTATTTAAAGAATATAGTATTTTAGAATGGTTGTGTTTGGGCTAAAAAAGTAACTGTATGATAAACTAATGCATAGGTTACTTGTAGGTATACAAAGTCTAAAGGTGATTGACTGAGACAATTAAAAAACCACTATTCAAAAGTTGGTTTTAATGATTGGCTTCCTTTTAATTTTAGGGTTGCTGAGCCTGAAAACCACTGATAAAAGGATTTGGAACACTAAGATATTTAGCAAACATAGGAAAAACAAAACTTTTCATCTGGATGTGTTAGTGTCTTATTTAGATTTTTGATATTTAAATATTATATGCAAAGTTTTGTATTGTCTAGATATCTTTAGTAATATAAAAATGTGGATTAATGTCTATATGTGGGATATATCAACAATAAAGTGTTAAATGTTATGCTAATTCCTGGAATAGGTTTGCTTCCTGCAAATAACTTTTATGATAAGCAGTAAATTACAATGTATCAAGTCATGAAATCATAGTATTGACACACAAAGCAAGACAGTCTATCTCCAGGTTGGCAAGGGAGTGAGGCAAAGTTACATACTATGCCCTTATTTATTGAGCCTATATTCTGATTAATGTATATATTCAGGGAAGCAAGATTGCAATGAGTATGCTGTCTAAATTGGAAGACAAAACATCAATATCTTGTGGTATGATAATGCCATTACTTTAATACCTACACGTGAAAAGGATCTACCAGTTCTGATAAAAAAGAGTCAAGGAGCACACTGAAAAAAATGGACTAAAATTAAATATAAAGAAGGCCAAACTAATGTTATAGTCACTGTATAATAATATTGGCACAAAAATTTAATACATAAAAAATAAATAAAAAGTTAACAAGTGATATAACCAGTTTTAGAATTTGGTAATGAAGATATCAAAGTGGTACATAGCTTCTGCCTTTTAGATTTTACTATGAACAGCTAAGGAACAAATCAAGTAATACATTGCAGACTACCAGTTGGTAGGCCTGCCATTAAGGCTTTGGAAAAGATATTCAGATGCTGTGATATGTCTCTACCTATAAAGATCAGAGTAGTGCAAACAATGGTGTTCCCTGTGACATTCTATGAAAGAGAAAATTGGATATTGAAGAGTCAGGATAGCAATAGCAATAGCAATAGCAATAGCAGTAGACTTATATACCGCTTCATAGGCCTTTCAGGCCTCTCTAAGCGGTTTACAGAGAGTCAGCATATTGCCCCCAACAATCTGGGTCCTCATTTTACCCACCTCGGAAGGATGGAAGGCTGAGTCAACCCTGAGCCGGTGAGATTTGAACCGCTGACCTGCTGATCTAGCAGTAGCCTGCAGTGCTGCATTTAACCACTGCACCACCTTGGCTCTTAATAGAAAGAACATTGATGGTTTTGAACTTTGATATTGGAGAAGTCTACTGGGAATACCATCAGTAGGCAAGAAAACAAACAAATGGATCACTGAACAAATCAACCCAGAGTTTCCGTTTGAGACACAAATGACTTAAGTTATTATACTTTGGATACAATTTTCAAACACCTACCTCTCTGGAGAAAGTGTAGTGCTGGGAAAGGTGAAGGGAAAGAGAAGAAGTAGAAAGGAGGAGGGCTCAGTTATATTGGTGATGGATACAAAACCTAAAGGACTGAAATCTGAATTCCATCACCAATGTATCAGGGACAAAATGATTGAGAAAATCTATCTCTATGAACACTAAGAGTTGACTTGATGGCACATAATCAAATAATATGTACAATGAGTTAAAAACTTCCCATGGTAGAAGATTGTTCTGTTTTGTTTGTAAAGGCTAATGAATTTGCATTTATGGAGATACAAGCATTGTATAGTAATCTACTTTTTCATTTGCATGTGGTAATTGTATGTCTCTTCTGGCTGAGATGAGCAATAATTGTGATTTTACAAGTTTTTTTTTCTTTATACTGTTTCATATTTTTATTTTTGTAAACTAGTGAGAATTTAATGAGTAGGTGGTGTATACAATTTCATAAATAGAATAAATTGTCACTCTGATTATTTTGTTTACCTTGAAGAGCAAACCTATTTTGCAAACATGAAGTGTTCTAAGTTGAAACTCTGGTTATTAGGAATAAAAAGCAGTATATATGCAGCAGTACAGAATGACCCACAAAAGGCAAAACAGAGAGCTGGTATGTAACACCTCTTGCCAAGGGAATTTGTCTCAGGTGGTAGCACGAATATGATATTTTGTAGAAACCTAGCATGTTTCAGCTACAATTGACTTCAAGCATCAGCACTACCTTCTTGTTCCAATTAGAAAAAACTTCTTGCATGGTCTCCACCATCATAAAATTATTAGGTTCAATATGTTTGGCACTAGTAAATTTCCTCAGAGGAAGCTTTCAGGATATAAAAGAAGGACATGTCTGAAGAGGGGAAAAAAAGATATATTGTACACTAAAACAATCAAGAACATAGCCCATTTTGTTGCACTGTGGAATTTCTCCAAATAGGATTTATGTAAAACTTTGAAATAAGATTAGGACAAACAGAAAGATATATGTAGGGAAAGAGATGAGCAAAGTAAACACTTTTTCTTAATGATTGGCATGTGAACCTGAGTCAATAAATATTCCACAACATACCGGTATTAATGAAAGATTATAGCAGGGGTGTCAAACTCAAGGTGCTTAAATCTGGCCTTTGGGGCTGGCCTGGAAATAGCAAAGGTCCAGCCCGCGGTGCTGCTGGCAGCCAAAATGAGGTGTGGGGGGGATATGTGTGGCCAGCCGGGTGCTGCAGGAGGTATCCATCCTGTCCCCCCCTTCAGCCGGCCCGCCGAGGAGAACTACAATGCTGATCTGGCCCTCGAAGAAATCGAGTTTGACACCCCTCACTTATAGGGTCTAATTTTATTCCTATGTTGGATAAATGATGCTTAACTATGCTTTTAGAGAATTCTTAAAATAGCTTCCTCTATATTTTAGGACAGTGGAAGCTAGGGGGATCTGAGTTCAAATATGAGAAAATGGAATTGAGTTGGATTTTTTCACTTCTGAATAATATTATTTTGTATATTTGGGTAAAAGGAGAAATGATAAAAAAAGTTTTGATAGGGACAAAATCATTTCAAATTAAATTGAATCTTCTGTTCTTCCAATCATAAAGAAAGTTTACTTTTTAAAGCAACTATTTATGTAAATTTGGCATTGATATTAGTTTAGTGTATAAGTCTTTTTCTACACAAGCTAAAAACAAATGATTATTGTGACACATCTCTTAAATTGGATACCTTTAAAGTGGTTATTGAAAATGAACTGAACATCTAAAACTTAAATTATGTTCTCTTTCTTGGTGATTCATATTAAAAGGCAAAATTGATTTAATCATTTGATAAGATGCTACATGAAGGTTTATGTTGGATTTTTTTTCTGGCACATTCATGTTGATCAATTTTGCTGTGGTGAGAACTTACACAGGATTGCAACAAATAACAAAATCCAGATCAATAAAAACATTAGTAATAAATGAAAGTCTCCTGGGTGAACAAATCCATTGCAGTACACCAAAATGAAATGTTGAATAGAATGTATCAGTCAGAAAAAAGCAATATAGACCAATCAATACGTAGGTTCTACTGATGCATAAGCTTAACATTAAGCATTACTATTGGCCTTAATAAAATATGATACCCCTCTGTACATAGTTTGTAAAAAAGAATATGAACAGACATAATTGATTAGAGATAGGGTTTTTTTTTTGAAAGGGATGCCAATAAAGATGCCAATGTTGTACAGTTGCCCAACTTTTCACCTTGTTACCATTACTATAAAAAGCATAGAAGATTCCCCCAGGACTTGATTAATATTTCCAATACTTCACTGAGAAGAATTTTAACATCCTTTCACCTGCAGACCACACCACCTCCCTCAAAGGGAGAGATTGCAAGCACCCTGTCAAAAAACATCTCTGTTTTGATGTGTTGGTCAAGTGGAGGAGAAAATTCATCATGTCCTCCACCTCCCCATTTATAATGAGATTAGGGCTAAATTATTGATGGTATGGGAACTCAAGGGCTCGGATGTCAAAAAACTCAACTGTCTTGTAGACGTCTTCTCATCTGTCAGCTACCAAGTTGCTACTTTTGCTCTCCTGTCCCTTAAACGTAGAAAAATATACTTAAGTTCATAGTTGTAGCTTTGACTTTCTCTTGCTGTCACAATTTTGCATCTAATCCTCGTTTTATTACTTTATTTTATAATCTTACCATTTGACTGTTATGTTGTTGTATTTTATAATACATTATATGTTATGACCTGTAGGTACAGCAATAAACTTAGAATCATAATGTCACACTTCTATGAAAAAAATAAAACATTAAAACAGTACTTTTTGTAAAATAATTGGTAAGCCTGTTGAAGTTTAAAACAAATTTATTCTATGCATTTCATCAGTAGTATTATTTAAGTCTCAGTTCAATGCTTAACTATTTTTTTTTAGCAATTGCAGGCTGTTACTTGGAAACAATAATTATTTCCCAGCACAGTGTTGCTAATGTAACTAATGCAGTACCTTACAATATCTAATGCCGTACAATCATTTTCTCCCTCTCCTTCATTAATTTTATCTTTCTACAAAAGCTTTGAAAGAATTAAGATTACTGTTTAGGGTATAATGTTTCCAAGCTTCTGTATCATTTAAGATACCAAATATTGCATTCTTCTAGATGGCATTAATTTCTAAATTGTATCTGAGTAGCTTTCTCAGTAGACTCAGGCTATTTTGTTAAGAGATTGTGGTGTTGCTGTAATGAAAAAGCAACTGTGAAGTTTATAACAATAAAATTCTGCTGATAGGAAGCAGAAATTTGCAGAATAGCATGTGATTATAATGTTCATGCATAGCCTGCTACCTCAGTTTAATGTTCTGTTTTTCCTTGTTATCAAATGGTTTTCATCAATATTTTCATAAATTTCATAAATTTGAGAGCTTCATACAATTGGTCAGGAAAAAGGGTCACATTCTACAATCAAAATGTGAAAAAGTTCCTTATGCAAAATTACACCATAATCCTGGGGTGGGCAACTATGCCCCTTACAACCTGTGAACATCAACTCCCAGAATTTCTGAGCCAGCATAGCTAGCTCAAGAATTCTGGGAGTTGAACTTCACAGATTGTAAAGGGTCCATAATTGCCCACCACTGCCTGAATCCTTTACCTCTGTCTTATTCATTATCACTCCCTCTTATTCTAAAGTGACCAGATTTTAAGATGGGTAAAGCGGGACACCATTGACGGGGGGGGGGGGGGCTCAGAGCACCTGAGCTGTAAAAAAAAAGCCTTCTCCTGATTGCCTTCCCCCAACGCCCCCCAACCCTTTCAAAAGCCATCCTCATTGCCAGCCTCTCCCAACCGGATCCCCGCCTGCCTCCCCTAGGCTCACCCGGACCAGGTTGCTGATGGCGGCTTGCATGGCATGGCTGCAGGGAGAGCGGTGCCCGAGAGAAGTGGGAAAAAAACTTCTGACAGCTGTGCCGCTTGGCCCAGGACTGAGCCTCCTCCTCGCCGCGCTGCCGCCGCCGGAAACCCCCCCTGCCCGAGGCCGCTGGATGGCTGTTGCAAAAACATCATGCATTGGCAGGGGGAGGGGAGGGAGCCTCACCCCTCGTCGGGCGCTTCGACTGAGCCAAGCGGAAGGAGGGAAACCACTGCCCTCTAAAGGCCACATCGGGAACAACACTTCAGAGAAATAAAAACTTTTTTTTTAACGGCATCCTTTTTAAAATTGATGATTCGGCATCTTTTCTTTCTTTTGGAAAATCAGGACTTTTTGAACATGCCGCGGGACACAGGACAAATTTTGAAAAATCGTGACTGTCCCGCCAAAAGCGTGATGTCTGGTCACCTTATCTTATTCCTTAAGCAGCAATGGTACTCTGTAGCAGGGGTGGAAGGCTGTGAGTTTTACTACTGGTTCTCAACCCACATGTGCTGTTCAATATAAATTGTTCTTCGCACATGCACAGAACAATTTACAGTGAACTGCGCACGCGCAGCTACTAAAAATCAAAATGGTGGTAGCCCAGCAATGGCAAGGGAACAAGTTCAGGGGCATGACAGGCCTAGGTTGCTGCCGGTTCTGCAACCCAGGCCTGAATTCCACTACCAGTTTGGGAGCAATCCACCTCTGCTCTGTAGATGCTCTGTGAATTAAATTTGAGTGCTTCCGCATGTAAAATAAAGAATCTACTCTGGAATTTCTGTCTCCTTTTCACTTTAGATTCACTGGGGATCACTCTGTACAGGATAGCTGTCTGTATAAAGTAAAATTTATGAGGAATATTTTTTATAGTGGATATGGGAGAAATTGAGAATTTGCATTAGTTTAATATTGCATAAATGCAGTTGGAATCTTTAGTTTCTTTCTGAAACAATATATAATATGCTTACGGCATTTGTTCAGGAAAGACTACAAATATTGTTCTTTGTGTGGGTAAGAAGCTTCTGCTGTACATCTGTCAACGTAGGTAGGCCTGACCTGAATAAACCTATTCTGGACCTGCCCTTTCATTTTAAATGGATAAACTTGGAATCCAGACAATATCTTCCTCCCTGTGTTTAAAATTATTTAGAGTTAAAGCAGTATCATGAAGGAAAGCAATCTTAAATTTAATTCAGATGAGGAGGACTAGCAAAAGATAAAAGAATTTAGAAAGTTAATTTCTGCAAGGACCCTTTACCTTTGGATGTAAAGATATGATACACATCTAATAAATTAATATTTTCTTTGGCTTCCTTCAATGGTACAATGTTGCTTGACCTAGCTTGTAACCAGTTCTTAGCCTGTATTTTCTAGGCAGCACACTAAAGCATAATTGTCTTCACAGTATAATTCTTGATAATACATGGGTTCTGCTGGTTAATGACTGTAATAAGGTGATTTGATTTGATATAAGACATGAAGTACATTGATTTGTGAATAAAGGCATGCTAAAGTGTCTAAGCAGCATAGTCTATTTTACAGGTGAAGATATTCAATTCAGGATATAAGAAAAAATAAAAATGTAGTCTGCATATACTCTCATGCTACTAGAACCTTCAGCCCTGTTTCACCAAAGTCCATCTTAAAAATAACACACCAGGAGACTGGATAAAACAGGGCTATTGTAGGACCATCATCTACCACTATTACCCCCCCCCATGGGAATGCTAGATGATTAGTTTAACTCACTATATCTTGGAAACAATCCTGATTTATGCACTATATAGAGGTAATCCTTGACTTAAAACCATTCCTATAGTGACTGTTGTGGAACAGCACTGAAAAAATGACATGACCATTGTAACATCCCCATGCTACATGACCAAAATTTGGATGCTTAGTAACTGTTGTGACGATTGCCGTGTCCTGAAGTCATGTGATCAACTTGTGAGACCTTCGGATGAGCAAAGTAATGGGAAAGGTAGATTCACTTAACAACTATGTTTCTAATTTAACAACTGCAGTGTTTCACTTAACAATTGCTGTACTTTAGTGCCAATGCCCCCACCCAACTAAAATTTGGTATGAATACAATCATGTAGAGAATTCATATGTGTGGAAGTGGATCAATATCCAGCTGTGTTGTAGCATACACTGTAGACATAATGGCTGCTACTTATATATAAATGAAGAGAAATCCTTCATACTATATATCAGAGCACTTTAGAAAAGTGTCATAATTTAATAGGAAAAGACATGATTTATAAGGCCCATGACTGGCTCCTGATACCAATTCCAGCAGGACTATCCTATCTGAAATATGGGCCAGGTATTACTCATCTAAATGAATTACTGTCTGACATAATATAGAGTCAGAGAAAATAACCTCATGGCATTAGCCAGGAATCAGAATGGTACGATTCATGCCTGCGGTATAAAGGCTCAAATTATTATTAGGAATATTCATCTTTTTTTTGTTTTCATGGTAGCAGATTGGTACAATTCTATATTTGTATGGCATCTCTGATATTTCTTTACTGTTAGCAACAAGGCACATTGATGCTACCCTTACACTTTGCAAAATGAAGCCAGATTTGTTTTCTGCACTTAAAGAACAGCAACAGTCAGTACTGAAATCTTGGGCTGCTTATTGTGTAATTAGCTTACCTTCTTTATAGAATTTTATTAAGAAGGCAGTGACAAACCTTTTCTGTATTGTTATCAAGAAAACTGCCTAGTTGTATCCATATAATTAGCTATGTGTTAACAGGGAAGGAAATTTCTTTTTTCTTTTTGTACTGAAAAATGGTTTTATGTAAAATTTGAGACTGGTAACATTTTTTTTGCACTTTTTATGTCTTTTTTAGTTAAAATCTTATATGTACAAGGTAGCACCTAGTGGCATATTTCCATGGACCATTGCTGCTCAAGGAATAAGAGGGAGTGATATCTCTTGCCCATCACACTTTGAAAGTCTTAACAAAAGCGCTGCACTTCCTTTGCATGTGATGCAGAACAGGGGATAGGGAACTAGGCTCTTTGTGCTAGCATATGCTCAACCATATAATGTTGACTTCATTCCTCATTTAAAACAATGCATCAAATGTTTACCTAATGGCTGTTGGATGTCTTCTACAAGACTTTAGCCCTCTGCACCTGAGAGAAATACAGGCAAAGGCATGCCAGGAAAAGAGATTTTGACAGTGAAAACACCTTCAATCCCAGCTCTATTTTTAATATTTCATCTGGTTATTCAAAATTTGAAAGAGCAGTCCCTATTTGAGCCACTTAAGGATTTAAATGCCATTGGCCATTTTATCAGTTGTCCTTGGTAAACAATTGATTAAGCAGTGCAGGCCTTTTAATACAAATTTTGCATCATTACAATACTTGGTAAAACTTAGCAGCCTAATTTAGCAACCACCAATTGAAATGGTCAAATATTTTTCAGATTGTCCATAGAGAACATGCTGCAGTAGCCAAGTTAGAATATAAACAAGTCATCTTCACTATGTGCACCAGGCATGTGAAGAAAAGCACACTCTGCCCCAGCTAAGGACCAAGGAAATCTTAGACTTCAATCTGCAGGAGAATACAATGTCAGGAGAATATAGAGTAGTACAGAACAGGATGAACCAATTCCTGAGTCCTACTGCCAGTCTACCAACAACAATTCTATATTTGGATCTAGTTTTGGGTTATTCTTCCTTGTCTAGTCCATTTCTTGAAATTTATGTGCTATTTATGACTTCCTTAAAAGTAAAGGAGCATGGTTTCATGAATAGGGAGATCAGATGAAAACACTGTAGGGCCATGATGATGAACCTATGGCACAAATGCTCATTGCTCTTCTGGATTCCAGCATGCACATGCAAACCAGCCAGGTGGTCTTTGCATATGCAAAAGTGCCGGAAACTGGAAGAGCAGCTCCCTGGTGCGCATGTGTGTGCCGGGAAGCGGAGCTTCTGGTTTCCAGTATGCATATGTGTGCCTGCCAGCTGATCTTCATATGCACATGTGCACCAGAAACTGGAAGCTCAGGTTCCTGGCATGCACATGTGCACCAAAGAACTGTTCTTCCAGTTTCCAGTGCTCCCATGTGCACAGGCCAGGGACCTGCTCTTCATTTTTTAGGTGCTCCCATGTTTACACACCAGGGAGCTGCTCTTCCTGTTTCTGCTGCGCCCACACATGTGCACTGGGGAGCTGCTCTTCTGGTTTCTGGTGCTCCTCCCCCTGCACACTCCTGTTTTGGCAGGTTCGCAAACACTACTATAGGGCATCATAGGTATTGTACTGTATCTTCTATGTTATTATCTACATTTTGCTGACATGAAGTTTTGTTCCCAAGGCTTAAGTCTAATAAACAGTCCTGAAGGGTAACATGATTAATGATACTGAAACCTACGGAGAGTTACAGAATACACCAAGGCTATGCTCACCACATCTCATTTCTGGTTTGGGTTGTCTACCCAAAGCAAATTCATTCATAGCTTAGCTGAAAGCCTGAAAGAATTTGCAGTAATGCTTCTGACTTCTAGAGCTAGGAAGTTGGTTGTTGGTCTCGCCTCTGTTTCCCATGCTTTTGTATCTTCTAGAATCGTGAAGCATCTCCCTTCAAGCACAATTATGATTACATTGTGTCCAAGCAAGCTGCCTTCAGATTAGTTGCCCAGGAATTATTTATTTGCATCAATAGACCTGGCTTTGCATAACATTTCTCTTACATTATTCAGATTACTTTGTCTGCAGAGCTTTTTTCAAATGTGTCCCTTCATCCTTATCACTCAGCACATGTCCTTGCTAAAATATTCATGTCAACGTTTCTGTAGTTCTTTAATACTATGAAAAATCAAATACTAATTAATTTTTAGGAATTATTATAGGGAGTTTTGAATTCATAACCCAAGAGTACTGTTACATTTTGTCCCATGTGATATGACAAATTGGCTTGTAAAGTGATCTGTGTTCTGAAGATGGCTTCTTTTCCTTCAGTGAAATGAAGAGGCCACATGATTCAACTCAATGAAACAATATTAAAGGTCTCAAATAACTTTGGTCCAGTATTCTAGGGGAAGGCTGTCTCAGCCTTGCCAAGAACATCCCAAAAAAATTTCTAGGTTGGGCATTGCCTGTGATGTTTAACAAAGCTTCATAGCTATAAAACTTTCAGAAGGTATGAAGAATGTTGGAAGCTGCATGCTTTGAATTGTGGCTAATTCCTTTTTTCACTTCTTCCCACACTGCTGTGTGGATACATTATTTTCATTGTTTTGTGGCACTCGCTTTCTAACAGTCAATAGAAGAGCAATCCAAAGAAAAATGTATCAATTCCTTCTACAGGATCACCTGGCCAGTAGTTTCCGGATGCCAACTAGCATGAAAGATTTCTGTTCTGCTTTTGCCAAAGGATAAAATGAGTAGTGCAAAATGATACCCTTCACTTTCACTGTAACTGCTTAGTTTGGAGTACCATTCTGTATGTGGTTGGTGCGTTATTCTGCTGCATAGTCTGGGGAACTTTAAGCATCTTTACTTCATGGAGGAGATGCTTTAAGATTGAGAGCCCTTCAAATTTCATGCTGAATAAATCTATAAATCAATATTTTAAAAATTATATACTTTCTTCTGTAGGCTTAGTCCCACATGATGACTTTTTAATTACAAAATATAAAAAGGGGACTGGAGAAGCTGTATTAGTCCCTTTATAGTTTGACCATATTGGGGTATCCAGGAAGTGTGTTTTGGTGCAAAGTAATAAGTTAAAAGCAGCTTAATGTCTGCTGATGTCTATTTAGGTGATCAAGTCACCAGCCACAGATTGATGTCTCAATCAAATTGCTATGCCAACATTTCAAAGAGTTCTAATATCTGCACCTTAGATATTCTGAAGGGAGATTCCAGAAAATCTCATATAATGAACATGTTTGTCACTCCAAATGAAGAGCAATTGAAACAATGGCCCATGGATTACTCTATTGTCAATCTTCCACAAATTGTGACACAAACTTATTAGCAATAGCAATAGCAATAGCAGTAGACTTATATACCGCTTCATAGGCCTTTCAGGCCTCTCTAAGCGGTTTACAGAGAGTCAGCATATTGCCCCCAACAATCTGGGTCCTCATTTTACCCACCTCGGAAGGATGGAAGGCTGAGTCAACCCTGAGCCGGTGAGATTTGAACCGCTGACCTGCTGATCTAGCAGTAGCCTGCAGTGCTGCATTTAACCACTGCGCCACCTTGGCTCTTGGATTAGATCTTTATTACCTCAAATTCTCAGAGTGCATTGACTCTTTTTTGTGTTAATTATCAATTAGTTGTGATGTAAATTCTTATTATGTCACTACATTCTGTTTAATGGATGCCAAGACCTTGCTGGGAATAATTTAATTTGATAATATTTTATTTAAGTTATAATTTGCCTTAATGTAAGCAAAATTCAACAGTTTTGAGAACTTTGGAAGATACATGTTTGACAATTTCAAGATGTTGAAATTATTTAAAACAAAGGCTATGTTTTACAAACTAACCAATTACTATCAATTAAAAACAACAACATACTTCTCTAATTTCTTTAATCAAGGAAGAGTAAACAATGGAGTAAAGTATGATTTTTACAAAATATTAAGGATTAGACCGTAAATTTTTAATAAATAAAGAATATTTCTAGAAGAATGCTCTTTTCATAATCCGAAATTTTATAAAAGATGATCATTTGGATAGAACATAAGCTGTTAGAACTGTAAATCTTCTTGCAAGGAATACACAATTAGTCCATAAATTGAATTCCTTCTTATTTATGTACCAGATTTTTAGATAAAACAGATATGTAACTAGCCTAATTTATCAAGTAATATACTGCATTATGATATGATTAGTAGACCAAAATCCTATTATTTCCAATAATGTATGTTCATGAGATGATACTATTTTATTATGTTGAGTGTAGCCAGTTAATAAATACATTAAACATAAGATACATTTTTCAGGTGTCTGATCTGAATGCTGACTTGTTTATCCAAATTTTGAAAACATAAAGATCTTTGATCCAAGTGGTATTTTGGGGCTATATCTAATTTTATTTCTTTCAATTAGGGAGAAACCATCTGTCTACAGTGTTTTGTTCACAGTGTGAATAGTGTTGTCTTATGCTGTTTTCAGTGCTCTTGCACAATACAGCAGCCTCAGACAATAAAAGACAACATATTCTTTGGCTTTTACACCTCTCAAATGTTTCAGAAAAAAATCTGTTAGAATACCATAGCAGATTGGAGAGAGAGGTCAATGGGCACAAGTCCTCTTATGTCAGAAGTTTTGTAATTAGACAATGGAATCCTGGAGACCTGTCTCCAATCAGTGTACCTAATAATCTGAAATAATGAAAGTTCTCCTCTGTTAGCAGTTCGCTTCTTTTTCCTCGATTGCAAATGTACCAATTGGTTTTAGAAAGATTAAATAATCTTGTTCCCATTTCTCCACAATAAACATCCAAGACTCTCTTCTCTATTTAGAGAAAGTCAATGTAATCAATTCCTATTACTTAATTTGCATAGCAGCCTAGAATAGTTGCATTACATTTAATCTGATATGTTTTTGTTTTTGTTTTGTCTGTTGCATCAAGCTTTGACTAGAATCTGTTCCAGGAACATTCTATTCTATCCTGTTCGTTATTTTTGGATGTATAATAAATGTATGGGGGTTGTGGTGAAAAGAGCTGCAACATAGGCCCAAGAATCCAAGACTCCAGTTAAGCCATTCATTTGATGAAATGGAAAGGTTAAAATGACGGGAGAACTGGGTCCTTCCATTATTTCATTAATTTCTAGGCTTTGAGAAAGTTGCATTTGTTTCAGTGGAAGGGCACAAATCTGAAAGCACTAATCTGCTGCCTCTTTTACAGCAGGAAAAGTTAGGGAGGGTTACCTTCTGAGCCTCTTTCTCCACCCATACTGCGACGGTGGATTATGCTTGTGCGGCCCAATTCCAAATAGGCCACCTCCTGGTTCTGGGCCGTAGCCCAGGGGTTGGGGGCTCCTGGAGCTGAACTCAAATGGAACAAATTTAGCCAAATTTTCTTTTAAGTCCTCCAGCTGAATGCCTGACAGTTAGGAAGAATGGGGGGAAATCTGCACAGGAACCAAATCTTCTACCAAATTTGAAAGATTTCATGGATTCACTTGAGTAGAAACAGAGTTGTTTTGTATTCTTTATTCTACATATATGGTAACCCCTTGTTTTAATAGATACTGATTTAACAGAGTTTTGATGCAGTGGAAAAGCAATTATCTATACCATTGTTTCTAAAAATGTATAAAATACCATTTGCCGTTTTATGTAAATAAAATACATATATGTATGCAAAACTCTGTTCAGATTAAATAGACTTTCTGATTTACCTGATACCTTTTTTTAATTAAAGGCTTATTATAGAAGTTAAGGTCTGGACATCATGTAGTAGTGGTAATTACTTTTTAAATTATGATACATCTGCTGTATGTATAGTTTTGGGGTGGTATCAAGATCTGTAGAGCAAAAACAGTCAGAATGAACCAGCCAAGTAATTAAGTAATCAGCTTAAGGTCAAAACTCTTAATAGATATTTTGGTGTGACTTGTAGTAGTTCTGTTATACCTAAAACTCTGGATGAAAAATAACAATTTTATGCTGTAATATTGACAGTCTAATTGTAGCTAATATTTTTTTATTCTCCGTTCTCGTTATTCTAAGCCAGTGTTTTTAGGGTTCAGGATGTGTGGATTTCAACTCACAGACCTTTTCAGCCAGCTTACTGCTCTCAGCTATCTAAATAATAGAAAGATAACAATTTTCAATCATATTACAGATAGTCCTTGACATATAACCACAGTTGAACCCAACATTTCTGTTGCTAGCAAGACAGTTGTTAAGTGACTTTTGCCCCATTTTATAACCTTTCTTGCCAGTTCTTAAGCGAGTCACTGCAGTTGTTAGGTTAGTAATGGTTGTTAAGTGAATCTGGCTTCCCAGTTGACTCTGCTTGTCAGAAAGTCACAAAAGGTGCAGGTCACTGAAACCATCATCAATATGAGCCAGTTGTCAAATGTCCAAATTTTAGTCACATGACCTTGGGATGCTACAATGGTCAAAAGTATGAAAAATGGTCAAAAGTCACTTTTTTCAGTGTCACTATAACTTTCAACAGTGTGTCATAACAAATGGTTTTAA
This sequence comes from Thamnophis elegans, assembly GCF_009769535.1. Classification (NCBI taxonomy): domain Eukaryota; kingdom Metazoa; phylum Chordata; class Lepidosauria; order Squamata; family Natricidae; genus Thamnophis; species Thamnophis elegans. The sequence continues at coordinate 87,440,210 of NC_045542.1, forward strand.
ATTGAGGAATTACCTGTATATAAACATCAATGTATGAAGAATTATAACAGGATAATAAAAGGAAATAAAAAGAAGGAACCTGTAGTGTAGTCTAGAGTCTTTCATTGCATACTTGATAAGCATCTGGAGAATTACAGAATGAAGTGATTTAGTTTGTATAGATATCATCTGGCACAGATATCTTCCTGTGTGAAATATAGAGAAATGTGTTTCATAGAGTAGTGGCCAGGGACACAGTGATGGTAATGGGAAAGTTTCAGACAAACAGATATATATCTCAAGCTTTCCACTTCTCAAAGGATGGATAAAGGCCCCCAGATATGTCTTTTTCTTTTTATTCTCAGTGTATCAGCTATGAGAGCAACAATATTTGATTGTGAATTCAAGTTTGTTTTTTCTGCATTTAAAATGAATCTATTCTTTGGGGACTTCTGTGGGGATTGAAATATTTCTCCTTCAGATTTTGTACTGCTTTGGATTTTATTATTGGGCTTTTTCATTGAAAACCTATGTACCAAATGAAGATATTTGAGAAATGGGGATGTGAGAGTAAAATGAATTATTGCATGTATGTATGTATGTATGTATGTATGTATGTATTTATTTATTTATTTATTTAAAGTCACAACCCCTGGTATGCCCAAATATGGGAGGAAGTTTACTGCTTCCATTCTCTGTCTATCGGCTCGTCACAAGACACCATCCAGACAGAAACCCAATATTTTTACTGCTGCCTTTGTTACATTTGTGTTGTATTTGTGCTGATAAATAAATAAAGGGAGACTAGTATAGATATCTTTCAAGCTATTTAGCTCTCATCAGTTAGCCATACCCTTACTGGGATTAGTGGGATACCTTACTGGGATATATATAAATGGACAATAGTATCAAAGTTAAATGAATGAAAAACTGTGTCTAAACAGATATAGAGTGATATGTACTGTACATTTTTTATTTATTTTTTTAAAAAATTATATTGCCGCCTACTTGCACATGATGACTCAAGGAGGCTTACAAAGATGCACATCTGTGTAATTAATGCAGAGTGTCCCTTAGGAGAATCTCTGCCCATTACAGTGTGAAAATGCCAGGAATCAGCTTAAGCAGCAAATGTGGAACATTGGTTTCTAATCCAGTCTAAGCCTAGTATAGGTAGCATTTCTTATAGTGGCAGTTGGGAATGGAGTTTCCTTTGCTAACGAACTCAGTTGTGTGACTGTGATGCTTAGAGATGCAAATTCTAGCACTTCTGGTTGCTGTTATTAAGTGAATCTTAATCTGGAACTATGCCGCCTACGGTCTCACCTAAGCATAGCACACAAAATTGTCTGCTACAATGTCCTACCTGTCAATGACTTCTTCAGTTTCATCCTTAATAATACTCAGGCAGACAATTGATACAAACTCAAGGTAAACTGCTCCAAACTCGATTGCAGAAAATACGACTTCAGCAACAGAGTGGACAACACCTGGAATACTCTACCTGACTCTGTGTTACATCCTTGAATCCCCACAACTTCAGCCTTAAACTGTCTACCGTCGATCTTACCCAATTTCTAAGGGGTCCATAAAGGGGGTATGCATAAGCGCATCAGTATGCCTACCATCCCAATCCTACTGTCCTCATTTATTTGCATTCATTTCATTTGTTCATGTCCATGTTTATACTTAATGCCTGTTATCTTGTACATGTTTGACAAACTAAATAAAATAAAATAAAAATGAATCACTACCGGTTCTTAAGGAAGGACATTCTGTGACTGCTGTTTGTGACCTTTTGCTGACTTCCTCCTTGACTTTGCTTCTTGGAAGCCAGAGAAGAAGGTTGTAAGCAACTCTTATTATGACCATGGGATGTTGCATTGTTGTAATTGCGAGCCATGACTGTGAATATGCTGTGAGTGACGTAAGTACAAAGGCACAGGCATAACTATCACTTCTCCAATACCATTGCAAGTTTGAGCAATCACTTAAAAAGTGGTTGTTAAATCCACAATACCACAGTCCGTAGATTTTTCCCACCAATTGGGCATGCTTCATTCTGTCTTTCCTCCATTCCATTTCTGAAATTTAACTGGATTGTCATCTTGGCCAGTTGGATTCACTACTCTCCTTGGTTCTGTAGTATCATTACAAAGATACCTTTCTACATAAGTGCATATGCCCATGTGGAGATGCTTTGGAAATTCCATAACCAAATGCTCCTCCCCAATTAACTTTTTGCTATGTCTTTTTGATGTCTGTGGGGTGGGAAGATACCTTGTGAGAAGAATTCTGTACTGAACTCTTAGTTCCCCCTTCTCCTTCTCTTTTAATCGAAAGCCTGTTAATCCCCAGGTTGGGATCAATACGAAACAATGAAATCATATGAAAAGGATGTTTTTCATATAAAGGCTCAGGGCAATTGAAAAGTTTTAATCTTATTTTGTCCTCCAGAGCTGCTTTGTTTTAATCAACTGGCCCTACCTTGTCATAGATCAGACTGGATTTTTTTTTAGGAAAGCAAACAAGCTAGCAAATAAAGAATTTTTTTAAAAAAAATTTTTTTTTGCCAAAAATACACAAGCTTTGACCATCTGTAAACATGAATGATAACTTCAGGACACGAAGTAGTTTAATAAAGAACATTTAGGAAGTGATCTTTCCACTTCAAAAGTGAATGGCATAATCAAAAATGGCAATAATAACTTACCTGGTTCTATAAATAGTTTAATTTGGTGCCATTTGAGATTCACTTCATTGATAAGTTGTATGCTATATTGTTGTAAGTCATTAGTGGCTGATGGCAGCCAGATGCAGAAATTTGTGCTGTGCAAAAAATATTTTTGCCGAAGGGATGTAACATTGATAAATGGAAACTTACATGTTTTGAGTTTACTTTGGCTTGTTGAGAAGACTCTTCTTTCTCCTGAATACTCTAGGTTACATAACTTCAATCTTCTGAACATTTTCTTTCCTTGTGGATGCAGAGGTACAGATCTGTTTGATTTAAAAGGGAAAGATTTGGCATTTTCCTCCACAGCCAAATAATTAACATTGATAGGTAAGGCTTAGAAAAGGGAAACTACCTACAGATGCTGTCTGGCTTCTAGAAGGGTAACTAACTTTCAGACCAATGGAGTTTTTCTGAGCATAACTTTTCCATTATTTATTTGCTTGAAAATATTTAGCAGTAGAGGATCACTTTTATTGGTTATCTTTCAAGTTGTTCAAAAGGCTTTGTCACTATAAGGGAAGAGTGTAACCTATAATCTTCCTGTTTCCAAGACGCACAGATGAAAAGCAAATTTCTCTTCCAAAATTTTACTTGTTTTATGTCACTTGTGTATTCTTCATTTATACTTATCTATTAAAATGTGAATATGTGGAATTTCTTATTGATTCCTAATGAAATAAAGCACTTCAGTAGATGATAAAAAGACTTGGGTTCACAAACATATAAAATGAACTAACATCTAAGGTTTATGTTTGCAAACAGACTTTTATTAATATTTCATTTGTTGGATCAGGAGTCAGGAGAACAATTCTCCTAAGGTTTGGCATAAAGTAGCCACAGAATTCGATGCATTTCTGATAGGAATTCATATTTCCAGTACATATTTTAGATACCTTTTTATAGGAATAAATTATCACTTTGAAATAGAATGGGAAAACAAAAAAAAGTTTCATTTCTTGCCCCAAGATGCGTATTCTGATATACAGATAAGTCTACAACTTATTATCACAATTGAGACCAGAATTTCTATTGCTAAGCAAGCTATTAAGTGATTTTTTTTGGCCATTTGGTTGTTAAATGAATCATTGCTGCTGTTAAATCAATCATACAGTCTTGAAGCAAATTCAGCTTCCCCCATTGAGTTTGCTTGTCAGAAGCTCCCTGGAAGGTCACAAATGATATGATATGATCCCAGAATGCTACAGCCATCATGAATATGTGGCATTTCTGAATTGAGATTGAAGAAGTCAAATCTTTCAAGAAATGAAGAAGAACCCCATCTAACATCAATAGTTGTATGAACAAAATAAATTGTCCACTGTATTCAGAAAACTGTTATGGTTAGACATACATAGGATTTAATTGTTAATTTAAGGCATGACATTGCATGAGTATTTTCTGTTAGCAATCTTTCCAAATTTAAATTTGCCTATAGAAGAAAAATATTTGAGTCCATAACTAATATTGTAGAAAGAACACAGTTTAGATAACAATGAGATTAAATGTGTGCATAAATGTACCTGTAGTAAAATATTTCATCAATCCTTTTGGCAAAAAATAAAATAATAAAAACAAAAGTGGTCCACTGATAAATTTTTATTTAAGAGAATAGCTTGCTTGTTTTCTGCAGGCATATTCAGCAACTTTGGAAAGTACGCTTCCCAATGTTTGCACAAATTTTGTATCACACTTTCCTTCTGCAAATTCTATTAGGCACTTGATTAGGTTAGTGTGGCCTCCAGGGGTGGGTTCCAGCAGACACTACTGCCCGTTTGCTCATGTGCATGCCATGCACGCTTAATGCATGTTGTGCGCACACGCACAGTGTGATAAAAATGTTCTGTGCATGCACAGAAGTGAAAAACAAGATGGTGGCACCCGGAGAACCGGTTTGGGAGCGTGGCAGGCCTGGGTTGCTGCCAGTTCCAGCGACCCAAGCCACCAAACAGAACTAATTTGAACCAGTAGGAACCCACCACTGGTAATATCTTACTGTAATTTTATCTAGTTCTCTCTAGATTCTTTAACAGGTCAGAAAGGCAGGAAAATAATAGATCTATGGCTGGGTGAGGATATTAGTTTTTGGAGGTTTTTGTTTTTTTTGAATATTTACCAGTGTTTCTTGAAAAGTTTAAGTTAATGCAGTTTTCAAGCATTTTCAGACTAAGCAAGGGATAGATTTAATTTTGAACTGGAAGAAAATGTAGGAAAAGTAGCATTGAATTTTCTGTCAATGTAGGAAAGTAAAGAAAGTTACAGTTTCTGGATGTGCCTAAAATTCCGAGTAATCAATTTTACAATGATTGCTTAGTTCTTAATCTTTAAATTGGACTTAAATGAAATTCTGTACTATAGTTTTAATGTAGAAAGAGTATTTAAGTAATGACATGCAACTTGTAATCCATCTTGTGTATTGTGAATTGCAGAAATTTCTATTTCAAATACATAATTATGAACCTTAAGAACATCTCAAGCATTTCTTTTTAGTTATAACCTACTGACGTCTGCTTGATGTGGTACATAAAGCAATGTCAATTGTACTGATCAATACAGTTGAAAAGCTGAATGCTATTATATTACAATATTGAATAGGACTGTGTAAATATGAGGACATGTAATAATTTTATAAGCATTTTTAAAATACTTTTGCTCATTGACTAATTTTTTCCATATTCTCCTCTGTCAAATGGAAACTTTAGTTTTCATGAAACTAAAGCTTTTGAATTTATTATTGCTATTTGTAGACTTTGTAGTAACTCCTTTGCTTAAAAAGATATTTGTTGCTAAAAACTATTTCATCAATTTGTGGTCCGGCTTCATACTTTTCTCTAGTTTTTAAAAGTGATAATGTGTCACTATTTTTCCCTCCTTTTAGGGGAATATATAATAATGATGTCATTTGTAAGGTCAGGGTTTTTTTTTAATGACTTGAGTTTGACTTCCGGGGAGGAATGGCAAACTAAGTCGGCTTCATTTTAGTGTAGTTAATGATTGTAATGTGGAATAGCAAAGGAAGTGGCTCCTTGAATTATTGTCCAGAAAAGGACTTGGGATCACACAGAGAGTAATCGTATTTTCCCCATGACTGGATTGTAAAGTAGCAATCTCCAATGGGTTTTAGAACTCCAGGAGTTGGAAGAAACAGTGCTGCCCAAACAATGATTGGAATCCTTCATGAAGAAACTGGGTTCATCCACTTTCCTTTTTAATCACTGATTCAGAAAATGGCTTATCAATTACTTTTTGGACATTAAGAACTTTCAGAAAGTCAAGCTTTATTATATTGGGTGTGCTGCAGTGAAAGAAGCTTTTTGTAATTTTAAAATTATTTTTTTTTTAAATTTGTAAATAAGCAGTAAAATTGTGATTAGATGGTGGTTTTGGAAAGATGTTAAATGTACTAAGGAGCCTGACAGGAAAGAGGACTTTGAAAAAGTTATAAGAATATTTCTTGTTTATTTAAAATCCCATTAAAATACTGAGGATCTGAGTTTAACAAATCTGTTCCTTGAAAATGTTCTGGATGAGAGAAAAAGATGATAAGAAGGGACCTTGAAGGCTGGTTACTGGAGGCAACCAGAAAGATTAAAGATTATAAAGAATTCCTACTAATAAAGAACGGAGAATATTTTTTTAACTCCAAAGGAATTTAAGGATATTTTGAAAAAATGTATTGAAAATTTACTCCTTAGACAGCCTGATACAATAAAAATGGGCCTAAAAGAAGGCTGATTTGTCTAAAGATTTGAATTGACAGACTGTAAGAATGATGTTAACAAAGATGTTATACAAGACCAACAATTGAAATGGGCCTCTGATATTTCAGAGGTTCGTTCTTTGTTTATACACTGGTGACTTCACTTGTCAGCATTGGTGGAAGTGTTCTTGGTAATTCCTTGATTAGGCTGTTATTTATTCTCAGCTTATTTGTCTGACTTGATAGTTCTTTAACTGGGTATTGTCTACGGCTTGATTGTTGGTCTTGATATTAATACTATAGAATAAGTATTAATCTTGGTGTTAATCTCTGCTTATCTTGGTGTTGATTGCTAGCATAGAGGTGCTTTACTGTTTTTGTTGTCATTTTTGGCTTTCTGATTGCCTCTTTTGAACAGTATGTAGATGTTGTTTATTCCTATGTGCCTGTTGATGCCTTTTATTTTGGATTCACAAAGAGATGTGTTATAACTATGAAGGAATTTTTGAGAAGAGCAAACCAGAGAAGAAAAAAAATCAATTTTTGAGACCTAAAAGGAACAATCAAGACTCCTAAAACTAAAAAGAAAAGAAAAACTTTAAAATGGTTTGGATAGTGGACCTAATGGATAGTGGATCAAGGTTATATAACCCTCTTTTCTAATAGATTTAATGTTTTTTTCTAGAACTAAATGATAAGGCTATAAAGCTTTATTTATGTATAAGATATGGGAAGAAGCCCGTTTTGTTACATTTTTAGAGAAAGTGATAAGCTATGATATTATAATTGAGAGGAGGTAAAAAGTAGATGATAAGAAATTAATTTATGGATCATCAGCATTTGATCTAATATTTTCAATTAGCTATTTATTGAGTTATAGTTATATGTCTTGATTATAGTTGAAAGGTGAGGATATAAAGATTTATTTATAGACATGAATAAGATGGGAAAAAGTGTTAGAGAAAATGACAAGATATTTTGTAAAATATAGGAAAGAATTATGAAAATTAATCATTTAAAATTTATTTAAAATTAATATATGTATATTCATTAACTTTATAATGAATAAATATTTATATAATTAATTAATTATAAAAAAATCTAATACAATCCTTGGTTGCATAAACAGAGGCATAGAATCAAAATCACGTGAAGTATTAGTACCGCTTTAGAAATCCTTAGTAAGACCACACCTGATATATTGTATCCAGTTTCAGTCACCACATTACAAAAAATATTTCCTACTCAACTTGAATCCCAGAATTCCAATTCTTCCAATTCCATCGAAGAAGAAATCCTGCTAAGGTTGAAGGCAACATCAACATAATGGACATTTGCTTCAAATATGTGCACACGTACAATGACATTTCAAATTGCTAAAACCAATCAATCGATCAGAATAGAGCTCAAAGGGACCTTGGAGGTCTCCTAGTCTAACCACCTGCTCAAATAGGAGATCCTATACCAGGATGACGAACCTATGGCATGCATGCCACAGGTGGTATGCGGAGCCATTTGTCTGGGCATGCAAGGCATTGCCCTGTCAGCTGGTCAGTGCGAAGTCACTTCCAATTTGCTCGTAGGGTGGTTTAAGCCCTCCGGAGGCTTCAGGGACCTTCACACTGGTTCAAGTGAACCGATTGTTAAATTACCCATGCCCCGCTATCAAAGCTAACAGTGAGAACAATTGTACCACCTAATTCTTCCCTTTCCTGTGCGAGCTCCCGGGAGCATCAACTCCTTGTGTCCGTGATAACTCCCTCTGCTCGTTCCTCGGAAACCTCACCTCTTAAAGGAGCATCCAGAAGGCTGAAACAGCTGTGAGAACAAAATGCAGACAAGTACCTTCAGAAACAGCCTTTTGGCAAAGGGTGGAAATTTAACAACTGGTCAGATTGGCCATCACGGGAGATGTGTCCCACATGTGCAGCGGAGCTGGAGGATGGACTATGCCTCCCACAATAGCCAACCTGACTCTGGGAAAACTGATTGTTAAATTATTTGAATCCCACCACTGTCCTATCCATCACTTTATTTATCCATTACAATACAAACTAATTCATAAGGCAAACCAACTTGAGGAACAACAATAATATTTAGTATTTCTGCTACCATACTTAAGTTTTAGGGCTAGTTAAATTTATTAGCATCTCTTAGCATAGATCTGGGGTCCCCAACCTCTTTGGCATCAGGGACTGGTTTTTTAGAAGGCAATTTTTCCATGGACCAAGAAACACATAATCTAGATTCCTCACATGCACAGTTTACAGTTGGCTCATGCTCCTATGAAAATCTAATGCCTGATGATCTGAAGTGGAGCTGAGGGACTGATGCTAGTTCTGGAGAGCGACTGCAAATACAGATGAAGCTTCACTCATTCACCTGCCTGCCTCTCATCTCTAGCTGTGTGGCCCAATTCTTAAAAGGCCATGGGCCAGTACCCATCCATGGCCTGAGGGTTGGGGACCCCTGGCATAAATGATAAAGAATGCACAGATTGGTAGTATCATTAAATAACAATCAAGCACATGCTGAAACTATTTCTTTATTTTCAATTGTTACTGACTAAAAGCTTTTTTAAAAAATTTTGCAGCTCTTGCATACTAATGTATTTTGTCCCTTGAGACATCCTTTACAAAAATGTCCTTATAAATTGATGCTTTATGTTTGAATATTGAAACCTTTAACAGAACACTCAGAGAATCCAGAGAATTCTTTGAGATGATGAATCTCTCTGTTCTGCTTTATCTTTAAACAATTGTTTAACATAATGAAAATCTCTCAATGTTTGTTGTATTCTTACTCTGATGAACAGCTGATACTACCAAGCTATTGATGACTGGTGCATGGTTGAAGTGTTCTGTATGTGCATGTGAATTTTCCTGAGAATGGAAATCTGATTTCAGCAATGAATATTGAAGGACGTTTTATGCTTGTAAAACGGAAATTTATTTACAGAAGTGCAGTTTAGGGATAGGCAAAGTCTAGTACCTAGCTAACTACATCTTACTAGGGGAAAAGTCAAACAGCATTTCCTGTATGAGCTTATGATTGGAAGGATGGCAAAAAGATGTCAGATAGCTGTTACTAAGACAAAGGGTAGACAGAGCAAAAGACAAAGGGGAGTCACAAAATATATCCTTTTAGACTAGGTGAAATCTGGCTGAAAAACAGTAACTGTGAGAGGGACTTCAGAGTCCTAGTGGATGATCACTTAGATATGAGCCAGTAGTGTGCAGAAGCAGCCAAAAAAAGTTAATTAAATCCTTGGTTATATAAACAGAGGCATAGAATCAAAATCATGTGAAGTATTAGTACTTCTTTCTAAATCCTTAGTAAGACCACACCTGGAATACTGCATCCAGTTTTGTTTGCCACATTACAAAAAGAAAATGTTGAGACTTTGGAAAATGTGCAAAGAAGAGCAACTAAGATTATTATAATATATGAAGAACAGCTGCAGGAATTAGATATGGCCAGACTAGAGAAAAGAAGGATTAGGAGTGACATGATAGCAGTACTCCAGTATTTGAGGGGCTGCCATCAGAGGACAAGATAAAAAACAATGGGTGGAAACTAATCAAGGAGAGAACCAACCTAGAACTGAGGAAGAGCTTGCCAACAGTGAGAACAATTAACCAATTGAATAGCTTGCCTTCAGACACTTGGCTGAAATGGTATAGGGTCTCCTGCTCGAATAGGGGATTGGACTAGAAGACTTCCAAGGTCCCTTCCAGCTTCATTCTATTCTACCTATATTCTATTGGTTCTGTATGCCAGTAGTTAAGAAGTGCTGAAGAGACAGTAATCTTGGTTCTACAGTTCCAATTGTAGCCTATGTATATTGACTATAATTCAAAAAGTAAATATTACAATATCTTTAAGGCTCTTTTTAAGGTACCATTGTCAGAGATATAAAGCTGTTATTTTTTTGGAAATAGATGTGTTTCTACTATGGGTTGACTAGTCTTTTACTAGAAAACACATATGCCTGAGAATCAAACTCTTTAATTTGGGGCAGTGGTTAAGACAGTGGTCCCCAAGCCTTGGTCCATGGTCTGGCAGTGCTTCATGGCATGCCAGAAACTGGGCTGCACAAAGAAGCCCCATCCATGGGATGCAGGTAGTATACAAAACCATACCCTTTACAGTTCGCAGAAAAAGCTTTCTCCACTGAACCGGTGCCTGGTGCCCAAGCAGTTGGGGGCCACTAGGTGAAGGCATCAGGCTAGAATAGAAACCATGAATTCTAGTTCCAACTTCGGCACAGACTAGCTAAGAGATGTTGGGCTAACTCACTTTTTCTCAGCCCCAGGAAAAAGGCAATGGCAACCACTTATGTAAAACCTTATCAAGAAAGCTGCACGGACTTATTCAGATATTTTCCAAGAATTGGACACTCTTCATTGGAGGGGGGGGGAGAGTTGTGTAAAAGAGTCTGTTCGTATGTGCTGGGAACACAGGAATTCATTTATTGCTATGATAGATGAAATAACTTTTAATAGAAGAACATCCCCAAAATGCATTTTCAGTCATATTAAAGTCAAAATTTCCTCTTCAGAAATCTTCATAATTGATTAGAGAGGAAATTGATGATTTTAATATTCCAGACTGTCATTTTGCATTTCAATTTTTGCTGAGATTCTTATTGTACTTGACATGATTTATTATTATTTTGTCCAATCCATCAGCTATTCATGTATGTATCAAATGCAATATTCACTTCAGTCTGTGATCTTAGCAGCCATTTACAATCAAAAAACAAAATTCTTACAGTTTTCTTTAACCACATTTATTGAATAGGATGGTAAAATAAGGTTTAGAAATCTTATATATTGCATATGTTTGCTTTAGCACCCAATTTATCTCTAAGGTACTTGGGCAAATCTTTCTTAATCTTTTGCTATTATTATCAGTAAACACACTGAAGAAATGGCTGTCCATTTTTCTGATAAGGAAAGAATTTGCAGATTTATTGGAGGCCTATAATATTTGGCTAGTGCCATCCTATATCCAGGTTCTGAGTATCCCATTACATTCTTTCAATTTTTATAGGAAAAGATTATTTCAAAATAAGTATTACCCTATTTTGTATTATATTTAAATAATCATTTACCTTATATTGATATGAAGGTCATTTGATATAAAAATGGAAGAGTTTCTCTCACTCCAGAAAAAAAAGCAAATCAAATTTTTCCAAATCAAAACTTAATCAACAAGGAAAATGAAAGATGAAATAAAGTTCAATCAATCATACTTAGTTTATGTAAATAACCAATTATGTACTTTAGTGTCAATAATTTTGACACTAAAGTACACAATTGGTTATTAACATGAACTAACCACAGGTTGAATCACACTGGATTCATTTAAAATGTTGCACAGTTATGTTACATATACCACAACTCATCTTCCCTTCTTATTATTTTTGTTTGCATTTTTAAAAAAAATTGTACCTTTCAACCATTATACTACAATTATGGGAATTCAGTGCCCAGGCTTTATTATACCTAAAATTATATTTTGCTTCCTATACTAGACATTCAAACTTTTGTTCCTTATTTTCCAATATTTTTTATTACAATATTTTTCTCTGTATTGTAAGGAAAAATGTGTTCCATAACATTATTAAATACAATATTAAACATATAGAAGCAAACATTCTTATTTACATTGTTAATATTAATTTCTGATTCAATTTTTCAAAAGTATACCTCAATGTTTCAAATATTAGAATATTTTGCACTATTCTGTAACTATTAATCAAGTTTGTGTTGTTCTCCTTTAACTGAAATCTTTAGTTCCCTCTAGTGTTCAGTTTTTAAATTCTTTTTTTTAAATCAAAACAAAAGCATTTTCCAATGGGAAGGATTCTTTATAATTAATTCCAAAATTTTATTCCAAATGTATATTTATAGCTTTGAAAAATCAAAATGTTAACCAACCTTTTGCTGTTTAAAGCAGATTCATCTAGTGTTTTCAGAGTTGCTGATCTAAAGGTTTCTAATAAGTAATTTAAAAATATTATTATAAAAGGAAATATACTAATTTAATACCTTTTCATATGTGCCAATTGTGGTTTGAGCAAGATGACTATTCCTTCATCTCTCAATGCTTAAAACTTATAGAGATAGCTGTCTTATTGCCTCCTTGTAAAAAGTAACTGTCTGGAGCACTTCTAGGTAATCCATGTTCTTCTCCTTTATCCGGAGAAGTTTGAAAAGCCAGTATTCTTGGCCCTTTGTTCTTCACTGCAATTGTCAACTTCAGTTTTTGGGATGTGTCTTCAGTCCACCATTCTGTCCTCCAGAAGTCAAGAATAAGGCAGTGTTTTTCTGATGTTGCCAAGCCATTTAATAGCCTTGTTCCCATATTGTTTTATAATGCGGATATCACTGGAGTTCTTTGCTTTAATATTTTGATTCCATCACATAAGGCAATTTAAAGCTTTCCTTCCAAAGCCATCAACAGGCCAACAAATGTCTGTTAATTCAAAAGGGTGGTGGTAGGGGATGAAAGCTCAGAATTTAAATAGATACTTTTTCTGTTGACTTCTTATGCTACCAGAGGTAATCAACTGCTGGGTTTAAGGCTTCAGTTTTGTGTATTATAAAGACTTAGGCAAATTGTGCCCAAATTGTGCCCAAGTCTGTGACGAGAATTCAATCAAGTGCTGAATGAATTGTCTAGAGAGGATTATATAATATTTGCAATGTCAGACATGGACCATTCCAATAAGAGGTTAGATGTTTCAGTGGCAAGTGGAAGGGTCAGAATTGAAACTTAATATTGATAGAAACATTTTCTTTGAATGAATTTAAATTTCCATTTTAGGATACCATAGGAACATAACTGTGGCCTTATTGAACCATCTATATCTCTTTTTCTCTATCTGGCTCTCTCATATACTTTTGTGTCACTTTAATCATAGTGGTTTTAAGTACCTTACTACATGTACAATTTTCAAAAACTCCTCAAGAACTAAGAAAATGCCAGTGGACTAGGGAAAGGCAAATAATTCTATCTTCAAAAGGAAGATTCAGAGAACTATAGACCACACAGTGTGTTATAAATACTTGGGAAGATTCTAGGAGACATCATAAAGAGATCATTTTGAAAGCATTTTGCAAACAGTGTGATTTCTTCCAAAAGTCAGCATGGATTTGTGAAGAGACAGTTTTACCAGAATGTTTATCTCCTTTTTAATTGGGTAATTTCTTTTGTAGATTGTGCAGTGCTGTAGACCTAATATCTCTTCATTTCAGCAAGGAATTTGACAGAACACCCGCATGACATTCAGATTAACAAACTACTTAAGTGTTGGGTGGATGGCATTACAAGTACTATGCATGGATACATAGCTTGCTTGAAAATCATATTCAGAGTGTGCTCCTGAATTATGTTACTCATCTAACTAGAGTGATACCAAGTGAAATGGCAAAAGTGAATTCTGCGTCTTGCAACATTTTCATTAATTACTTAGACAAGAGATGAAAGCAGTGGCTTTTATATTTGCAGATAATAGAAAATTGAGTGGCATACCTCATATTCTATAAGAGCTAAAATTGAAAATGATCTCAGCATATTAGGAAAATGAGATAATAGAAGGACTTCAAAGTAACACAGAAACACACACACACACACACACACACACACACACACACACACACACACACACAGAATTGAAAAGGAATAGAATAGAATTCTTTATTGGCCAAGTGTGATTGGACACACAAGGAATTTGGTGCATATGCTCTCAATACATTCATCAATATTGTGTGTGTGTGTGGGGATAGATGATAGATAGATAGATAGATAGATAGATAGATAGATAGATAGATAGATAGATGATAGATAGATAGATAGATAGATAGATAGATAGATAGATAGATAGATAGATAGATAGATAGATGAGGAAGGGGGATGAAGGGTGGGAGAGAGAGGAGGGAGAGAAGAGAGAAAAGTATTTTCTGGACTTCTGGTCAGGATTCATGGTAAATGTTTTTTGAACCCTGCTTCTGTGGATCTGGTGCTTAGTGCCTATTCTTGTGTTGCTATGATCAGTGCCTCAGCACAATACAGTACTTTCCAGCCATTGGTAGGATTTCCCAGTAGCTGCCAGTTCAGCTATCTGTTGATGGTACATCCCATGTAAGATATTGTCTTACCATGGCATTTACTTTGCTTAATCTAGTTTGCAGCTGCTTCAGGCATTCTCTCAACACTCATCTTTGGGTGCCATCTTTCTGATGTAATCCTGGATGCTCTGGGTTTCATTCTGGACAGTGGATTTGACATTCTCCAGACCCTGCCTGGCATCTTTCTGGCTAGTGTACAATCTTAGGGGGTTGGATTTGAAATGGAAAACTCTAAAAATTGACTGTTGACTGTTGCTAGTTTATCCATGATCTGTGTTCTGTAATGGAGAGAATGGTAGTGTTGTTCTAGTTTCAGGTGTTGCTGCATATCTAGTTGTTCTTCAGGGTCTTCTTGAGTATGGAATGTAATGTGCAGCTGGTCTACCTTAAGTTATGAGAGCAGCTGCTCCTTCATTGTGTTGAAGCATTGGGTAGCTGTTTCTAACTAGTGTCGATTCAGGTCATCTGTCCATTCATAATTCCATCATATGTTTCATTTATCGCTTCTCTTTAGGTTGTTGTAGTAGTAGCATTCCATCAATTCCATGCTGTCTTGTCCTGTCCATGGTTTGTCCCAGTAGCCTACTTAGCATTAATTGTTCTGGTTGCTCAGCATCTGATATGATCCTTGTTAATTCAGCTGATATCTGAGCTGGCATGACTCTTCTAGGGAACAGTCCATCTGTTTATATTCTATTTTTAGAAGAAAAAATGATAATGGAAGGAATTTAATACTGCAAATAGAACATAATGGGTTTATCCATAATGGAAAAATCTTTTGATCTGGATGCTTAAGTGAGTTTACATATCAATTGAATGCAAAAAAGATGCATGTTATGAAGTTGTATCTTTATTACTGCTGCACATGAAGAAGAAAAGAAGAAAAAGCTTCAGAGTGAAGTTCTTTTAACTTTTTACAAGATTTTTGTGTTTTTGTTTTTTTTGCTATTCCCCTCACTCTAGCTCCTTTTTATTGTTTCATGGCCTTTTTTACTTTCTGATTCCTGTTAAAACTTGACATTGAACACTTCTTCAGTTTATATATCTATTGAGCTAGGAAAAGCCCTTCTTCCCTCATAGCAGTGGTAGGTTCCGGATCCTGTTGCAACCGGTATGGTGCAACGGGGCTGGGTGTCCACCACATGCATGTGCACAGCACGCACATGCATACTTACTGTCCATAATGCTCCACGATGGCTCTGCAATGCTCCACCTGCTCGGTGGAGCATTGCACAGGCACCGTACACTCTGTGCGTGTGCGCAGAAGCCCCATCAGCTCAAATACAGGTAAGGATGGTGGGTGGGCGTATGGGCCCTCCAGAGCACCGTACCGGAACGGGAGCTGGTGTTCCCACCAGGTACCGGTACACCCATATCGGGGTGTACCGATAGTATCCCACCACTACCTCAGAGATACCTTCTTATGAAGTTTTCTGATTAATTGCTCAAATGTTTGGTCTTTCACACTCTTAAATAAACACTTCATATCTGAAATTATTTGCATAGTTGATTCAGGAAGGCCCTTCTATTAGCAATAGCACTTATACTTATATACTACTTCATGGTGCATTATAGCCCTCTCCAAGTGATTTACAGAATCAGCATCTTGCCCCCAACAATCTGGTCCTCCTTTTACCCACCTCGGAAGGATGGAAGGATAAATCAACCTTGAGACAGTGAGATTTGAACTGCCGAACTGCAGCTACCAGTCAGCTGAACTAGCCTAGACTTTAACCACTGTGCCACCTCGGCTCTTACATTTTACATTTACTTGTACATTTGCATGGATATGACTAAATAGTTAGCAGGATTCAAGACTAATTTGAAAGTGTGTCCCTGTAAACACATCAATACAATAAATTTGTGATTGCAATGGCTATTAAATATTGGGATATTTGGAAGTAGTTCACATTATGACACAGTGTTGCCTCTTACCCTCTTTTTACTTTTCAAATTTTAAGCAACCCTGCATGAATTTTAAACTTCCAAGAAAATAAACAAAAACTCCTCAAAGAAACACCAAATTGCAAAAATCAATCATTTACTGAAAAATCAGTGTGTAATAAAGAATTAATGAAGAAAAAAATGAAAATATTAAATATTTAAATTTTCAGTCATCTGTTCATTCTGTAATCTGAGAAACCAAAATAAACCACCTGGACAATTTTGATTAATGGTTGTGTTCCTACATTTGTCTCTAATTAGTAATGGTAGGAACACCAAAACAAGATAACTTATCCCTCAGGTTTAGAGTTAATTCAGTTAATTTCTGAATCAAGGTAAATGTGCTAGTTTTTCTTTCAGAGCAGCAGTTTCTGATGAAAAATGGCAAAAACGCCATATAGATGTCCAAAAATGTTATTTTTTTGCTGTCATGATTCAAAGCTTCTATTGAATAATGACATTTTCAACCACTAGAATTAGTGTGCCCATTTTATTCTTGTAAGTAAGAATTCATTAAAAAGCATAAAACAGACACAGATTATCAGTTGGATCCAGCCAAGACCCCAAACTTTATCACTCAGAAATTCAACAGGTATATCACCTATGGCATACCTAACCAAATACCAGAGGATCTTTACTCTGACACAATCCCCTCAGCTCTTCCTGATGGCCAATACAGGAAAATTCCTTACCTGGAGAGATAATGTAGTGTGACTCTAGAAACACAGAAATAATGGAGCATTTGCTTTTTCTACAGAGATATCCACAATGGCCCCATGTTACCATTACTGCATAAATACCCAAGACACACAAGAAAATCTTTCTCTCTCTTCTATTTTCATCCTTTTTATAACATACAGCATTGACAGGTTCAATGCAGTAGCACTCAAAATTCTTCAGATGGATGACCTGTGCCATAAACTAGATTTAATGAGCACCTAGTTTGCCACATTAGAATTCTCTGTAATTAAGATTATGATTTCCACATATTAATGTTCTGTATTCTCCTAATGTTTCTACCCCTTCTTTTAGATTCTTATAAATGTTTTAGAATATTTTTTGTTTTTGGTTTGTCATAATTGATGTTTCACAGCTATGGTGGTGCAGTGGTTAGAATGCAGTATTGCAGGCTAATTCTGCCAACTGCCAGGGGTTCGATTCTCACTGGTTCAAGGTTGGCTCAGCCTTCCATCCTTCTGAGGTCAGTAAAATAAGGACCCAGATTGTTGGGGGTGGGTAATATGTGGATTGTCAGGTGTGCCTCATTCAACATCCAACAAAAAAAACCCCAAGTCTATTTAATTAGAGAAAGGTACTTTTACTGGATATGAAATGGAAACAGCAAAAGTGAAGCAAGATCTGAGGCAAAAAAGCACGAACTTGTACATATCAAATGTTTACCCAAATCCCTACCCCCAGTTACCCCAGCCCAATCTCCAACTCCCAAAGGTGTCAGGTGGAGCACATCTTCAGGTGGCCTCATTCAGCTGGTATGCAGAGACAGTTGGACTTGACCAAACCCAAACATGAGCCATCAGCATGCACAGAAGTTGAGAGCAAAACTCAATTTTCTGAGATATCTCCACCAGCATGTCCCCCCCCCAATACCATGAGCCCCCTCCCTCCCTGTTACTATGGCAGCTGATAGCAAGCATGCGAGATAGAGGCTGACATGGTCTCTGTGAAACACTTTGACAGCACTGTAAAGCACCGTGAAGTGGTATATGAGTCTAGGTGTTATTGCTACCAGTAGCTTCTGTGCTTTTTAATTGATTGAACCACACTGTCCTTATGCTGGTCTGGGACCCAATACAGATTTGATTTGATATATGCATATGAACAAGCTCTTGCCCATTTGATACCATTTGCTCAATTAGGTGGTGCTAGATATAGATTATTCTCAGTGATGGTCCCCGTGTATTAGATTCCATGCTGAGGAAGAAACAGCTGATCCCACAGGCAACATACGGATTTTTTTTTAATAGTTAAGGATTTTTCTCACTTGGAAAAAATATGATAGTTGTATTAAAATTGATGCCACTTTAATAGTAGAAACCAAGGAGACTAGCTTAGTTTCCAGACATTAATATTATGTAGATTGCAACTTTCAGAATTCTTTATATTAAAGTATATTCTGTTATTTCTGTACTATAAACTTTCTTGATATGGATTAAACAAATGAATAATAAAATAGTAGAAGCAAATACAAATGCTTTCCTATAACTATTCATGTTAGAATTTAAATTCCTACAGTATAGGATTGATGGAAGCAATAGGCATCAGAATAAGCACTTCTCGGTTGCAAGTAAAACAGCAACAGAATAACAGCATAACTTTGTAACAGTATTTCAGTTCAATTAAATATTGTTGAACGTTTTAGCTGTCCAAATATTACAGCAATTACAAACAAGAATTCCTGCCTTAAAAATAAATATAGATGCTGGCTTCATGCACAGCCTATTGAAAAGATAGATTCACCGTATTACTTACATTTTGGTGTTGGTTTTTTTTTCATGTTGAGACATACTATGATCTGTATTTTATCAATTTTGGGTAGGTAGGAAAGAGCTATTGCTTTTCTTCTCGATGACTTTTCCTTATCCAGTTCCTGCTTTTTAAAATGGTTTGAATGACTAACTTACATCACAGAGAGACCTACACAGATGTTCACTGGAGAACTTTGGCCATGTTGTGATATTTTCAACTGCCAAATGTGAAGCAATTAGTGCTGATTCATGCTTTCCAAGCACTATTTGAAAGTTCAGCTTATGGCGATATAGTTTGGAATGAAAGTATAGAAGTGCCACATTGTATTTAATCAGCACAGCTATGGCGTTGTTTCGAAAGCTACGTGAATTGATACGGACAAAATATTCAAATTGCATGAATGACAATGTTTATTAATCTAAAATTAATTATATAACTATTGCTGGATTGTAAATGAAATAGCCAATGTAATACAAAAAGAAAATCATGATTCAGCATCAACGAAGATTCCCCCCCTCTTTTTTTTAAATGTACTTTCAGATGGAGAACTCCTATTGCTAGCAATAAAAATTCTTAGAGCAGTTTCCTATATTTTTTTCTATTCCACTACTTTTTGTGAAAAGAAAAAGCACATGAAAGCAGTAGAAAGAAAACATGAGACTCTTACAAATATTAGATAGTGAATGTAGCAATGTAGCATGATGATTGCACAATAAAAGTATGGCTAGTGGCTTTTCAAACTCTTCTTTTTCTTCTAGCTAACATGTTCATGGACTTCAGTTTTTATATTTGTGCAATTTGATATGCCAAAAGATGTATGGGAATAAAGTCTAAAATGACAGTCAAACATGACTTGAGTGATTTATGGAGAAGAGAAGACTGTATTCCTCTAGCTAGAAGATTGATGCCTCAGAGGAGAAAGGGAGAGAGAAAGGAGAAAGAGAGCAATTTCTATGGCTACCCAACTTGAATATGATAAGGGAAACAGGGTAATTGTCATCAAATCTTGAGGAGTATGCTGTTCTGAACGGCAATTGAATTGAATTGAATTTATTGCATTTATATGCCGCTCTTTTTGTTTTTAAACAAAAATAATGTTTAAAAACAAAACCACAACCAGAAGACTACTCAAACAAACACATGGAAAAATTTGTCCCTGGCCACATGTATGATGCAACTCCAGCCATTTTGCCCATGGTGTCCCTCGCCTCACCAAAATCAAATTAAACTCCATGTTACAAAAAAGATTAACTATTCTTTATATAAAACCAAGTGCTGAGAAGTATTTAAAAGGCACTAGCAACAACATTAGTGTTTAGTTATTCTGACATCAGTAGTTTCAAAATCAGTAGTTAAAAAAATGACAATATTGGAGTCTTTTATTCTTTATACTACTAAAGATTTGTGCCTATTTACCAAATGGCATTCATATTTTATTTTTGCTGATCCAGAATATTTTCTTGGCTTCATTGACATTTCTTCAGATTTACTACATCATGCTAGTGAGTTCTATCCAGTATTGATCAGGCATGTATCCCAGTACTCATAAACAAATTAAAATCCATTTGCAACTCAGCAGCCAAACCTAGAAAGCCATTATGCAGCCTTGAAGACAAAGGGTTATTCTGTCTTGCTGTGACATAAACATTCTTCAGAGAGTTTAGTATAAAAACCTCTATTTTTTGTCCTATACTCAGGCCTTTAGACAGCTACATCACTGGAAGGACAAATGGATACCACATCACTAGAGGATCCCAGTATGTAGCAGATAATTTCCAATGATTTAGGGACTGTATATAATTATATTTGTGTAGAGTACTAAGAGTCTTTTGTATTCTGGACTCTCTGTGTAGATCAGGCTTGAAATGGCAATACAATAATAGGATAACTCTAGATAAAATGTTTTGGGAAAGAAGAACCATATTCCAAATATGCATAATCAGCTCCATTTGCTTTTGACCTTCTTTCCTTTTCCTCTACCAGTAGTTTTTAGTATAATGTAAAGTAGAATGGCATTACACCTGAAAGATATTATAATCTTTAACTGAGATTCCTAAGTGAAGAAAAAGCAATGTGTTCAGTTAAACCTATTCTGTACTGTATTTATTTATTTACTTATTGTACATCCTACCTCTATAATTTTTTTTATAAATAACTCAAGGCGTGACCAACACATCTTCCTACTACTATTTTCCTTACTACTACAACAATCCTGTGTGTAGGATTTGGGCAAAGAGAGAGTGACTGGCCTGAAATCACCTAATTGGCTTTCATGGCTAAGACAGGAGTTGAACTTGTGGTCTCCTGCTTTCTAGCCTAGTCTCCTTAACCACAAGATTAAACTTTTTAAAATTTAGTATTTAGTATTTAGTATAAGTTTATTTATAGGCCGCCCTTTTCCCTGAGGGGACTCAGGGCGGCTTACAACTTATGTAGGGGGGGATACATACAATGACGTATAGAACAATACATAATTAAAAAAATAATAGAGCAACATTCATCATTCGGGCGGGGACGGATTATAATCTTTAACCCCAGGCCTGACTGGATAGCCAGATCTTGAGGGCTGTGCGGAAGGTCTGGAGGGTGGTGAGGGTACGAATCTCCACGGGGAGATCGTTCCAAAGGATCGGAGCTACTACTGAAAAGGCTCTCCTCCGCGTAGTTGCCAGTCGACACTGACTGGCAGATGGAACTCGGAGGAGGCCCAATCTGTGAGATCTGATAGGTCGCGAGGAGGTAATTGGCAGGAGGCGGTCTCTCAAGTACCCAGATCCACTACCATGAAGGGCTTTATGGGTGGTAAGTAGCACCTTGAAGCGCACCCGGAGATCAACAGGTAGCCAGCCCAGCTCGCGGAGGATAGGTGTTATGTGGGTGAACCAAGGTGCACCCACAATCACTCGCGCGGCCGCATTCTGGACTTGCTGAAGTCGCCGGATGCTCTTCAAGGGCAGCCCCATGTAGAGCACGTTGCAGTATTCCAGCCTAGAGGTCACAAGGGCACGAGTGACTGTTGTGAGAGCCTCCCGGTTCAGGTAGGGTCGCAACTGGCGCACCAGGCAAACCTGGGCAAATGCCCCCTGGTCACAGCCGACAGATGGTAATCAAAGGTCAGCTGTGGGTCCAGAAGGACTCCCAAGTTGCGAACCCTGTCTGAGGGGTATAATATTTGGCCCCCCAGCCTGAGTGATGGAACACTGGCCAAATTATTGGGAGGAAAACACAACAGCAACTCGGTCTTTTCCGGGTTGAGTACAAGCTTGTTAGCCCTCATCCAGTCCCTAACGGCTTCAAGACCCCGGTTCATCACGTCCACCGCTTCATTGAGTTGGCACGGGGCGGACAGATACAACTGCGTATCGTCCGTGTATTGGTGGTATCTTATCCCATGCCTCCGAATGATCTCGCCCAGCGGTTTCATGTAGATGTTAAATAGTAGGAGGGACAGGACCGACCCCTGCGGCACCCCATATGTTAGGGGCCTAGGGGTCGATCTCTGCCCCCCAACCAACACTGACTGCGACCTGTCCGAGAGGTAGGAGAACCACTGCAGAACAGTGCCTCCCACTCCCACCTCCCGCAGTCGTCGCAGAAGGATACCATGATCGATTGTATCGAAAGCCGCCGAGAGGTCAAGGAGAACCAAGATGGAGGCATGGCCTCCATCCCTGGCTCTCCAGAGATCATCGGTCAATGCGACCAAAGCGGTTTCTGTGCTGTAACCAGGCCTGAAGCCGGACTGGAATGGGTCAAGGTAACTGGCTTCCTCCAAGGACCGCTGAAGCTGGGAGGCCACCACCTTCTCAACAACCTTCCCAACAAAGGGGAGGTTGGAGACTGGACGGTAATTGTTAAGGACGGCTGGATCCAAAGATGGTTTCTTCAGGAGGGGTCTCACCACCGCCGCTTTAAGTGCGGTGGGGAAGTGCCCCTCCCGAAGGGAGGCGGTAACAACCGCCTGGATCCAGCCCCGTGTCACCTCTCCGCTGTTGGCAACCAGCCAGGTCCAGTACACAAGTGGAGGCACTCACAGCTCTCATGGCCTTGTCCACGTCCCCGGGGGCAACATCCTGAAACTCAACCCAGTGATGGTCTGCCAAATTATCTGCCTGTGCCTCGGCTGGATCTGCAAAGGTGGAGTCCAAATCCGACCGAAACCGAGCAACTTTGTCCGCTAAGAACTGGACATAGTCTTCAGCCCTACCCTGCAAGGGGTCCCCCGTATCCCTCCCTACGATCTTTTTGCTGTCCTAAGTGCCCTGATGTACTCCTTGGTGCAAGTTGTTAAGAGTGCTCGGTTCGATTCGGATTTATCGGACCTCCATAGGTGCTCTAGGCGTCTCCTCCAGCGCTTCCTCTCCCGGAGCTCCTCGGTGAACCAAGGAGGCCTCCGGGATCCGCCACCTCGGAGTGGCCGTAGTGGCGCAATCCGGTCAAGGGACTCCGATGCTGCCAAGTGCCAGGCAGCAACCAGAGTCTCCACCGGACTGTGGGCGAGAGTATCAGGAATAACCCCAAGCTCCGTCTGGAACCTCAAGGGGTCCATAAGTCGCCTGGGGCGGAACCACCTGGTCGGTTCCTCCTCCCTACAGTGGGGGTTTGGTCTCCGGAAGTCAAGCCTCAGTAGGCAGTGGTCTGACCACGACAGGGGTATGATCTCGTTACCCCTCAGACCAAGATCACAAGTCCACTGCTCCGAGAGGAATACGAGGTCGAGCATGTGACCCGCAGAGTGGGTTGGGCCCCGAATTACCTGGGTCAAGCCCATGGCTGTCATGGAAGCCATGAACTCCTGCGCCCCATCAGATGTTCACTGAGCGAAGGCAAATTGAAATCCCCCAGGACCATAAGCCTGGGGAACTCAATTGCCAGCTCGGCTACCGACTCGAGGAGCGAGGGGAGGGCTGCTGCAACGCTGTTGGGAGGCAGGTACGTTAACAGCAAACCCACTTGACCCTTGAGGTCCAACTTCACCAGCAGGGACTCACACCCGACAAGCTCCGGAGCAGGGATCCTACGAGGTGCTAAAGACTCCCGGATAACAATAGCCACACCCCCACCCCTTCTCTGAGCTCTTGGCTGATGAAGCACCTGAAATCCTTCTGGGCACATCTCAGGGAGGAGGACTCCTCCCTCCGGGCCCAGCCAGGTTTCAGTAATACATGCCAGGTCTGCCCCCTCGTCTAAAATTAAGTCCCGGACGAGGGGAGCGTTGTGAACTACAGACCTGGCATTTAGCGACAACAGCCGGAGACCAGGGTCCTGATTATTCGCGCCATCTGGCCTCGGAGTGGGACTCATAAGGCCGGAAGGAGGGATCTCTGTGACGTAGCGAGCCCTCCTTCCCCGGTAATGGCCAGCCCTAAAGTCCCCGCCATATCTGCCCCTCCCCATTACGACCGTAATGCTCCGGCCCACTCCCGTGTCCGTGGTCCCCCCAACCACACCTATAGCTCCCGCATTCCCCGGCAGGCCCTCCGAATCAAACACACTCATTCGTTCACTCAGACAATCCCCACGTGATAGTTAAAAACACATAAAAATACAGCAAAATAGGGCAATAAAAGTGGGCACATTCACACAATCACACGGGTATCCCATACATATCCCATACAAAAGGAAGAAAGAAGACAAGAAGAGAAAAAAGAATAGAAAGAAAAATTGCGCAGATATTAAAGTGCGAAATCAGGCAAGGCCAAATGGCTCTTAACATTCAGGGTGACTGAAGTCCAGCTATGGTCCGGGCGGGGTGTACAGGGGAGTGAATCGTATCCTCCTCTTGCAGGCCTGAGAAGTCCGGGACAGTTGGAAGCAGCCGCGAGCCTTCTTTCATAAGTGCTGTCCCAAATAAAGCCCCAAAGGCAATGACGGATAGTGATGGTAGTAGCAGTCAATGTCAGGTGGGGCTGTGTCAGCAGGCCAAAAAGTCCAAAGGATGCGGTTGAAGGAGGCCAGATGATAAAGTACCACAATAGGGGGGTGCCAGGTATCAGGTGAAGGAGCACCAGGGGAGAGACAGATGGTAAAGATGGCAAAAAAAGGGAAATAATCTCCATAGTCGTTAGAGTAGTATAAGGGAGGGGTGGGCGCCTGGGGGGGGCGTAACAGCGACACCAAGGCCTGCCAAACGATCCCCTCTGATGGCATCCAAGGCAGCTACCCCCTCCCTGACACGACAATTCCCAATTCAGTTCCCAGTTCAGTTCAATCCATAAAGGGGCTATTTGGTCTCTCACCCAAGGGATAAAGTTATAAGACACCGGCCTCGTTAACACTGCCGGGCACAGACAAGCTGGTAAGAAATCCAGGGGCTCCTTCGGACTCCTCTCGGTTGTGGAAAGCAAAACCAAATGCTTGGAAAAGGCCAGGAAAAGGCCAGGAGGTATCCAAATCATCGCCAGCTGATAAAGCGATGGGGGGGGGGCCCTCCGGGCGGAATGCAGCAGCGGCAGGCAAGGCAAGCAAAGCCAACCACCAGGTCCCCTCAGTGCCACCCGAGATCAGCCACCCCCTCTCCGGCACAACAGCCTGCCGAAAATCCAAGTTCGGGGCTTCCCCCGGTCGGGAAATCCGCAGCGAGGTCGAAAAACGCTGGGAACGTTGAAAACCGCCGGGGAACAGCGCCGTCAGCATGCCGCCATTTCCTCTACCGCTGGAAGGTCGGAGGGCTACCGAGGGCGGTCGCGGAGCCTGGGAGCCGTTCGAGGAACTGCAGCCCTCCAACAGCCGCCCATTCGTGTCCCCTGGGTCACCCTCTACCTTTGGAGCTCCTTCCCGCATCGATTCTGACTAGGTTCGGTGGTGTTTATGATGTTTTTTCGCCTACCTAGTCGGAGCGAGGAAGAAGCAGCAGCAGATAATATTTATAAAGCTGTTCCAGATTTTACCTTTTCCTGTATTAATTTATTGCATGGCACTATTCTGCCCTTTTTATTGTGCAGTGCTCTAAATTCAGAGCTGTTGTTCTTCCTTCTTTCAGTATCTTTTCTTGTACTCTATTCTCAGCTATAATTACATGCATTATCTTTGCCCTTACCTCAAGCCTTTTGACCTGTCAGGAGAGAAATAAAATGCTAGTTCAAATTCTGTGTCTTTTTCATTTCTGAATTTCTGAGTTTACCTCTCAATCAAACATATTCTGATACTGAATATTTAACCCTCAAGTTCTCAACATGGTATCCAGGGCAATAATACGCAGCCTGACCTTTTAGGTTGAAAATACTTTAATTTTAAAAAGCGAGGAAGCTGATATGTAGCAAAGCTATGCTCCAACCTCCAGTATGGTTTTTATTTTTAAGAATAACACTGAACTTGGAAAGGGTCTAATAAGTTTGCTTCCCAAACCAAATTGACAGGATTTTAGTTCTTAGTTTTAAAATGGGCTCTCCTGACCTAGTCAAAGGAAGAAAGAAAATGGAGGTGGGATTTTTAGGGTGTGGGGTAGGGAGGGAAGGATCGATGGATGAGGTGGCAGATAGCATTTTGTTCTTTACATTCCAAATGTATCCCCTAGCTCTAAAGGGAAGCTTATTGGTGTAAGCAAGTGGGAAAACATACAATGCATTTTATGTGCACAATCATGTTATAGATGAATAACTTCAATTAATCCAGAAGAGAATGTCATATTCTTTTTAACTATGGCATGTTAAGAGGAATTGTGAGTGGCGTTTGTATGTTTTATGGTTACCCTTCCCTATTTTCTATTTATAAATTGAATATTACAGCCAGAACTTTCCCTTTTACTTATGCTATGTTTTTTAAAAATTTTTTACTTAAGATGCCTCACTTTCCCAAACATGGGTGGGTTATCATTTGTGGATTGTTACCAAATTGGATTTGCTTGTTGAGAGATGTAAATGCATATTTTGAAATAGATTAATAAAATAAAATAAAAATAGTGAATAAATTTCCCAATGATAGCTAATTTTCTCATTCAAATCAAAGGCAAAAGGAAAAAAAATTACAGGAGATATGTAACTTATTGTTTTACCCTGTAAAAATGTGCTTAGAATTAAAATTAGAATAATAGAGTTGGAAGGGACCTTGGAGGTCTTCTAGTCCAACCTTCTAACTCAGGCATGAAATCTATACCATATTGTTTCACTGATTGATTGTTCTGTCAGGAAATTTCTCCTCAGTTCTAAGTTGCTTCCCTCCTTGATTAGTTTCCAACCATTGCTTCTTGTTCTACCCTCAGGTGCCTTGGAGAATAGTTTGACTCCCTCTTCTTTGTGGCAGCCCCTGAGATATTGGAACACTGCTATCATGTCTCCCCTAGTCCTTCTTTTCATTAAACTAGACATACGCAATTCCAATAATTGTTCTTTATAGTTCTTTGTGTTTAAGATAGTGAGGCCAGGTATGGTCCGTTGTTGGATAACATGATACATTATTCCTAGTAAGAATAGATTTTATAGGACATTGTTAAAAATATATAATTTATATTGAATATTTTTATAATAAAGATGTAGTTTCTGATCTAAAAATATGCTAACTTCTAAAAATATTTTGGCCAATTGATTTAAATCTGAATCATTATTATCTTCTAAATGAAGATAGGATATCTAACCAGAGTGTATACATGAACAATATTTTTGTAAAAGGATACAATTGCCTTTAATTATATTTGCTGGATTTCCTCCTGGGGGTGGGGGGGAAGTGTTTTGTAGTATTTTGTATTGTAGCTTAATGCTACTTGCTGTGAAAAATTGCTGAGAAAAGATGGACAGCAGTAAATTTGTGGATTTTGGAGTGGAGAAGTGCTAGGACAGCTGACAGCGTACAGAACAACAGCCATCTGTTCTTGAATGAATGCTTCTGCCTGGAGCAGACAGATTTCATTCTACATTTCTGAGAAATTGTTTGAGAATCCCTTTGAACAGTGTGGTTTATTACTAGTAGAAAATCCTTTTAACATTTAAATAAACTTCTGAGTTCAATTTACATTTGACATCACAAAGAAGATAAAAATGAAAGAACTGTCAAAGATTTTAGAAAATAGGAGAACATCAAGACAAATGTGGAACTTAATGCAACTGTTGAACAATTTAGGTACAAATACTAAGAAATTGTACCTCGCTAATGCTATCATTGATAGCCAGGTTTCCCATGGTAACAAGCTACTCATATGGAAACAAGTTAAGAGTTCTGTGATCAAAGAATCTGGGGAATAGATATTAAAGTTCTTTATGGCTTAAAAAATAAGTTATCCAAGTTTTAAAGAGGACATGACAAAGACTTTCAGTTATAGAGGAGGGAAGACAGTTTAATTTCATTCATTTAAGAAGACTTTTTTCAATATGTGGTATACAGGGCAATGAAGGAACACTCTCTAAATATTTTTTGCACTTGCTTCAGTTTACAGGTGATTAGGTAAAGGAAGCGAAAGCATCTTCTCATGTAGCCCAAACTCTAACTTAAGAAAGAAGATTATGGCAGAGGTAATTGTGCTCATGCAAACTATAGCTTTAATTTACAATACCTTCAGTTCAAAAATTACACACATGGTTGTGAAGGAAGAGGAAATTTTCAAACTAGTTCTTGGAGAGGAACAGGAAATTTTTGGTGTCCATTTCACAAAGGCTTGCCAATGAAATCTCAAGGGAGGATTTTGAATTGGTACTGTACATAGCATTGGCATATTAGCAAGGAAGAGCTGAACAGGAACAAAATGAAGGTCATAAAGCCAAATGTAAGACGCCAGATGGCTGCCAATGAGCTAAAATGGAAAGCTTCAAAACAAAGTATCTGGCCGGTACTTATTCACAAACAGTGCAGCTGTAGAATGCCTTGTGGATTCAGAAGTAACCATAGTTTTCCTAAAACAGATTGAAATGATCAGCTGAAATTGATATATGGGTGAAACTCACAACTGCCAATGAAATCCCTAGAGCAGAGACAGATGTTCTTGAACATCAATTATAATGTGTCTTAGTCATTAAAACACAAAAACAGGGCTTAAAGTCAAACCTATATCTGGAATATTGGATATCCATATAATCAAGACATGCAAATGTTTATTCTTCCTTCTGCTGAAAATTTCACCATCCCTAATGGCTCTGGTCTGAGAGGATTGTCTCCAATCTACCATCAATAACTATGGATGGGTTTACGTGTTGTTGGATTGATTGTTGGCTCATACTTCCCTTTGCTGCTGACAACAGAGATAAGATCTGTGTTTGTTAAAATTTTAATCTTATGACTATAATGAAATGTTCTTTGTATAAGCAAAGCTGCAAGAAGCCAACAAGAGGATAGAAAAGGAGTGAAGTTTCTTTTAATTATATTTGACATGGAGATCCAAGGCCAGAGTTTGTTCTGCAAAGAAAGGTGCCAGGAAAAAGAAGACTCTGGGAATGATTTGTGATGGAGCTCAACTGAGTGTTGCTGATTAGCAGACATGAAAGCAAAGAGAAGATGGATTGTGGTGAATTTGTTTGTGGATTTCAAAGTACAGGAGGAACAAGAGCAGTTGGAGTGGGTATGCTATCTGCTCCTGAATGAAAGTTGTTCTCGGAAGGTAGCAATAGCAATAGCAGTTAGACTTATATACCGCTTCATGGGGCTTTCAGCCCTCTCTAAGCAGTTTACAGAATCAGCATATTGCCCCCACAGTCTGGGTCCTCATTTTACCCACCTCGGAAGGATGGAAGGCTGAGTCAACCATGAGCCGGTGAGATTTGAACAGCTGAACTGCAGATAACAGTCAGATGAAGTGGCTGCAGTACAGCACTCTAATCACTGCGCCACCTTGGCTCTTAGGTCTGCAACTAACATTATAACAAATTAATGAAACTTCATTATCATCACGATTTGCCAATTCCTGTTCATTGTAAGAACAGGAAGATAACATTTGCTGGCAAACACATGTATGGATTCTTGCAGTGTGCTATTTGTGGGCTGCCGTTGTAAACCATTTAAATGCAGCTGGTCCAGAATGCAGCATGCCATGTCATGCCAATGTAACTCCTCTGCTTTGTGAGCCACAGTGGTTACTTGGAGACTTTTGAATGCAATTCATAATTTATGTTACTAACCATAAAGCCTTCCGTGGCATTTTGCTTGGTTATTTGAAGGACAATTCTGAAGTTTCTGAAGGGTACCATATTACAAGTCAATGCCATCTAATAGGACCCAGAAAACATGTCCATTCTTGCCACAGCACCTCTGGTCTGGTAAAACGTTCTCCCAGGGATTTGTTTGGTCTTCAACCTGACTTTCTTTAAAAGAAACGTTAATTTGGTTTGGCTCCTCTTTCAGGCCCTAGGTTAGTGTGAGTGACACTTTCTTTCATGTGCTATATGGCTCCCCCCCCCTCAAGTCTATGTTTGAAATAATTTAAATATTATACACCATTCAAAGCCAATGGGATCAGATAATGCAATAAATAATTTTCCGATCAGAAAGTTCTCTGTTTACCTTGACTGTTTTGGTTGTCACTGCCATTTTGCCTTGCTTTTTTTTTTCCCATTCCTTAGGCAGGAGCAATAAGAACAATTGCAGAAAAGAAACAAAGCAAAAATCATAAGAGATATGAAACAAAAAAACAGAGAAAGGAGGAAAAAAATCAATTTCTCCTTTATATCTACGTATATGTTGTGGCAACTTAAATGAAGCACAATTCTTTGAGGGAAAATTTAAGCTGCATTTTAGCGCTATTTGTATTGTTTCTTAAAGTTAGAATGTAAGACAACTTATGCCAATGAATCACATTTGTGCTTTCTATAACCTATTATATGATACTTATTAATTGCTTCAAACTATTGAAGCTGAATTGAAGCAGTTTCTTTATGTGTTAAAATAGGAAGTTTTTCATGCCTGTTTGGAAATGACAAGTAATAGATTAAAAAATATTAAGAAGTAATTTACATGAAGGTCAGTAGATGTTTCTTTAAGGTAATACACACAAAATTTTAACTGCCAACTGCCTTGAAATTGCTTGTTCCATTTAATATAACTTTTTTACATCCATTTCTCCCCAAAGACTGCTTCTAATATAGATTTCACGCCATCATTTTTCTAGTTAATGAACTTTAAATAGTATTCATAAGAATCTAACCACCTATAATAGAATTTTTTAACTATCCCCAGTCTCCACATTATATCTCCAACAGCACTTCTCTGTTTTCTATATTGTCTTTACAAAGATTAATTCCATTTAATATGGCATTATGAAATATCTCAAGAGTGCCTATTAGATTGAAGTTCAAGGTGGAAAGATATTTGATTTGATCCTGTAACTCTTGAAAACTCTAGACTAATGACATAGAGACAATCTTCTCCATTCTTATTAGTCTATTTTGGCATAGTTTTGTGAAAGCAGTTGCAAAAATGTATTTAAGTTTGGTATGTAAGAATATAAAAATATATTACAAATACTATACGTGCAATGGCTTAACTTTTTCATCCTATAATTTTTAATATTGAAGAGATTATTGTAGTCATAAAATGAGTAACTAAATAAGAATTCTAATCAAAATACATTATACAAAATAAACTAGTTTTTCGACTTGTAAATCTTTTCATTACCTTCAGATTTATATATTGTACTCATATATAAAATTAAACTAATTTTATTATCAAATTTACTCTTAAGATTAGAATATATGGTTACTGGTATCAACAAATGTGAAACAAGTTATTCCGTAGTGTCACTTTGATATGCAAAGCATTTGACATAATTTTATTCTATATGAATTAAACAAATCCGGATTTTTCAGTAATGATTAACAAATTAAAGAAAAGGATTGTTTCAGTTGCCAAAATGGCTTTAAGCCAACATGTTTTTGAGATGAAAAACAAATTAAATACATGGAGAAACAGAAGAGATATTTTATAATTAGTCTGCCAACTGGAGTTCTCTTTTTGATATTAGTTAGAGGTTCCATGATCAAACATGTTCCTAATGCAGCACTCATATTTGTTAACTTGAAGTTTGGTTTATGATCTGTAAAAGGACAAACTGGAAATGAACGTGAACTCTGGGCATGAATACATTTCTTATGTTCTTTGAGATGAAAAGTAATCTAAGACATCTGACTGGACTGACTTTGCTATAAGCAAGTAGAATGTTTTGTATCTGTCTAAATATTTATACTCTAATTTAATGATGCTCATAGGCAGAATTGTTTATTAAAGCTAGGTTCATTGGTTAGACTAGGTAGCATTTGACTTATTGAAATTTACTTCTGAGTAAATTTGTTTGGAGATTTCTATAATAAATGATTAAACACAAAGTAGCATATATGAAAGATGAAGTGTGGAAATGAAGTGGCTAACTGAAAAAGGAAAAAGAATGAACCCACCAATTACTGGTAATCAAATAGAGTTAAAACTGTGGACAGAATAAGAGTAATTAATTATTTTTATTTGTTTGTTTTAAGAGTGGAGGCACCTCTGAGCTATGATCTTTCCAGATTTAATTTGGGCTATTGCCACTTCTGTAGACTCTTCTTGTGAAATATTTTGTTTTGCTTTAATGCCACCAAATATTAATCATTACTTAATCTATTTGATCTTACAGATGTTTAGCAAATAGGATGATAATGAAGAATGTTTTGTTCAAATGTGGGTTAAAATTTCAAGAGGGCTATTGTTACTCAAAATTTATTAAATAATTCTTCCAGAAGAACAAAATGAAGGTTTATTCCTTCTGAATATGGAATTTGACAGTCAAATTAACAGAAATGCAAATTAATCTTTGAAAGGGTAGCAATAGCAATAGACCTTAGACTTATATACTGCTTCATAGTGCTTTACAGCCCTCTCTAAGTGGTTTACAGAGTCAGCATATTGTCCCCAACAATCTGGGTCCTCATTTTACCACCTCGGAAGAATGGAAGGCTGAGTCAACCTTGAACTGGTGAGATTAGAACTGCCGAACTGCAGCTATCAAGTAGCTTGCAGTATTGCACTCTAACCACTGTGCCATCTCAGTTCTTAGATGGTATGTATATAATAGTGCAATGTATGGTTGAGATGGGTGGATGGATGGATAGATAATGGATAGATGATAAAAATGAGGAGGAGGAGGATGTGATGATGGTGATGGTGGTGGTGGAATTTAGAAGTGAAGGTTCTCAGCTAGAGTTTAGAAGATACTGTTCCTATACCTATGTATACCTGAATTTCCTGGACTTTGTGTCACATGCAAATTTTGCATTTGTCTCTCAATCCCCTCATCCAAGTCATTGATAGTACAGAGTTAAGCAGACAACCCTATGACCATCCATTCAATGCTACTCCATGCTGAAGTAGAGCCATTAATGAACATTCTTTGGGTGTCATCATTCAGCCATCTAAAAGTCCATTATTTATTTCAATGGACACATTGTAAAGTCTGGATTTCTCACTGAAATTGTCATCTAGCCACACTAGCAACAGACTCATGAGTTCCTAATACTGCAGACAGGTCTTCTGTGTTTTGATCCTCAATTCCTCAAGGCATACTCAATGATCTTACCATCATCCTCATAATGTCTGTTTAAGAGTATTTCACCAATGCTGGAATGGTGAATCTTTAGCAACCAATATTCCCCAAATCCAGTTTCAGCCACAAATAATCTAGTTACTCTACTACTTAAGATCCCACAGAATTTCTTCTCTTGCTAATTCACCAGCCTATTTTCATTTCCCAAAGTGGCAAACTATGTAGAAACAAAACAACCCTTTATCTATTTAAGTCCACTATCTTTGTCCATACTGAATTCATCAGTTGCATCATGAAAAATTAGAAGCAAAACGTATCTGTACCATTTGGTCACATCTTTCCTAGACTTGCACTGTAAGAAACTTGATAAAAGTCTTAGCCAAAGAAATGGATAATAGACTACTGATTATACATACATAGATTATGTGTAGGCCACCACTGTATTCCCTTTTGAGAAACATTATGCAAAATACAGAAACTGAGTAAGAAATAGCAATCAAGAGAAATAAAGGTACATGATAATAAAAAGAAAAGGAAATATAACTGATCTAGTTTATGCAAAATTACTCTAACCTGTATAGAATAAATTCACAAAATTTGAAGAATTATTATCAATAACGTCTCCAAAGTCTATTGAATGTGAAGCAGTACAATATTCCAAAACTTTAATAGAGACTACATGTTTTACACAACAACCACTCTTGCCAAGCTGTCCTTTTAATTATCTTGGAGAGCACAAAGATTCTGTTCAAAGCCCTGATGTTTACCATGCGAGGCAATTATGATACAAGGGAAGATGGATGAGAACCATAACTTTTATCTCAGGGTAGCTAAATTTAGGGGAGAGACATCAAACTTAGGGCATTGTTTTGCAAGATAGTTTAATCAAGCTGATGCTAAGCAAATTAGTTTCTTGTCCTTTGTTTAATGATTGCAGATTGAAATCCAGATTTCAGGAATCATTCACAAGTAAACAGGATCATATTTTCTGTTTAAAAATATGGGTTAAAGTTGTTGGAGTTTTTTTTCTTATTCTCAATGATATTTTTATAAAGTTGTAAGATTTTGCCATTTTTGACTTGCAGATTAAAATACAATTAAAATAAGTACATTTATCTGTTCCTCACCTTAACCTTAATAAAATTTATAGGGAAGTCTCTTTCCAATACATTTTGCCACTTTATGGAGCATTACAAAGTTTGAAAAACCCTTGCTTGAATAAGTTATATTTTCTGTTTTGCACATACAGTATATCATCTGGTGTCAAGAATTCTTACAAATCCTGATATTTTTAAACTACACTAGGTAAATTATTAAAAGGAAGTGAGAGATCAGCAGAGTGTACTCTTTCAAGGCCTATGGATAAAAAGGAAGGTGCAGAATATTCTTCATATGCAAAGTGAACTTTAGGATAAATATATCTGATATTACATAGAGTGCAACACACAGCTTCCAAAAGCCACATTTGTAGTATTAGCAGTGTCTGCCTCTCCCATTCCAGCAAGAAAGCACGGGAATAGTCTTGAAAACAATGATTGAATTATGGGAACAGTTCTTACAAGATATATTTACTTTCTTAATCGCAATAAGTTCACCCTCAATCACGGAAACTCCTAGGATGATTTGGGGTTGGCCACTATTTTTAACTTGACTTATGATTTAATGTTGTAGGAATGCATGAAGAGAGAACCATATGTAAAAAGTGTGTTGAACTCCTGGAGAAGAGACAGGATATTAAAATGAAATATGAAACCATTTGTAACATAGTAGAGGAATGCTACAATTTAAGCATTTCACAGAACAGCTCACCAGACTATAATTTCAGAGGGGTGGGGGGAGAGAATCTAGCAATCATGTTTAAGCTTGTCACTTGATCTATACAGCTGAAAATAAGAGTGGATCAGTAGCAATACTTGATGAAGCACTTCATTTCATGGAGGCAGGTCATTCTCAAGATGCATCATCTGCATTAACAACATATTGAAGGTGGGCATTAGTTGCTCACTTTGCTTAACAAAAGAGCCTTTGATGTGATGTGATGTGATATGCACACACTGTTAGAACCAGTTGTTTTGTTAGGCTGCCAGAAATCGTTCCTCCAGCAAAGAGTATACTGCAGCTTGGTCTCAGTGAGACACTTTGAAGAATGTTGATTGGTTTTAAGCTTCATGAATGGAAATGCTCTCCCTAAAGATCATTGCATAGCCTTAAGCTATACTTAGGCTTAAGTCATTTTGAATTAGGACTAGCCCTCAGCATCTTATGCTCATTAAATAGCTGAGGCTAAAATGTTGATGTTATTTTTGTGGGCACATAAGTATACAAACCTTAAAACTTGAGTCCAGAATAACATAGCATAGTTGTTATTCAAAATAACTTTGCAGTTTTGCTTGTTTTCTTACTATAAGATGTTAGGATCAGATGTTTTCCCATGCTGACATAATTCAGAGAGACCTACTACATAGCTTTGCAAGATCTTGTTTTAATAGGCCAATATCTCTCTTTTCCTCTCTCATCAACATTTATTCTGCATGCTGGTGTTCTATTTAAGGGTTATCCTGGCTCAGAAGCACCAGCTCATTCAGTCAACAGCAAGCTTTAGGTTAGATGACAAGCATACTCAATACTGTTAGAAGTTGGTTGAAGGATGTTGGGTCAAGAATGAACAAGATGAAAAAGGATTTCCTACAAAGACAAATGAGGACAGGTCCAGTGCCACTACAGAAACATTTTTCAAGTTCTGGCTGTTAGTAACTGAAGTTTATGAAAATAAAACTCTTTGGATTTTTCCCCAGTCTCATTGCCAGTCACCTAGAAGGCTTTTTCCTTTGTTGAGTACTATGTTTTTCAGTTTTGACTCTTTCTTATCTGTTTTCCCTGAGGGTAGGTGATGCTGTTCCCTGCAGTTCTCAGCCAATCAATCAAATCTTTATTTCAGTCACAGACCGGTGTAAAATACTTTCAAGAAAAATTGCACCCATTTCAATAATAGTGACACTTAAGATAAAATATAACCAAAAACTAAGAATGCTAACTGAGTGCTATAATTAAAATCACTATAAGATTCTTATTATAGATTAAAAGTGGATGGACTCTGAAGGCCACAAAAAGTTTGTGAATTTTAATTGTTCCCAGGCAATCTAACATCATGTGCAAAAATGAGAAAAATCAAGAAAAAGAGTTTTATTATGATCTATAATATGTTAAAAGTCGGAGAGTGAAATTTGGTTGACTTTATTGATAAGGCCAGTGCAAAAGTTTTTGTGTGATGGTATCAATAGTGTTTATGCTACATAGATAGGTACTCCTACAAAATTTACATATATCCATTAGCCAGATTAGTAAGTATTGATGTCTCTATCCTACTCTTCAGAACAATTATGCAGCTATAAGGCATCAAGTCACATTCTAATTCTGATTCTAAAAATCTATATGTATCAGTGTTTAGCTGATACTCTGGTTCTATCTTGAGAGGTCCCAAAACCCGTGCAAGCATACTTTTTCTTTTCTTAATAGAAAAATAGGCAACATTGTGTATGGGAACCACTACCCATAAAAATATGAGGATATCATTGCTATATCTTGTTTTGTTAATTTCAAGAGGGGCGAAAGCTATTATGTTAAAATAGGTAAAAACTTGATTGAAATGAGTTTAAACGATCCTTATTTTCTGATGGGCTGGTTAGACCAGGGGTCACCAACCTTTTGGATCTCAAGGACCACTAAATTCATAATTTTAAATCATGTGGACCACTAATATGAATTTTTAAAAAAGATAAATAGTATTTAGTGCAATATAAAAATGCAAAAAAAAAATTCTGTGGGCCACCAAAATTTTCTCACAGACCACCAGTGGTCCACAAATCGCCAGTTGGGGTTCGCTGGGTTAGACCACTCTCTTACTGATTACCTTAATTTTATCCCCTTAATTTGACTGTCTGAATTAAGAAAAGTCTCACAATTTCTTCCTTTTAGTAACACGAAGTACATCATTGCCACAAGAAAACATCTGTTTAACCACAGATAGAACTAGTCTGGTCTTGATGTAGTCAGCTTAATAAGAGAGAGCAAGGGTCAAGTAAACAGGCTTTTTATCTTTAGGTACTTGTCATCTTCCCGATCTTCAAGCTAAAAAGAATCAAAACTAACAAAAGTTCAGTTGCACCAATATTGCTGGCTAAATCAAGGTATAGCTGAGAATTTATCGAAGCAGAATTCTGAGTCTTTCTTTCCAGCATTCTGGGAAGAAGGATCCATAGAATAAACAAACTCTTCAGTGGATCTCCAGTAGAATATAGATTAGGTGTGTTTCTGGTTTTAAAAAAATGTCAACTTTTCTACACTGACCTGTAAGTCCTTATATCAGCTGCTTCATTGCATTCACCTGGCTATTTAAACTGTGGCATTGACCTTGTTCTGCCAGAGATAGTACTTTTAAAAGTAGGGCATAGATAACATTTGAGTTCTAAAAAAAATTCTCCTTTCTTTTTCTGTATTTTAAAATACAGAATGTGTGTGTGTGTGTGTGTGTGTGTGCATGTGTGCATGTATAGTTTTTGACTTGCCCTAACATCACAATGTATGTGATGATATTGTCACATAATAATATATATTAGATATGTGAAGGCAAATATATAACAATTGTGAAATGCTTATAAATGCGATAAAAATCTCACTGGTATTGAATATATTACATGATAATCAATGTTAATCATGAAACAAAAATATGTGGGTAAAACAAGCCAAGGTCTTGATAAATAATTCTATGGCTGTTTGTGCTTTGTAGATAAAATTACTGATGCCAAATCTTTGTTAGAAAAGTTGAGTCATACTGTGCAAAATAGGTAGGAACAAGATAGGAAAGTCAAGCTAGAGAGTTTCTGTTGAAAAAAAAGGTATAATTATAGTAGAGAAAAGGATAGCTTTCTGGTGAAGACAACAATAGTAAGTAAGGCATTGAGTCTTAATAAATCTTGCTAATAATTATTGTCTCAGAAACATTCTAAAGCCAACTTCAGGCTTGTTATAAATAGCCAATAACTACTGTGATCAGTTTGATCCTATTTATAAAACTATCTGGAAAATGATTGGACTATAAGATTCTATTAAGCTTACATTTTCATGAAAGCATCCTTAATAATACAAATACAATTTATTTTATTCTTTTTTAATTGCTGTCATTTTTATATTTATAATTGCTTTTATATCTATATGTTTTATTATATTGTCAGCCACTCAGAGTCACCTCAAACTGCAAGATGCATGGCATATAAATAAAATATGATAAAATAAAATTTTTACTGATTTCTGTGATTGTTGAGGAGAAACTCTCAAAAAGTAATCATGGTTCAGAATAATTTTATGTTCAGACACATACAGCTCCCATTTCCCAAGTTTCCCAAGTTGCATTTCATCACAGCACAGAAAGCCCAATACCTGTGTTTGTGTGATATTTCACATAATCCTACTACAGAAGAGATATTGTAAGCGTTTGTGTTATATGACTTTTGTGAGTTGTGAACTAGTTCAAGATTATTTGATCAATTAATAGACTTAGATAATTGGGAAGAATGTTTTTGAGTTGCTACATAAGTATAATTTACTGAAACGTAAAAGGTGATGATATGTTTGACATCTAGATATTTATTTATTAATTTTATTTATCAAATTTATATGCTGTTCATCTCGCAGGCTGAGGTAACATTGAGCAATGATAGATTACCAGCCTTATTTGTTTCAAAGCCTCTTCTCATATATAAGATTCACTTGTTACTTACAAAATAATAATTCTATAATAATTTATAAATTGTTAAAATATATTAAATTGAATATTTCAAAAGTGTGGAATAAGAAATTGAGTGTCCAATATGTAAATATAAAGGGATTGGCATCAGTGTCGTATAATTTAAATAAATATAAATTTATATTTGTATAAATTTAAAGTCAGTTTAATAGAATATATTTTACACTTGTGGTTATTTACCCTTCTTTGTAGGAAGAGATTTATGGGTTCAGCTGATTCTCTAGAAGAATCAGCATGGAACTTTGATTTATATGAAGAGTTTTCATACTCTTGAATCTTTCTTTTGGACAAAAGTTGTTTCTCATATTAATTTTCTTCTGAAATACTCAGATCTTTATAGATGTAAGGGTTATTTTGAAAATTAGCAGGAGGACAATGGGAATGAATATTGCATAATACAACATGAGAAGAATATCCATCCTGTCCCAATTATGCAATGCTCCTATTTTTATATTTAAACAATATTGTGCGGAATTCTGGTTGAAGGACTGTTGGGGAATTACGGGTAGGTCTTTATGATTACCATAGCTTTATTAATTTTCCTTTCCCCCCCAGTTTATTAACCAAACTAATTTAAATGTAACATGATTGAATACATCAGTAGCTTTAATTAGTATATAAACTTGTAATTCCTCCCCTCTTTTTTGCAAATAAAATACTTCAAAGTTTTGAGTTCTCTATCTTGTGAGCAGCCCAGCTCCTTTCATCTCCACTCAGAAAACTTTTTATTTTTTATTTTTTTATTAACAAGCATGTAAAATACACACACACACAAAACCTAGACGTACACCACATTTACACAATACAATATGAACAGGAGCTTCCTGTTCTTTCAAATAGCAATTATCAATCGATACCGCTCACCTTATATTATTTCCCCTTCTATTGTATTTCACTTGGATTTCACCATTCTGAACCCTCCACAGAAAACGTCTTATATTTCATCCAGATTTACAGATGGGAATTGACAAAGGAGTGATATAGTGTTTCTGTTTAAAACACACCTACGTAGGGCAACTCTATAGTCTTCTATCAGACAGGAATTTAAAAATTACAATAAATTATTTGGATTAAACTTCTTTTGAGTTTTTAGTTATTTTGTAAAGATGACATTGATAATTATCAAAAGACACCCAGTATTTAGTCATATGCTGACAGTTATACATATGCTAACTAGCAGTTACAATATCAAGCAGCCTGTTCCCTAGGGAAGTATTGATTCTGACTGGGTTTGAAGAGTTTTATAAAGATACCCCATTCTTTTTCATTCTGTAAATGATCTGTGCAAAGGAACAAACATGCAGACCTGGGCAGTGCAATGCTTTCAGTTTTATTGATGTGCTTGTAAAACCTTAGGCCTGGGAGGCAAGTTTAAAAAAAATATTGATTTTTTTTCCTGGAAGGTTATTGAAGTCTTAAATGCTTAACTACATTCTTTCCATTCAATTATATTGAAATCACCAGTCTTAACAATTAGCCAGGTTGGTATTATTAACTGTTGGAAAAGATTTATGCTGAATCCATTACCCTGCCTATCCCAAAACATCAATAATATCTTTTGTTGCAAATGTTAATAATATGGCCTCCTAAAATCTGACACTCTAACTAATACACTTTGAAAGTATCCACATCAGCATCCTAAGCACTCTTCAAAGCAACATGATCAGACATTCTCAAATGTATTTGAGTCTCCATTTATTTCATGTGGAGAACCTATCAATTTGTAAAGTTTATTTCTGAATAGATATGCTTAATGGTTCTCATGGGACTAGAATGAGAATTGACTTGTTCATAAGCAATATTTTAGATAGTTGTGATTACATACAAATAGAGAGGCAAAATATTCAATATTAGATTACACCTACAGGGAATGTGGACCTTGGGTTTTATTAAATTAATTGTGAAAAGCAGGCATTGATTTCAATATAGCAATAGCAATAGCAGTGGACTTATATACCGCTTCATAGGCCTTTCAGGCCTCTCTAAGCGGTTTACAGAGAGTCAGCATATTGCCCCCAACAATCTGGGTCCTCATTTTACCCACCTCGGAAGGATGGAAGGCTGAGTCAACCCTGAGCCGGTGAGATTTGAACCGCTGACCTGCTGATCTAGCAGTAGCCTGCAGTGCTGCATTTAACCACTGCGCCACCTTGGCTCTTAGAGTTTGGGTTGACTCCTGTCAGAAGTATCAATAAAATTATCACTTTGTAGCAGTGAGGATAATTAAGAACTTGAAACCTTTGCCAGGAAAAACTCTTAATGTGGGCCGTTGAATATTAAATCAGCATTCAAAAT
Source organism: Thamnophis elegans (assembly GCF_009769535.1). Lineage (NCBI taxonomy): Eukaryota > Metazoa > Chordata > Lepidosauria > Squamata > Natricidae > Thamnophis > Thamnophis elegans. Next base: position 87,481,721 of record NC_045542.1, read on the forward strand.
AACACAAGAATTATATTTGTAAACACATTATTTCTTGGCACGACTGCAATGTTGTATGTCTAAACAAACTATTCTTTTAAATACCAGCAGATAATCAAGAGTTCATGCCTTAAGAAAACCAAGTTAGTGAAGTAACTGATCTCTGCACTGTACATTAAAATAATGTGTTCTTTCATAGTAAGTGTGGCAGATAGCTACTGTATGGTACTCCCCCTTTTTTGGGGGGAAACCAGTGGTGGGTTTCTATTATTTTTATTACTGGTTTGCTCATGCATGCACATGCGCATGACACTCCTGCACATGTGCAGAAGCTTCTGCACATGTGCAGAAGCATCCAGGTGGGTAGGCGGAGCCTCCCGCCGCTACTATTACCGGTTCGCCCAATCCGGACCAAACTGGCAGCAACCCACCTGTGGGCGGAACTCCACAGCTAGCAATGAAATATTATTGTGTTTCTACATGAAAATTCTAGTATATTCATCCAATGCCCCCTCCCCCCTTGATGCAAGAAATTGCAGTGTAAGAGCAATACCTTTAAAAAGTTATCCAGTTTATACTTAGGTGAAAGTAGACCAAAATTTACTTTTTGAAGGAAAACAAAGGAGTAAAGCTTTATCTTTTTTGTGTTTGATAACTCCACATGTTTTAATAAAAAAGCATTGTGATTGCTTTCAGCCTTTTCTTTTGAGAAGCTAAATATATTCATTTGAAGGGGTTTGATTTTTATAGAGCTTTTTTCATACACCTGTTAGTTGTTTTCCATAAAAAAAATCCATTTTAATTTCATCCTTTGCCAAGGATGCTGCTTAGAACTAGATATAGTCTTCAACTTACACAGCTTAAATGACTTACCCAGAATAAAATAGGAGCATACATCAACTTGTGAGGGCAGTTTGCCTCAGCACTCCTTGCTACTGCTTTATACTCACAACATTCCATTCCAATTACTTTTACATCCAGATAGATGTTCAGCACGAGGAAGTCTCAGAGAAGGTAAAAATAGGGCAGTGCACATAGGGGTCCATCTGCTTGTTTTCCTGAGCTTCACTTGTTCAACTAAGGTCTGAAGGAAAGTTATAATCATAGTTATATGAACAACCATTTGCATAGTTGGGGTTTATTTTATTAAGGTGGTCTGGTTCAATGAAAGAAGTGGACTTGAATTCAAATAAACACCAGGGTAAGTGTCCTTCAGAACACCTAGGATTCAGAAGAGCAGGGAGAAGACCTGCATTCCAATGGTGGGTTCCAGATCCCATTCCAACCGGTATGGTTGGAACGGGCCCAGTGTTGTCCACATGGATGCGTACAATGTGCACAAGCATCTTACTGTCCAGCGACGCCTCTGTGAGCCTCCACGATGCTCCAGCTGCTCAGTGGAGCGTCATGCAGGCGCTGTATGCGCCGTGCATGTGCTCGGAAGCTCTGAAGACTTTAAAGACAAGGGTGGGTGGGTGGGCCCTCCCGAGCACCTTACCGGAACTGTACCCGGTGCTCCGTGCAGGCTCTGGTACGCCCGTACTGAGGCGTACCGCCTGCAACCCATCATTGCTGCATGAATAATAATGCATTGTTTTGTTCATTTTCTGTTCCTGTTTCAAATGAATACCTGCTATGTCATTCAGTGTTATGTCAGTCATGGCTAGGTGTCCATAAAATTTTGTATTTATCGGTGGTATTTCTCCCAGTCCCAATATTTACTTTATTTTTGTCAACTTCCTGCACATCTTCAGGGAATATTAGTCATTTGTGTTATGACAAGCAATGTTGATTTTTTTATTGCGATTTTGCAATGATTTGCAGAGTGATTTGCATATAATTTTTCAGCTAAGAGAGGTCCCAATGATAGTTGGGGACTTGTGGAGTAGTAGTGAATTTGGATTGCTGATTATTCATATCAAACTCTGAGTTGAGGCTTTTTGAGGATATAGAGTGAAGCCTGAGCTGTTTTCTGGAAGGATCAGAAAGGCTGGGATTTAGCTCAGTTTTAACAGTATATTTTTTATGAATTCTGGTGCTAAAGTAATAGAATTGCTTTGTAAGATAAATCTTATTTCCCATTTGATTTGCACAGGTTTATTGTTTAATCTCAAAGTGCTCCAAGAAGCATTAAAAATAACCTGATGTAATCATAGCTTGCTTTGGTGAGATTCAGATACAAATTATTTGAACTGTGCATTTCCAGGTTACCCTGATAAGGATGGTTGCCGTCTATTAAGGGAGGATAAATCATTCAGGAGAAATCTGAAGTTGGTTTAGAGTAAGTCATGAAGACAGTGGATTTGCTGTCAGAGAGAGAAGGGCTTATCACTAAAAGTGAGTTATGAGTTGCAAAATAAAGCAACAGTTCTTCTTGGGGAGGGGAATTGGAAAGAGAGAAAAATAAAACTTTTAAAGCATTCACTCAGTCTTTGAGGTTGAACTGAAGCAAAAATAAGATATTCACTACAGGACACTTATTTCCTCAGGGAACATGCCAAATACATAAACAGAGCTTACACTTTCAAGAGTAATCAATTCATTCTGCATTTTCTCCTCAATAATAAATGAAGAACTTATACTAGTAAGTTCATCCAGTATTGTATATTTCTGTTTTGTCCTCATTTATTGCTAGCGATGTCATATTCTCAAAAAAAAAAAATTGTGCTTCTGGAGTCATCTTCTGGTTAAACAATCTTAATGACATCTTGTCATTGGAATAGAAGTTTGAACTAGAAGTGCTTGAAGATGCTGTATATAAACATCTTATTTTTGTGGCTTGTTGCTGCTATTGCAGGATGCAAACCACATCTTCTATTTCAATGTTCTCCCAGCATTGTCAGCTAAAATTCCCTAATGGTATTATATTAATTATATATACTGGTGAATATTTAGTTGTTTTAGTCTATTGAAAAATAAAGAGTAATGGTACTTATGCTGCTAGTAAAACAACCACAACAGTCCTTGGCTTTAAAAATGAGATAAAGTCAAGCAATGATCAGAGACAAATTTATGTTTCTGAGTGAAAGAATTAATTATTGGTAGTAAAAATCCTATAGTATTGTTAAAAATTTGTGCTCTGACCGTCCTTTGATTTTCATTTTATTTCATTCTGAAACATCTGCGGGTAGGTAGCCACTAAAATAATATACTGTAAAACAGTATAACAAGATAAACAACACCAAACTAGACTAGGGCAAAAAGAAAAAAAGGAAGAGAAAAAAGAGCATATGGCAAGCCACAAAACATCCCACCAGCAATTCGCATTCCATAAAGGGGCATCCACCATCCCAGCCAAGACCTGGGAGAACAGCCAGGTCTGCAGCTCTTCATAACACCAACATAGTGGAAGCCATCTGGATTGTAGGCAAAACTTCATCCCAGAAGGCAGGCACTACAACAGAGAAAGCAGAGAAGCCAACCTGATGGATGACATTGTTTAATCAAAAGAACCACAGCGCACCAACCCTGTCAGCTCAACTTGGCTGGCCAGACACTACGGGAGGTAGATTCTAGGCTAGGATATAAAATGTAGTGCATGACTCCACATGTTTTTATATTTTTATTGTAAAATGTAATAAACTGAACAGCAGAAACAGTTCCATTTTCCTCCTCTCGCTTGACAAACAAAACTAATTGCACTGCATTCTGTTGCAGATTGCTCCCTCCTTTGAAGCTTTGATAACGGCAATGAGGCCATTTGTCTTTTAAATTACAAAGGAAGAACTTTTTTTTCCTGTACTCAAAACTTCAACCTAAAGCAAATTACCCCAGCACTCTGGGACAAATCCAAACAACTAGCCCTCTGGCGAGCCGAAACAGAAACCTCCTACAACACACACACACACACACACACACACACACACACACACACACACAAACCAACAAACTCCACAGACTAGAAAAACAACAGAAGCCCAACCCCCCTCCACAGCAAATCATGAAACAAACAGTACACAACATATCAGACAGAACCCTCACCACAGCTGAAACCAATGTCCTTTCCAGAGGATTCAACTTTGCAGTCGCTCCTAAACGCATCCCCACTGAAAACATCATATGCGGAGTTGAAGTTACACTCACCAAAATCAACCCAGATGAAGCCACTAAAATCACACTTGCAGTCACCAATGTCCTTTGCTCCAGCAATCCACCCAGAAGCAACTTACAGCAAGAGGAACAAGAAGCACTCACCAACCTGAGGAAAGACAATAACATAATCATTCTCCCAGCAGACAAAGGTAATGCCACTGTGGTGATGAACATGTCTGACTACCAAGCCAAACTATCCAACCTACTCCAAGACCCCGCTTACAAACCTCTAAACACAGTCCGCACCACCTACCTTGAAAAAACCACCAAATCCAAAATAAAAGCTTCTCCCATCAGTGAAGAGATCCAGCAAAGAATCATCCCCAGAGAGAAATCTTCCAGATGCCCCAAACTCTATTACCTCCCCAAGATACACAAAGAAGGAATACCACTTAGACCCATAGTCATCTCTATAGGCTCACCTCTACAGAATCTTGCCAAATTCCTCACTAAACAACTCCAACCCTACACAGAATCCATCACCTCACATGTACAAAACTCTCTCTACTTCATAGAAACAATAAAAAAACAAAACCTACAATCCAGCGACCTACTCATGAGCTTCAATGTCACATCCCTCTTTACCCAAGTGCCTATAAAAGAAGCCTTGACAGCTATCCAGAACAAACACAGCCCCCCTAAACACATCCTGGACCTGACCAACCCCTGCTTAACCAACACGTACTTCATCCATAATGGACAAAGATACAAACAGATAGAAGGAGCACCCATGGGATCTCCCTTCTCACCTGTCATTGCAAACTTATACATGGAACATTTTGAAACTAACGCCTTAGATAAATCTGAACACAAACCCAAACTCTGGCTGTTGATGACATTTTCGTGATTTGGCCACACGGGAAAGAAAAACTGGACAACTTCCTCACACATCTCAACAGCCTACACCCCAAAATACAATTCACAATGGAAATAGAAGCAAACAATCAACTTCCCTTTCTGGATGTCCTAATCTACAAAAACCCCAATGGCTCCCTAGGACACACCATCTACCGGAAAAAACACACACACCAACCGCTACTTAAACGAACAATGCCATCACCACCCTGCACAGATCAACTCTGTAGCTAAGACCCTCATCTCCAGAACCAAACACCTAGCCAACAAAGACCACCTGAAAACTGAATTACACACTCTCACAAACGTATTAATCTCCAATGGATTCTAAAGAAAAGCAATTACCAGGCACCACAGATAAAATCAGCTAAATTCTCCACAAGCACAATATCAAAACAGCCTTCAGCACTGACCAAAAAATTGCCAACATCTTAAGAAACCCCAAAGACAAGGTTCAGCTAGAAAACCAAGGAGTCTATGAAATACCATGCAAAATCTGCCCTGCAACATACATAGGACAAACGAACAGGAGAATAAATGCACGCATCGCAGAACACAAGAAAGCAGTAAGAAAAAAAGAAAAAAAAACTTCCTCCTTTTCTAGCATCTTAAAGCTACGGGGCATGAAATTAATTTTGAAGGAACCAAATTAATCTCCAAAACTGAACACTTCAACAATAGAATAATTATGGAAGCTATCGAAATAGAGAAACAACCCCACAACATGAATAAACGTGATTATGCCTCCTGCCTGCCAGACATCTGGAAACCAGCCCTGTAAACAAATGAGCCCCACCCACCACCCAGGCCGTTACAACAGAAAACAACAATGGACACACAGCCAGAACCAATCGGCACCAATCTACCAATCATGATACAACCACACAGCCAATCAATCCACTTACTGAAACAACTCCAGCACGCCACCCCCCCACCAAGATTTATAGAAAGATGGCAGCTCCGACCAAGCTTTAAGCCAAAAACTCCAGCCTGAAGATGGCGAGTGAGACCTCGCCGAAACGTCAATCTCAATCTTACACAGGTGCTGTTCTCTAAACTTACTTTTTAAGAGTTAAAGTTGAAAAGACAGAGATGAGAGTCTAGCTCGTCTGGCAGATGGCTCCTCTGCCATTTTTCAACCATGCTCTTCGGTATTAGGGAATCATGTACTTGGGGTAGCTTATTATATCATGATGCTGCTTTTTCTTTTGTTCTTCAGCATTCTTCTCCACTTTATGCCCAACAACTCTCTTCAGCACATTTCTGTGACTGTGTCCTTGAACTAACACACTTTCAGTCAGCTAAACACTGTGCCGTTCAACTCTGGCTCCAAAACTAAAGATCTCAAGAGCCAGTCTAGTAATTGTCAACCCATACCTTCATTTCAGTTCTTCCTCCAACCCTGATGAGATGAGATGCCATATTTTCTGTGGGCCCACTGGCACACATTAAAAATGAAATTCTTCTTGCCTGCTCTCAAAAGTATACACACATATAACACACATATAGATATGCTTTATACATACATATGCATATACCTATGCCCTAACTTATAAATACATATCAATATTAGTCACTGTCTATCTTGAATACATAGCAGAAAGAGGAAGCTTAAGAGTTCACAAGGTTGGAAGGTATGGAATAAAACTGGTTGAATCTGGATGTTCTGCTTTGGATAACACAGAGCCTCCTCCCAGGAGGTAACAAGGAAAACAGGTCTTGAAGATGATGTGTCATGTACCAGACAAGACTGTAAACCCTACTAAAGCATCGCTTATATGCTATATCCTGGATAGAAGGAAGTGAACTACCAATTATCTTTTTTGCCATCCTCACCACTGTCTGCACCGCCTTTCTGTCTGAAGCAGTAATGCTTCCAAAGCAGATAGTAATGCCTTATGACAGGATGTTCTCGATCAACCTTCTGTAGAATGTGGTAAGGACGGGGAAGAAGATGTATTTTTCTCATGCAACACAGAAAATGCAGGTGAAATCATTTTCATTTTCCTTCCTGATTATTTCTAAAACTCTGTCTCTAAGTCAGCCCACTTGTGCATTCTCCTTTTTCTTCTCCAAGAACCTTGCCTATGAGACCCAAACTATCACTGTTTTCTTTTCTGAGCAATACTAAAACATGAAAAATAGCAAAAAAAATGTTTGGGTGGTTGCAGAAAAGTATGGATATGTGATGAGGCATCATAAAGTTTTGTGTATCACAATTTTTTTTAAATATTGCTGCTAGATTATGGTATAACAAATATAGGTTGGGCGGGGGAAGGAATCCAAACACAAAAACTACATTTTTTTGGCCTTCAATTTAATTCAGTTTCAGTATTAACATAAAGCTTTTTAGTGATGACATCATTAATGTAAGTTTACATCCAAATTTGGATTTCTCTTTCCAGCTTGGACTATTCAAAGATCATCAATCCCATAGACTTTTTATAAGCAAAACTTTCTGGTTCCTGACATAGGAAAAAGCAAAAATATGCTCCAAAATCTACTGTTAGACAGCTGTGTTGACCCTGGACTTAATGAAGCACAGTGGTCCAAAGTCCTGTTGCTCAGTGGTCCAAAGTCCTCTTTTCTGATGAAAGCAACTTTTGCATCTCATTCGAAAGCCAAGGACCCAGAGTATGGAGGAAGAATGGAGAGGCACACACTGCAAGATGCTTGAAGTCCAGTGTGAAGTTTTCACAGTCTGTGTTGATTTGGGATATCAATATGTCCCAAATGTCATCTGCTGGTGTTGGTCCACTGTACTTCATTAAGTCCAGGGTCAACGCAGCCATCTACCAGGAGATTTTTGAGCACATCATGCTTCCTTCCACAGACAAGCTTTATGGGGATGCTGACTTCATTTTTTAGCAGGACTTGGCACCTGCCCACATTGCCAAAAGCACCAAAGCCTGGTTCAATGACTATAGAATTACTGTGCTTGATTGGCCAGCAAACTCGCCTGACCTGAACCCATGGAGAATCTTTGGGGCATTGTCAAGAGAAAGATGAAGGCCAATATTGAAGCATCCTTGTCTTCCATAACACCTCAGGAGTGCCACAGGCTGATAGCTTCCATGCTATGGTGCATTGAGGCAGTAATTGCTGCAAAAGGGACCCAAACCAAGTACTGAGTACATATGCATGCTTATACTTTTCAGAGGTCCGATATTGTTCTATGTACAATCCTTGTTTTATTGATTGCATGTAATATTCTAATTTTCTGAAATTGTGGATTTGGGGTTTTCATGAGCTGTATGCCATAATCATCACAATTATGACAAATCACGGCTTGAACTATCTTGCTTTGCATGTAATGAGTCTTATCTCATATATTAGTTTCACCTTTTAAGCTGCATTACTGAAATAAATGAACTTTTGCACGATATTCTAATTTTTCGAGTTCCACCTCTATTTAAAGAAAATCTAAATCATTGTTACTTGAATCCCTTATTTCTGGTTCTAGTTTCTGTGGTACTAGAAAATAATTCCTGGCTATCTTCTTTATGGCATCCTTTTAAAAATCTGAATACTGATAGTGATAGCCCTGCTTTCTTCTAGATTGAACATTACAGGTTTCTCCAGTCTGTCTTATCAGGCATATAGTGGGTCCCTGTACCATCTTTGGCACTGTTTTCTAGTCTTTTCCAAATTGTCAGACCTCCTCTGAAAATAGCAATAGCAATAGCAGTTAGACTTATATACCGCTTCATACGGCTTTCAGCCCTCTCTAAGCAGTTTACAGAGTTAGCATATTGCCCCCAACAATCCGTGTCCTCATTTTACCCACCTCGGAAGGATGGAAGGCTGAGTCAACTCTGAGCCGGTGAGATTTGAACCGCCGAACTGCCGAACTAGCAGTCAGCTAAAGTAGCCTGCAGTACTGCACTCTAACCACTGTGCCACCTCGGCTCTAAATGTACACAGGATACCAGGTGTAGTCTCACCTGTGCAGAACAGAGTACAACAAGGACTGCACACATCTTTGACAACATTACTTTTTCGAATGGAGCTGAGTTGCCCTTCTAGCATCTATTTTATATTATTGGCTCATGAACAACTTCTCCTTCATTTTAGTATTTTTCACTTTTTAAAAATTGTTATGTTAAAAAAAATTGTTATTAGGAAACACAGTAATCTTTCTATTTATGTTTAGTGATGTTTTCATCATTTATTCAGAAAACACATTGAGCCAATTGGCCAATATTTTTTTACTTCCCATCATTCTGAATCTCTTTTTAAAAATACATGTTACCAATTACCATGAGATTCCTTATAGAAATCCTGATTGTGTAGCATTGCTAGGGTTACATTGGTCCACTGCAACATTCAGGGAACAGTTAATCACCACTGATTAATAATAGCGATGCATCATTGCACTGGTCCACCAGCAAAAAGTTCAGTAGCATTAGAAAGTCCTGAAAATTTAGGTTTTCTGCTTTTGAAGGCACTTAAAGTGAAACCTAGGTCATCTCAGTGTCACTTCTTCAATTTGGCTGAGTCATCGCCACACAATCACACAGAAAAATGCAGTATATGATTGTTTTTTTATGCCCAGTTCTGCTGGGGGAGAGATATGTTAAAATGCACATGAGTGATTGGTAGGACATCAGTTGGATGGTTGCACTATTTGTTTAAACCTACTACCAAGGAAGGGTCAGTGGGGAAAGTGGTATCAGATAATGGAAAAGAAAAGCAAAGAAAATTGGGGATTAGTAGACAAAAAGTGGCAATGGTACCAGGATTTCCTTTTTCTTAACAAGAGCAACTTTACAGCCTGTGGACCTCTGGCTCAAGTTGAAATCCACAGATCATAAGGTAGCCATAGTTGCCCATCCCTGCCTTAGCAGTACACATGCAAGACCATTGTATATATGTATTAGTTACATAATAGAAAAACAATCACATTTTCTCTATCCCGCAGATCATGTTTAAATAATGAATATAAAGTCTTAAAAAGGGATAATATATTTAGCTCCAGAGGTGGGCTGTACTTACATCAGGGGTGGGTTTCAACCGGTTCACGGCGGTCCCCGCGAACCGGTTGGTCAGCGAACCCGGAAGTAAGTAACTTCTGGGAATGGCGAAGGGCCCACCCGCCCGCCCGCGCTCCTTACCAGTCTTGAAGGCTTCTGTGCTTCCATGCAGGCGCATGGCACATACAGCACCTGTGCGATTCTCCGCGAGCAGCTGGAGCATCGTGCAGGCACTAAGCTGCATGTGTCAACTGCGCGTGCACGAGGACGCTGCCAGCCCCGTTCCAACCGAACCGGTTGGAACGGGATAAGCAACCCACCATTGACTTACATTCACAAGTGGTTCACTAGTTGGGAGCATGCGCATGTGTGTGCACTAGCTTCACTCGCACGTGCCCCTTTTGGAAGTGAAACAGAGTTTCAAAGAAGCAGGTAATCAACTCAGGCAGCTCCATTGAGTAAATCAGGGGTGCACGAAACTAAGCTGGGCAGCGAGGGTGGAGCGAATGAGCCAGAAAGTTAGTTATTAATGGATAGCTTAGCATAAGGGCGGGTGGGTGGGCCCAGCCAGCAATCAAAGCTAAGGGTTTGCACACACCCCCTAGAACTACACGCAGCCCACCAGTCTTTAGTTCTGATTGGGGCAACAAAGTGTACAAAAGAGAGAGAGAGAGAGAAGAAAAGCTTGCATATGAAAGAAATATATAATGGCTCTTTTGTTTTGATGTTGCTGCTTAAGCATTACATTTAAGTGTGCAAACATATTATTCAAGGTTGTTCAAGAAGTATTTACCTTCTATCATTCTGATGTCATTTTTCATCTGCTTTTTTATCCTTTGAATCAAGCACTGGAAGAAGCTGAAAGAAAACTGTATTTTATAAGATGTAGTTTATCTGGAAATGATTACAAATTGCCAAAGAGAAATCAAATTTGAACATTTTCTCTTTTTTTCTTTTTCTTTTTACAAAAATGTCTGGTTTTACTGTGTATTCTGTTCTTGGAATGTACAATTTGACAGTAATTTTTCAGGCAAATAAACAATGTATTATAATGAAGTTGAAGATGATACCAGCTTTTATATTAGATTTGGCAGGAAAGATCAGTTATGTTCTGTGCATTCTTCTATCAAATGATAGAAGAGTATAGAAGAATACTACTTTGGAAGTAGTATTTATATACATAAATCTTACAACATTCTTGTCTATGGAGTGAATTGCTTTGGCTTTTAAAGGTTGATTTTACAAAAGAATACTACTTCCAAAGTAGTAAACTATAGCAGCATTAACTTTTTCAAGTTCTTCGGAATGAAACATTCTTCATTGTTATTTTAGGGTGTTCCAAAGACTAAGAATATTATTATCATTCCAGTAGGTAACAGACTACTGCATCATTACAGGAAGTCAGTTCTTTATAAATTCATTTATCAACTTTCTGCTCCTCGGAGCTTTCCTTTTCTTATTTTTCTGGAAATTAAATTTAGTTATAGTGGTAATATTGCTTTCTTCCATACATCATTTTCTCATGGTGGGGAAAGATTTTATTCAGTCAAATAAAAAAGTGATTTTTCTGGCAATGCAGTCAAAATGTAATCTCCAAATAACTATATGATTGATGTGAATTCCATTTCTAATATCTAGTGAAGATGTATGCAAAACTTAAAAAAATCTGACTTACTAGTGAGTTCCGGCAATCATATGTTTTTTTTCTACTTTATATGTTGCTCCCATATGACATAGGCATCCTTTAAATATTTTTTTTCAAAAGGCCAAATATGATTTTTATATTTTATGGACATTTTCTATAAAATGTATATATTTTATACTTTTCTACAAAAACCAAGACAAGGGAAGATATGATACAATCGTTTTATATACTTGTTTTCATTTTGGAATGATCAAAGTAGTTTTGATTTTCTTTAAAATCTGTGCGAATAGTAAACTAACAGGGTAAAAAATTCCACACTTTACATTCAAAAATGTTCTTTTTCAATTTCTGGTGGGAAATACTTTGGAGCTGTGGCCTATTTGCTGTATTTTCATTAAAGTTTTGAAAAGAGCACAATCCTGGACTAAATTACATCCATTTTGATATTATTGGTAAATATGCAAAGTAATATTGGATGCGTTTGGAGGTAAAGAAAAAAAACTAATGTAATTTATTGATTAACTAATTATTAGTGCAATACAGTTTTTAAACATGAATTTTCCATTTCAGTGCTTATAATAAACATTATTTCTCTCTCTCTCTCTCTCCCTCTCTCTCTCTCTCTCTCTCTCTCTCTCTCTCTCACACACACACACACACACACACACACACACACACAATGTAGCAGTGTGCATGTGTTTTTACCATCTAATAGGAATAGACTTCAAGCAAGCCAGCAAGCTCTTATCCAGGATGCTTCATTTTTTTCCTTCATTGCTTACAATTCTATAATTTCTTTTCCCATTACTGGCTACTAAATATATTTAATTATCAGTATTCTGTTGAGAAGAGAGTTGCTCTGTTTCATATTGTCTCCGTGGTCCTGTGCTATTGGATTCCGCTAGTACATCTCCTTGTTTCATAATGCTCTCCTGTCAACATATATCATTTGTTATTAGAAATGATATTGAACTATAAGAGGAAGAGCCAGATGTTGCCTCTGCCATAAACTCAGTAGACTGCCTTAGGCATGGTACTCTTTCTTGCCATACCTCATTTGCAATCTGCAGAAAAATAATGTACCTTCATTATAATGATATTATAGATACTAAGTCAATAAACTGCAATGAAATGATAAAGCCAGAATACTTGAAAACATTTAGATATTTAATATTTTGTTTTTATTATTTGTATTTATCATTATTAATATCAGTATTAGTATCATCATTATCATTACTGAAAGGTTAGGGATACAGCATGGGACCATTAGGATTGCCACCATCTCTCCTCTCCTATCTTCTATCTTTCTTTGTCCATTGTACTCTCTTTTTGTGTGATATATTGGTAAAATGCTTCTACTTCGTAAATAAAATAACTAAGATGCTTTCAGGGACTCAAAACCTGTGGTAGTTCATGTCATGTCTACTGATATGAAACAGCATGGCAGCTATTTTCCTAGAACAGTCTGTTGAAACCTAGGACATGCCATAAGGTTTTCAGTGACATGCCAGTGTTCACCAATATCCAACAATTAATCTTGAAAGCATGATCTGTGCTCACATGATTTTGAAGTGTATGGAGGAATTGGGTGGGCTCTTGTGCAGCTTCTGAACCTTCTGGATGTCATGGGAAAGGACTGTGCTCTTACACAGCTTCCAAAAATCATACCAGAACAGGATATGGTTTGTGTAGTCTTTGGATGTGGCAGAGGCCGCAGAAAACCATTCTCGGAAGCCACTTCAAGAACAAAGCCCTCATGTGACTCTAACAGCTTTAAATAGGCTGAAAGGGCATGTCAATAGAAAGAGAACAAAAGTAAGTATATGGCAGATCCTGAGACGGGCTGGGCCATGGGAGCAATGGCACAATTTCCCGAGGCTCATACACCTTGGGAAATGGCACGAGGACTGAAATAAAGGCTCAGGCTTCTGCTTCAGGCCCAGCCCTGGTGGAGTTATGTTGCTCAGGATGGCCTAGATTTTTTTGTGGGCGGGGGGGGGGGCGGGGAAGCTAGAGGATTTTTTACAGGTAGTCCTCGACTTACAACAGTTCATTTCATGACCGTTCAAAGTAACAATGGCACTGAAAAAGTAACTTATGATCATTTTTCACCCTTATGACCATTTCAACATCCCCATAGGCACGTGATCAAAATACTGATGCTTGGAACTGACTCACATTTATGATGGTTGCAATGCCCCAGGAACCTGTGATCACTTTTTGTGGCTTGCTAACAAGCAAAGTCAATGCAGAAACCAGATTCATTTAACAACTGTGTTACCAATTTAACAGCTGCAGTGATTCACCTAACAAATGTGGAAAGGCAATTCATAAAATAGGGCACAACTCCCTTAGCTAATTTCTCACTTAGCAACATACATTTTGGGCTCAATTGTGGTCATGAGTCAAGGACTACCTGTACTCTTTTGTTCCAAAAAATGACATGACAAATCCACAGTCAAGCATTTTCTAAATTTTTCATTTTCCATTTTTAAAAGGTTTGCCATCATTGTCCTAGAGGCAATTTTTACATTTGTATATATTTTTCTCAATGTGGGTTGGCAGTTAGCCAATGAGACTACTTTAATCAGTCAGGATCTGCCCGGCAATTTTTCCAGTCTTTCCTGACCCAAATCTCATTAGTTTTGGGTATTATGCATAAGAACCATCTTCCAATTCATACATTACATGGGATATTGTTGGCTTAACTTGCATTCAGCAATTTCTTTACCCAACCTCTATAATCAGAATGTGATTCAAAGAATGACATTAAGAATGTTAACATATCTATTATTGTAATTATGGATTTACTGGCATATGTTAGCATATGAAAGCTACTTTAAAGCATATGTGTCTTGTATTTGTTTTCATTAGGCATAGTAAATAAAAGGCAAATTTGCCGAACAATTTAATTGGTAATTACATTTGATAGGAAATTACAGTGACTTAATTGCAAAATATGGTTGATATGCAGTGCCGGCATATCTCCCAAAATAAAATGAAATGAAATAAGATAAATTATGAATGTCCTTGTCTGACAGGTACCAGAACTATGTATGTGTATTTCTTGATTCCAAATGTGAAGTAAAATAATGTGAAATGTTGAAATTTTATTAATATACTAATTTCAGTGGTCTATATAAAAGAAAAAGAAAATTGTAAGAAAATAGACATAACACATATAAAAATATTTAATAATCGTTGCATTTTGTATAAACTATTGTCCTTCTTAGAAGTAATGAACTCTTTTATGATAACAGCTTATTTAAATTGCTGGAAACAATGTAGAAATATGACCTTTAAAATCATATCACATGTTTATTTACTTAAAACAGTATCTTTATTCTGCTCTGTTTAACAAATATCAAATTGCTACATTCTTTTATTATTCCAGTATTTGAAACACATAAAAGCCAAGATTAAAAAAAAATATGTTTAGGAATAATTGTACATTTTAAAAATGTATAAATAAAGCATATTAATTGGCAAATTGTAGCCTTCTTTGTTAAAGTTAAAAAAATATAGAAAATATATTTTAATATTTTATGGAACCAGTGTTTCGAATTGGTAACTTTTAAAATTGGATTTTATTTATGCCACTCTGCTTTCACGTCTCTTTATTCTTAATAGCTGCCTGGCAAGTATGCATGAGTAGAATTGCATCTTTTGTGACCTTTTTAAAATTCCACTTTTAAATCATATGACTGACTAGGATGTTTAAAAGTTGTTGCCACATTATAAAGATCTTGAAGCTACAGCACTAATTCATAATACCAGTTAATGAAAAATATTGGAATTATTTTTGGGGAGAGAAGGGAAGGGTCAAACTAACTACATACCTAAATTGTGTGAACTTGTCTATACTTAAATCTATCCTTGTCACAAGAGTGTTTATTGAATATATATTTAATATATTAGTAAATAACCCTAATGAATATATATCATATTTTACTATTTTCAGGTTACATCTTCACCTTTGTGAATCATAATAGAATAGCAATAATTTCATTCATCCACATCTTTAGTTAATGATGACTACTTTTATAAGTAAAATGTCAACTTGTGAAGCATTCCTGACCTGCTCTCGAGTTGCCATAGGCAGGGGGATGGGAAAAACAGGCCTTGCAACTGCATTGAGAAACTTGCATTTCAGTCAAAATAAAGCACATTCCAGCAGCAAAGTCAAGATCAATTCCAGGGGACCCACAGTGGCCCGAGCGAGTGACGTCTACATCCCGCTAAATTGCTTCGTTGGGGAATGTGACTGATGACACACCTTGGGGGGAGGGGGAAACAGAGTCAGAGCCAAGACACAAATTAAGTGAGGTCAGAGTTGGCTTCACTTGGATCGTGCTGACATGAAGTTCCTAATAAATAAATGCATTTCTTTTGAAGCTTGGTTTGAGGCTCATGATTTAATTAGGCCATCGGTCAGAACTCTGACAAGGGTTATGTTGAGTGTATTAAAATAAGTGAACAGGGTCTTTAATATGGATACTTTTATGCATTCAGGGATACATAACTCTTTTTTAACCACATTGTCACTAAAATGTGATGTGTGCTGTAATAATGAATAACTTCATTGATGTAACTATATTTATGGGCAAATGATCCTCTTAAATAAGTAAATTACCACAGGTTAAATTAGCATCCTGTTATCAAGAACCTTGGATTTTACTTGTGTTACCTGGAGATAAAATGTATTAACAACTGAGTTGGTATAAGAAATTTAAAAGATATAGGGGATTCTAATTGTACATATTATTATTTAGCAGTTCTCTTACTATTGGTACAAATGTAGAGGAAGATGTCTGCAATTGAATTATGATAGTCATTTTAATTTTACTTTTTTAAATCCTTTAGCAAAAGCCCTTTATCAACAATTTGCAAACTGAATAAAATATTTTGATTTGAATGTGTCATGAAGGAGTTATATGGAAATGGGGGAAAAGAAATAGTTTATCCTCTGATTAACTTTTAAGCATTCACATAGGATTATTCTGGGAACTGTCTATGAATGTAAAGCCTTGGGGAAACAAGACAATGTAAATACCGTTTGAATTGTCATTAAAATTAATTTAGAGAAAGTTTCTACTTGTGTGAAAAATGTAAAGACTTGCATAGAAAAAAAATAAAAATTTAGTTTATGAATGCCCCTACTATTCACTTTCTGAATAACAAATATAACAGAAAACTTCATTTCCCAGGTTCTCAAAGTCTTTATGTTTTGAAAGCCAAAGAAATGTCTGGGAACTAAGTCATAACAAGCTTAATTTTCTCCCTTTGATTGGTTGCTAGATGCCTAGATGAATTTTTTTGATGTAGTTGTATGTTTGCATACAAATTACCATTTGATAGCTTTTCTGGCAGTTTCTCATCAGAAATTATTTTTTTAAGGGCAGAGTATAAAGAAAAATCACCAGATCCCTAGTTTAAGTGGTTCCTCAACAAACCCTTTGAGTAATTGAAAGCAGTCTCATGGGGCTTCTAATTTATGTGTAGGCAACCTAAAAAGTATCTTCTCTTATTTGGTGAATAATGATAATTCTTCTGAAGTCTCTATGCTTAATTTACAGGCATTTTGCATTGTACAACTGAAGCATACACAGACACACACATAGAGATAGATAGATAGATAGATAGATAGATAGATAGATAGATAGATAGATAGATAGATAGATAGATAGATATGCTTTATTGTGATAAAAGTAACTGGAAAAAAAGTCTCATGCAGTCCCTAACAGAGATTTCCAAATTAGCCCAATACACTTTGCCTTTAATTCATCAATGATTTAGAGTGTTTTCTATTCAATTTTTAAAAAGAGGGGGAGAGAGGGAGAGAAAGATAGACAGATAGACACCAGACAGAAGAATGAAATCTTCTCTATGGAATCTGAACAGTGATACCATGTCGCCCTCAGTTTTCTTTTATCCAGATTGAATATTACAGGTTTTTCCAGCCTCTCCTCCTGGGGCATATGCTAAGTTCTTGTACCATCTCTGTCACTATTGTTGTACATATCTTAAATTAGCAGTACTTTTTCTGGAACTAAAAACTTGTATGCCCTAGATTTCTCTTCTTAAATGTAATAACTCACATTTCTTCCTCTTAAAGTGTATGTTGACCCTCTAAACTAAGTCTTCCAAGTTTAAACAGAAGTCTTAATCCATCATCTTGGGTGTGGGTCAAATCTCCTAGTTTTGGATTATACAACAAATTATTAAGTAGCTCATCAATCCAGTTATCCAGATCATTGATAAAAATGTTGACTATTTTTGCCCAAGGCAAAAAGGACAACAATGGCTACTGCTCTCTAATACCAGTAGAACTACCAAAGATGACTCCTCCCAGAACACAATTAGCTAAACATTTATGGACCAATCTTACTGTACCATCATTCAAATGAATTCTTAGTATCTTCTCAATGGGAATTTCGCATGGAAACTTTTGAAATTGTTGTAGGCTATATATCCAACCATTCCCCTTGTCCACTGAAGTCATTATCTTGTCAAAGAAAGAAATGTTATTTTTTTAATCTGACCTATTATTGACAAAGCCATACAGAAAAATGAGTATAGAGTATAGAAGTAGGATGTTTCTCCACATAAAGCATTTTGTTAGCTTTCAAATTTGATTTTTAGACAATAGAATTATTTAAGATAAATCTGAGCTATAATTGACAGCAATTGCTTATATTTGATTCAAAACACCAAGCTCATTTCCTCCCTCAGAACTCTTGGAATTGTTTTTCACTCAGTAATTTACAAAGTGGGGAAATACACAATATTTACACAATGTTGAATTTCAGAATTCAGAAACAGAAGGGCTGAATAACTTTAAACAATGAATCATAGCATTTTGACAAGCCTGCCAGCATCCAGATTTGAATCTACAGGTGACATTTTTCTACAATAGTTTGGGAAAAATCCTGTTAATTTTCACCCCTTCCTAGTTTGCTTTCTGAATAATGTTTAGAACAGTGATGGCGAACCTTTTAGACACTGAGTGCCCAAACTGAAAGGTGCATCTATGTGCAAATGCGTGCATGCATGGACATGCACATGTGCGGACATGTGCATACACTGAATTCACACATGCGCAACAGAGGCCAGTAGAACAACAGAGACCAGCAGCACAACAAGAGGTAGGATCTTTTTTTCCCCGTGAGCTTCTGTTTCGTCGCTTGCAAGGAAACAGAAGCTTACAAAAGAAGCACCATGAAGATCTGACCTGGAGCAACAGTGCAAGTGCCAGCAGAGAGGGCTCTGTGTGCCACCTTTGGCACGTGTGCCATAGGTTCACCATGACAGTTCTAGAATGTTCTTTCAGTAATCAATAATACAGTTTTCAAACTCAAGGAAAGCTTACACTGAAATTTGTCAGTGACATTGATGGATCTTCCTTCCCCTGTCTTTACCACTTTCTATAGAGGGACAATTGAGAGCATCCTGTCATATGACATTACTATCTGGTTTGGAAGCGTTGCTGCTTTAGATAGGAAGCCGGTGCAGACAGTTGTGATGATGGCAGAAAAGATAGTAGGTAGTCCACTTCCTATAACATATAAGTGATAATTAAGCAGAGTCCGCAGGATTGGCTGGGATGCTACACTTCCTCTTCATGACCTGTTTTCCTTGTTACCTTCTGGGAGGAGGCTTTGCTGTATCCAAAGCAGACATCTAGATTCAGTCACAGTTTTGTTCCATATGGCATCAACCTTGTGAACTCTCAAGTTTCCTCTTTCCATATATATATATATATGTATGTATGTATGTATGTATGTATGTATGTATGTATGTATGTATGATGCAGAAATATATTTATGCATGTATATGCTATATGTGTATGTGTCTTATGTGTTTGGCTAGATAAAAGCCGAGGTGGCGCAGTGGTTAGAGTACAGCACTGCAGGCTACTTCAGCTGACTGCAGTTCAGCAGTTCGGTTGTTCAAATCTCACCGGCTCAAGGTTGACTCAGCCTTCCATCCTTCCGAGGTGGGTGAAATGAGGACCCAGATTGTTGGGGGCAATATGCTGACTCTGTAAGCCGCTTAGAGAGGGCTGAAAGCCCTATGAAGCAGTATATAAGTCTAACTTCTATTGCTAACTGCTATATATATTTACTCTTGTCAAAAAATGACAATAAAAGTTATCTTACCTTACCTTAAAATTTTTCTTTGTGAGCCTGCAACTCATCGCATAGGGAAATTCAGCAATTCTACCATCATCTATGAGATAAGATAATGTAACAAAGCATATTAATCTGATCATTTAAGGTTAAATCTTTTCTTCCCCATTTCATTTCACATGCAGACAAGCCTACAATTTTCCTTCATTGCAGACTGGATTTCAGTTGCTCTTACTACTCAGAAAGTCATCTGATGAATTAAAAATCTATCCATCACTTTAGGTAAAAAGAAGCAAAAAATAATAACGCTCAGCCTATTTTCTGTAATTCACATTATTATTGAATTTGCATTACTGTTCATCATAGTTTATTATTGGATTGATAAATGCTACTTTTCAGTGAACATGAGTTTCTCATTTAATTTGATTTTATAACATTAATTTGGCATTTTGTTTAATAGAAAATTTTATTTTTCTTGTGTCTCTGTAAATGTTTTCATCTCAGTCAAAATAAATTTTCTCTGGGTTTAGACACATTGGTTACTATCAATGAATTCTACAAAATATTGAAGGAATAAAAAAGCTAATGCCAAACCAATACCTTTGATTTGAGATTGTGAACTACTAACATGCTAAATATGTCCTAACTATCCTTTATTTCTGTAAGACATACAACAATCCTACAATCGTAACTTTTACGTAAAAATGATTAGTAAAGGAAGTATGTGAGGTGTCCTTAAAGGCACCAACAGCAAGATAGCTATCCCCTTGTCTCCCAGAGCTCTAAACCTACTGGAGACTGCTAAATGTTGACTCCTTGTGAGAAGCAACTGTTTGGCGCACTTGTGGGTGATCTCAAGTTCTCTGAAAAGGAATTATGAAGAGCCAGCCTACTCACAGACTCTGTTCAGGCTAACTAACATAGGGGAGCTATGTTCAGTTTGCCATTTCATCTGCAGAAGTTTCTAAATGTTGCCAGATTCTATGTAGGATTGTGGAAAAGTTCCTGCTATATTTTGCTGTGCAAAAACTAGTGGTGTGCAACTGTATCTCACAGGATCTCCTTGGCTGATATCAGAATATATGTCTTTTGACTATTTAGAAAGCATAAATAGAAATACAGTCTTTTGGGCAAGTTCAGATAAATTGAGGCCTTTGACTCATTTTGCAAGTTATATGAAATTGCAAAAACTAGTATTCCGATTTCTAGTAAACAACCATTTTGTTTGTCCCAAAGGTGCTTTTTTAAGAGGCAACTGGACTTTCTGTTTTTTCTTTGAAGACGTTTCGCTTCTCATCCAAAAAGCTTCTTCAGCTCTGAAAAAACTGAAAGTCCAGTTGCCTCTTGAAAAAGTACCTTTGGGACAATCGTTACCTGGCTGATAGACAATCACCGTAGACATTTAGCTAACCATTTTGTTTCTTCAGTTTAGGTTATATTTTTAGAACTACTATTAAGAAATAACTTGGTTGAGATAACAATTATCTTTAATCACTGAAAGTTCTAGATTTGTCTATTATTATGGCAAATTAAGAGACAATTTTTCATTGCCACTTCTTGCCAACTAAATTGGCTCTGCATTGTTCCTTTCTTACAATTTTCCAGCTCCAAATAGCTGAAATTGTACAGTAACATTCTGACAAAGTGAAGCTTTAAAAACTTACTTTTTCATTAGCAAATTCTAGCTCAGTGACTTAAAGGTGGTAAATCACTGCAATTGATTTAGTTGTCTACCCCTACAGGCCATTTCTAATCTTCAGATTACGTCAGTTACAATACTACCATGTAATGGATATTCTTTGGCTATTGCTGCTGGCATATTCTTACCAATTCTTATTCTAGAGTTTATAATATGTGACTTCATAAAATAGCAAGCCCTGACCCATGTAAAATAGAGTCATTTGAAGCAACATAAACTACATTGTTTTTTATTGTAATCTAGCTTTACAATGCCCATGTTTCTTTCCTCCATACTGTAGACATTCCCTTTCAAAATGTCTCCAATTCTTTCAAAGATTATCTATAATTTCTTGATCCAATCATACTATTCTGCCTGGATCTACTTGATAAACCTCTTTGCTTTTCCCCAATAACCAAATAATTACTTCCAAACTTGGGAGTCTCATCCTTCAGACACCTGAAGTTCTTTATGTTGAGTTTCTATCCATTAGTATTCTGAGTATACATGAAGTAGCTTCCATTGGCTTCTTCCTCCCAGTGCCTCAGCTGATAGAGTTGTTGCAATTACTCCAGTGGCAGCCTACACAGGGAGACAGTCATGGAAGCGACCTTGGAAAAACTATGCCAAAATGATTACCAAAGTAAAACACGCTTTAAGCCCAGAAAGCAGCAAAGTTGTTCAGTTCAGTTTATTACATTTATATACCACCCTTTTCCCCCGAAGGGGACTCAGAGAAACTAAAATTAGTTCTCCCTAAACTACTTTAGTGTAAGTGGGAGAGAAGAGAAAACAATCAGATTCTTTCAAGATTCTGTTTCTAGCCTATGTGAGGGGTGTCAAACTCAATTTCATTGAGGGCAGCATCAGGCATGTGTTTGATCTCATGGGCTGGGGTGGGCAAGACCAGCTCAACATCACTCGTGTTGCCACCTGTAGTGGCCTGAGTGTTCTGCCAGAGAAAACGGGTTCCCGAGCTTTGTTTTTGGCTGTGACAGCCTTCTGCAACCATCTGCCAGTGAAAATAGAGCTTACTGAGAGATTGTAACCCGCCCGAATGGTATGAATGTTGCGTTTTAATCATGTACTGTCTTATATGTAAAAGTCTGTCCCCCCCTTCCTTTTGATTGTGAGCCGCCCTGAGTCCCCCCAAGGAAAAGGGCAGCATACAAATAAATAAACTAAACTAAACTAAACTAAACTACTGGCAGAGGGTTGCAGGAGGCTGTCACAGCCAAAAACAGACCTCGGGAGCCCATTTTCTCTGGTAGAAGCACCACGAGCCAATCCTTCACTGTTTCCAGAGTGGTTTGTGAGCCAGATATATGCAGCCACATCCAGCCCACAGGCCTTGAGTTGGACATCCCTGGCCTATGACAATCAACTATTGTTTTATGCCCTTGCCTACCTCAAAGGACTGATATCAATATTGAAAACCTGGCTGTATTTCTCTTTCTTCTTTATACTCCAGTGATTAGATTAGAGCAGTGTTTCTCAACCTTGGCAACTTGAAGATGTCAGGACTTCAACTCCCAGAATTCCCCAGACAGCGGAGCTTCGCTGTCTGGGGAATTCTGGGAGTTGAAGTCCGGACATCTTCAAGTTGCTAAGGTTGAGAAACACTGGAATAGAGTATAAAGAGTATAAAGAATTAGAACAGAGCAAATAATACTGAGAAAATAGATACTGATCAGAGTAATCGAAGCTGAATTGCTAATAAAGAAATATTATATGAAAAAGAAAGAAATGCAGTTTGACAGAAAAAGAAACTGCCTTTCCAAATCTGTTCACATTTTAAGCCTTTCCTTATGCCGATCCACACAGTGTTATCTGCATTTTAAATATTTTCATGCATTACAGGCAGTTAGAACTTACAGTGCCACATCTGATGGGACATTTCAACTAATGGGTTGCTGGCAGCTGTGAGATCAGACTTTTCCTGTAAGCCTTTAGGTACATTTGATTAATGCATATCACAGTTCTGACATGACAATGAGAAGATCGCTTGGATCAGCTTTAAACTTGTTAAGTCTGAACTGAAGCACATTTTTACCTTTGAACATTCTGTAGGTTTCTGAAACTTTAGCTGTAAAATTATGACCTTAAAGACTGGGATAGAATGACAAATTGTGCAGATGAGTGATGTAAATAGTGGTTTCTACATAATAATTTGAGATGTGTCTGCTTCAGGTATTCTATGTGCTCCAAGCTCACAAAGAAGCACAAATAAAATATGCAGAATAGAAAGCTACACTACACTAATTCCAAAGGTCTTCCATAAGAGGGTCATATATCTGTTATGATCTGCTGGCTTCCTCTACAGTAGAGGAAAAACTTTTAAAAATAAAATTAAGAAATACTGATATTATTTGCTAATTTTTAGTTTTGAAAAGAGTGTGAAAATCAGTTGTGTTATTTGCTTTGCTTTTTCAGAAGGAAGCCTTGGGAGAGGGATATGTCAAAATAATATATACAGATTTATTTCCAGATTTTCAATTTATTACCACCAAATCAAATTCCCCCATCAGTTAATCCTTATGTAGTTGCTAATGGGAGAAAATTGTTCATGTTGATAGAATTGAAAACCAAAAATTTGCATATGTACCAATTATACAGCATGGCTTTGAAGTTTCTATCAAATATATGTAACTATCCATACCAATTTAAATATTTATGAATATTAAGCCTGCAATATATCAGAAAAATTGTTTGTGAATTCATCGTTTTTGAAATACTATGCCTAAATTATAAATTTTTAATGCAAGTTTCTTGCTATAAAATGATTTATCCATGTATGTTTTAAATTTACAGTATTATGAATTTAGACAGCATGACAGTTGCCCATCGTTGCATGTAGACATTATATAAATTAGTAAAAAGAAAAGAGAACAATATACTTGAAGCTTCTAAACAGATCAAAATTCTAGTCCTCTTCTGTATAATACCATCATTTATATAAGTATTACATTCTCTCATTTATATGATTCCAATCTGTTTTATTTTTGCTTCTGCAATCTTCCATGATTTTCTGCCAAAGAAGGAAGTAACAATAATTCTCAAAACCAGGAAGATACTTTTGTTTATTTTCACCTAGCTGAAAATTGTTTCTGGAAGATTGGAAAGCTTTATAATCTCTCGAGCCATAGCTGAAGAACACCAAACAGTATGAAATAATGTTTTGTTTAATCCAGTTTCCTTGTGTCATTGGTCTTCCTGTCCCAGGTGAGAAAAAAAGGAAACACTGACCTTTTATCACTGAAACACATAGTGATGTGTTCTGGCAAGTTGAACTATTGCAACTTTTGCCTTACTTCACATGTTATTGCTTGCCTTCCCTTGATTCAAGAAAAGTGCCATTTTGAGACCCTTAGTTTACTTTAATCATCTATGGAAAGCTAGGGTTTATAATAATATTGAAAATTTAATACACAAGAATAAGACTAATACAAACTGAAATAGATAAAAAGGGTAAAGGAGAAAATGAAAGGAAAAACTAAATGTGTAAAAATAAAGAAAAAAGAAAGAGTAGCAGAAAAATAGAAATATAGAAAAAAGATTTAAAGAAGTGACTTCAAGTCTTCTTTAAATAGTAATAATTAGAATTATAACTTTACTTCATTATCTAAAGTTTTTCCTATAATCTATCCTACCTAATCATTAAAACCATAAATCATACATTTTCTTTTTTTGCACAAAAAGTCACAAACTGCAAAAGTACCAATAAACATAGATACTGCATTTTCTCTAGTCAAACAAGTCAGTTGGGCCATCTCAGAGAGTTCTGTCATCTTCACCAACCATTTGTCTGTCACAGATATTGCCAAATCTTTGTCCATACAATAATATCACCATGGTTATTATATAAAAAAGCAACGTCCCATGCCTTTTTTTTCAACTGCTTATCGGTTTCAAGAGGAAAAGTTGTGATTGCCATTGAAAGTTAATCTTTCAAATCCTCTGAATCACTGTATGGATTGAACCTCAAATTTTCTAGATTTTTTGCACAATACAAAAGATAATAAAATTACTTCTCTTGGGTATAATTCTAGATCATATTCTTGGTGTCATGTACTAATGATGCATTATTTTATTTATTTATTTTTCATATTATAATAGTGTTAATAGCGGGCCTTTCAATCACTTATTTTGCTTTGTTCCATCTATATTTTATAACTAAAAATTTAGTCCATTGCAAGATATCTACTATCTCTTTTCTTCTTTTTCAAATTTCAGTAAACGTTTATACATTTTAGCAATCATATTTGTATACAATTCCATTTCAAAGTCAGTCTTACAGCGTTCCATATCATTCATTCATTTCTCTAGTTTAAATTGTTCCGATAACTGTAAAAAGGAAAACCATTAACAACTGTGTTCCCATCCCATCAGTTCTTTTGATTTTATTCTGTATTCCCCTTGAAAGAGTTCTAGTATCTTACATTTGTGTTTGACTATTATTTCTCATCTACAAAATGATTCTTGTACTGAGAGGCGCAAGAGAGCCACAAGGTTTGGGCACAACCTAGACATTCTCAATGTGGCATTGCCAAGCATGCTGATTGTTGGAATCCACTTAATCTTAATTATCTTGTACCAAGGTTCCATGTCCATCCCACCCACATTTCAGGTCATATCTTTCTATTGCTAAAAGTCATCATCCACTCATTCATCCAATTAATTAAACAAACTGCCAAATAAATTTCAAATAAGGTAAATTCTCTTCCGTTTGCATCTTGTAACACTTTATATATGACTTGTGGCGTGTTCCCTTGCCATACAAACATAGATATATGCCACTGTTTAAATGATGCATCACTTGCCAAAACTGGTATTGTCTAAAACAAAACATCATCACAGACCAGGCAAAATATTCATCTTTATCACAGAAATTCTCCCCAAGAAGGACAATTTTAGTCTCTACCATCCTTCAATATCTTTTTAGTGTCATTAATAACACAGTTATAATTAAAGGTAAAGGTTCTCCTCGCAAATATTTGTTAGTCAATTTCAACTCTAGGGGGTGGTGCTCATTTCAAAGCGAAGAGCCAGCGCTGTCTGAAGATATCTCCATGGTCATGTGGCTAGCATGAATAAACGCCGGAGATACGTGGAACACTGTTATTCCCCCACCAAAGTGGTCCCTATTTTTCTAATTGCATTTTTACATGCTTTCGAACTGCTAGGTTGGCAGAAGCTGGGACAAGTAATGGGAGCTCTATCCGTTACACGGCACTAGGAATTTCAACTGCTGAACTGCCAACCTTCAGAGCAACAAGCTCAGTGTCTTAGCTACTGAGCCACCATGTCCCTTACAGTTATAACTACATACTTATTAATAAAAAAAAACAATATGTTTTGCTTTTTTATCAATTTTAAAACCCATTTTAATTAGTTCTGTTTAATCCTCTGTTTGGTAGCATATCAATTTAGCAAATAAATATTGCCTACTCTCTAGGTCTGAGAGAGAGTAACTGACTAGAGGTAAACCTGCAGGATTGTGGCTAAAGTGGGATTAGAACTCATGACTCTCCAAATCTTAATCAGTGCACCAAAATTGCTTTATGAATACATCTCTTGTTTTTACAATTATTGTAAAAGTTGAGATTATCATTGCTGATAATCATCATACTCTACTAACAGACTATATACTTATTGCATTGTTGTGTTCAACATGAGAAATTTCAAGAAGTTTGTTCATATATCGTAACAAGAAAGAAAATGCAATAGTCCTTATTTGAAGACTTAGCAAATCTCTGTCAACAGCATCAATAGGACAGTTAGACAGGCTTCTTCACATTGAACTCAAATTGGATTGTCATTTTATAAACACAATTAAAAAGATTGAAAGTATACAGAGTAACAAAGAGTGCTTATGAGAAATAGTCTGTGGTAAAAAATAGACAGTAATATTTTACTTTCTGCTCTTTCCCCTCTCCTCCCACCCCCCTGTTATGACAAAATTGAATCCACTCCTTATGGATATTTTCTGTAGACATTAACTGACTTTGCAGTCCTTGACTCACTGCATCTATTATTGTTGATAATTAGTAGTGCCTCCACTGAACTACTATATTGTGTTTTTATCATACTTCCCCCATTTATATTTATATTTGTTATTGACTACTCTAGCAAGCTCTTTCAAATTCAGATGCTGTTCAAGCTTACAGAAAGTTTATCTTAGAAACATTATCACCTCAAGCAGGTGACAGCATGCAATTTTATGGCTTATAACATTTTCTCATTCATTGTTAGTCTACTCACATAGCTGCACCAACAGTTGCTGCTAATGTATGTTAGTTATTTCCTCTTTTAGTACTTGAATGTCTAGATGTGTCTAACGATATTCTTAAATATTTGAAGACCACTTCACTTAATTCACATATCTTGGATTAGATCCTATAAGCTATATGGATTTTTGCCATGCTTCTTGGAGTAATCAACTGCAACAAAGGATGGTAATTTGTGGTACAGTTCACTTTGGACGGAATAAGATAATGGCAAGCTAAACATAAATCATAAGGCCAATATTATTAAGGTTTCAAGTAGAACTGCATTCTGGGACTAGAATATCATTATTGTTTCAAATCCTTCAAGTATCGTGTTCCTGTTGGGACCTTATAATATACATAACATGATCTGTGAAGCATTTGAATTGGCTCATGCTTCATATCTCCAAGGGATCAAGAAAGGGATTTCTACAAGGAAGGGAAGGACTTTTAAAAAATTGATAGAAAATAATACATGATTGCAGTATAAGAAATGAAATTGAACCAAATTTGCATTCTATCTTCCAACTTCCTGCCCTGCCCGCTCCTATGCATTTTCAAACCCAGGGTGAAGTTGATACTAACATGAATCAAGAAAGAGTTTCCCCTATTTTAATTACTTGGAGGTTGCTATAGGGAAAAGTGCTAAAAATAAGAAACATACTTTTTTTCCATGAGTTGATTCATGATTGAAATAGTGGTTTCAATGTTAGTACAAGATGAAAGTGCCACATAATGGTAAGCAATAAGAATGCAACAACAAAGCACACTTTCATATCTTGTTTATCCAGAATAAAGGATACATTTGCTTTCATGTTTGCATTAGTAACTATATTTGGCTGACCTATAATACATTTGTAGCTTTAATGTATTTATATGTCTTTCTGCACATACCAAAGGGGGAAAAACATGTTTCCCAAATCCCTTAAATAAAAGGCTATTTCTGATGTGGGAAATTAATTATGATAATGTTAGTGATTAAAACCTTATCAAGCTGTTTTTTTGTATCTACATACCATATGTAGAAGATGAAAATGGGCATTTATATATCTAAACTCCTATTGAAATTGAAATAGGGGCTGTAAGTATAGAAATGTATACTCATAGGATTAATGTCTTACACAGCTATGACTTTTGAAACCGCTACTTCCATTTCAAAGAAAGCAGACTTGGCAGAGGCTGTGTTAATATAAAATAGTACTCGACCCTTTGAAGTAGGGCATGACCAAGATAAAGCAGCATCAAGGTATTCCAGGAATGCTCTTTATTGTTGTAAGAAAGTATAATAAGATCATGAAAATTTGTGGGATTTTCTCTTAATCCCGCCCCTTTTAACAAACAAAATAAAGAGCAGTTTCCTTTGAGTTTCTTTCTCATGCTTTACATTTTTCTAGACTAAGGAAAATCTTTTCTCCTATGATAATGGATTAATTGCCTTCTTCTTCTTTCCCGCAGCTAGATCAACATTGCTTTCAAAAATAAAACTCTTCTCACCTCTGAAAGAAAGCTTCATATTGCATAGCCTTTCCTGAGGCTGCTCTTTGCGCAACCAATCATGACTACCTTGCTACAATTAATGTCATGCCTGATTTTTCCAAGAAGACAGTAAGCAGGCCAAGGAGCCCTTAGCAATGCTAAGGTGAATTTGACATTTAGTTAATAAAGGAGCTAAGCAGTGAAGTGTACTATTTCTGAGCTAGCTCTGGAGATCCCTGTTGATCAGGACTTCATGCAATCTTGCCCTTTTATTACAATCAAATAGATGTATAGCCAAGGTTGATGGGAACAAAGTGAAAACCATTTGTACTGATACTTTAACCATCTGCTTACTATATTATCTTTTTGCTGGGGAATATTCAGACAAATTGAGAATCAGATTTGCTCAGAAAAAAAATGCTTCCATTTTGCCAGAAAGAATGACTGGGAATGACATTCCATTCCATTCCATCTCTCTGCATTTGAAGTTGTAAATCAAATGAGAATGGCACAGGCACAGTATAGGAATGTAATTTACGGATGGAAATAGACAGACTCACTAGAGAAATTACTGGTATCATTACCAAATATTAGAAAAGATGTATGCATCTTGAAGCTCCAGAACCTCTGGTAGTCCCTGAAAACTCACAATTTTGCATGTTGCAAATATTCTTATTAACAAGCTTTCCCCCACCCCAAGATGTGCCACAAATAGATTATTTTATAAAAGGGCAGTCTATCAACCCTTCTGACTTTTAGTCCTATGATTCAAAGACATTTCTAGCTAGGAATGAATAGCAAGATTATCAGATGTTACAAAAATGTAATACTTGCCAGCTCTAAAAGTCTTGATACTGTCTTTGGAGAATTCCAAAATGTATATTTATATATAATTTTATGTATTATATCAATTTATATGGCTGCCCATGTCAGATTCTTAAATCTAGGTAGCTAATAACAATTAAAAACACTACAGCAACATATAACAATATGACACACACATGTAATCAGTAGTCAAAGAAAAAAAAATCAACAACAAATCAACACAATCATGCCATGGTCTCTGCCACACATCCAGATGACAAAATCTTGTCTTTAATGCCTGTCAGAAATGTCAGGACCTGATGATACTATCCATTCAATTATGTGTTTTGGGCAGCCTTGTTTCCTTTTACTTATGACTGTTCCAAAAAACAACTGTCTTTTCCAGTGACTTTGATCAAAATAAGCAAGGCGGAATTTTGTGATTTTTTCATTCCAGTGATAATATTTATGATTAATAATGTAACAGTCATATTTGCAGTATCAATTTGATTAGAGTTACTCATTTAACAATTACTAATTTAGGAATTAAGGCAATAAAAATAATCCTTTGTTTTTATAATACAAAGCAAAAGCTATAATTGTTTGATTACTAGTGATTATTTCCCTTGATATTGGTTTGGGACATTTTAATACTTTAAAAATAAAATTTTAATTATAAGTCGTATTTTGAGGTAAAATCTAGAAAATGAAGTTAGAGATCTGTAGGCTAAAGGTTTGTCGTGAAAGGTATTGTTTTGTTTATTCTTTTATTCATTTGATTTCTATTATATCTATATATTCAACAAGAAATTCCAGACAATGTGATAAAGGGTATTAGGAAAAGTAGAATTTTATCATACAGCAGAAGAAATACTACTGAGACAAAATCTGAAGAAGTAGCCTCCCAGTGGAAATCATGCCATATACTCACATCTGGCGACTTTTGAAAATTGAGCTATTCGAGAGAACCTATGAGAAATGACAGGAAGTTTATTAAAATTGTGCACCAGCCAACTCAGTCTGACTATGGGTGGCTTGCATTGCAAACAAGACAGAAACAAAATAGAAAATAATAAGGGTGTACATCTAATTGCAGTGACAACACCATAATACACAAAACATTCAACAATGGGACCCAACCTCCTTAATCTGAAATAAAAGTTAGATGTTTAATAGTCTTTTGGAACATGATCAGGATGGAGCCAGCCATATATCATTCCAAAGGACAGCCATCATGACACAGAACACACATTTCCTATGCCCCACAAGATAGCACTCTGTTGATTCATACCAGCTGGCATGAATACAGCACATGAGATTAATTAATTAATTATTTTATCTCATTGTTTATTAAATGTTTAAATTTGTATGCCTCAATTCAGGTTGCTGTTAACTCCTATAGATTGCTGAAAGTTTGCTTTGATTGTGATGAATATAAAGTTGAGAAATGGTGCCAAATTTATTTTATTTGTTTACTCTCCTTTTCAGTGTTCAATTACCGATTCCCTCATTCTTCAAATGCTTTTTTTAAAAAACCTGTAGTTAAACATGAATGGTTTGGAATCTTTTCTATTTTTCAGTTTAAATATTTACAGACTTCTCTCTTGCTTCTGGGTATTTTGAAGAACTAGACATATGACCTCCCATTTTGAGTCTATTCTCTAGAGTGCAGTTGTTATGAGATCTAATATTTAAACACTTAGCTGTAAAAAAAAACACCCTTTATATTATTCTGTGAGGACGTAATTGAATCTATCCATTACTAAAACCCTATTTTATTTAGACACTTATTTTATTTTTAATTGAAGAGAACCTTAAAGATCTGATACTACCTCCCAGTTCCTGTGGATAGTTCTTATTTGGTATATAATATGACATTCCCAAAACATACTATCTTTTTTATACAATGTGTATGTAGGTATGACATTATGCAGTATGTTCCATCATTCTACCAAATTTCCCTTTATGCTAGGTGCTTTCATTCAAAATCAAGCACTCAAGCACTGGCTCTGAGGCATTTAGGCATTCAAACTACAGGGTTTTTTAAAACCACACTAAAGGAATGTGTTTTCCCTCGGGGTTGTTGGCATTTATGAGTGGCTTTCTGAACATAATTGACAGAGGACCTGCCTACTTCATTGAGCTTGGAAGCTAAGCAAACTCATACCTGGCTAATGGTTCAATGAGAGTCTTCCAGAGAATACTAGTACTATACACTAGACTGGGATATTTAAAAATTCCAGAAGAAAACAACAGAGACCATTTCTCTAGATGTTGAGCTCTATTTGGGGAAGATTTCTTATTATATTGTGCTATTGGATACATACATCCAAATATAGCAAGGAAAAAATAACACCATTGAGAAAGGCAATCTAGTTTTGTAACAGTGCAAAGAATCTTGCATTTATTGAAAGTTACTACTTATGTGAGTTTGTTTTGACAGACTTTCCATTTTAGCAATAGCAATAACACTTAGACTTATATACCGCTTCATAGTGCTTTACAATCCTCTCTAAGCAGTTTACAGAGTCAGCATATTGTCCCCAATAATCTGGGTCCTCATTTTACCCATCTCAGAAGGATGGAAGGCTGAGTTAACCTTGAGCCGGTGAGATTTGAACTGCCAAATTGAAACTAGCAGTTGGCTGAAATAGCCTGCAGTACTGCATTTTAACCATTGCACCACTGCGGCTCATTTTACTACAATCCACTATTTTATCTTTATAAGCAGAAACACTGGTCTGTGTCAGCTTTGTTGTGAATAAACTGAGGAAAGTTTTCATTCTATGAGAACTAAAAAAAACTCTAAACTTTAAACAAATATGGAAAAACTATGAGTTAAAAGAGAGGAAGTTTAATATGACTGAATAGAAAAAAAACCTTCCTGTTGTATTTTGTAGGAATGGATGAGTTTATATTCATTGTTTACAAAGCAAACAATTTTTCCCCAAACCAGAACATCTCATTTAATTTCATTAGCAGTTGAGTTGTAGTGACTTAGAAACCTCCTAATTCCCATAAGTATACCTGCCACTCCAACCTTGCTGATATTTAAAACATTCCTTTTTTGTATTCTATCCATTTGTCTTGTCATGTGCAAAAGTAATATCTCCTGAATTCTACCCATCTTGGGAAATATATCATGATGTCTTCAAGGGTTCCTTCTGCCATCAGAAAAAGAGAGAGAAAGGAATATTCCCTTGCTGCCTACTATCCACTCATTGTGGAAGCCAGACTAATTGAATGAATATTCCACATTTCCCAAGAAACCAAATAGAAAAAGATTGCTAGAAAGATCACATTGTTCATAGAAGGTTGAAAAACTATCCTTTTTAACTAAAACTACAACTGGGAAATCTATATTTGCATTAAAATGTATAATTTGCTGACATTACAATTTATTTCATTAGGCATTTAGCCTCAGGGGAATGTTATATTATGCTCTGGATTAGTATTAGCAAACACTACAAACAGCAGTTACTGTTTTCATATTGCCCTGATGTTGGATTAAACTCCAATATTATAAAGTAGAGGAAATGAAAGTGGAAAGCTAATCCTTCCTATGAATTATTTGTTTGTTCATTCATTCATTCATTCATTCATTCATTCATTCATCAAATTTATTTGACCATCCATTTCACAGAGGTGTAATATGTGCTGTTCTAAAAGCACAGATAATTGCCTGTGCAGTTGCATTTTGCACAAGCAAATTTACTTTCAAAAACTGTACAGTTGGCAATAGAGTTTTCTGATAGCACTTTGCCAATTATGGCAGCATGGGTCTATCTTGGTAATTTTTTTATGGAGTACTTAAGAGGTGGTCATAACTAAGTAATAGGTCAAATATTTTTCATGGAGCTGAATCCAAATTTTATTCTTGTCATCTTCAGATGGGATCTTATAAAACTCTGAATAATTGCAGTGTAGAGACATACAGTAGAGACATACAGTAGATGGAAGAATATTTCAGTTATTTATATGTGCGTGCTTCATTGGTCATTAGACATTTCCTTCCCTGACCATGTCAGCAATGACACAGTTTGGAAGAAAATGTGCACCGCACCAATATCAGAGAAAATGTGGGAGCAACCCCACACCATTGTCTACATCGTCTTCCACTTTAATACACATGGCAAAGAACCCATGTGGAAGGCCAAAGCAAAGATGGCAAGATACAATAAATACGGACATCAAAAATGTCCAGTTGGACTCAGATACTGTGTTTAATCATGCAAGATAGTGTTTGTTGACTTGAAAAGTGGACTCTGCATTTGCGGGAAAAACACTAGGAGGAAGATTATTTATTTATTTGTTAAATTTATTTACTGCAGATTTCATAATGGAACAACATTGAGTGCTTAATTTCATTTAACTTCAAGCAACTCCCTAAGTTCCATCCATGGATGTTGCGCTACTTAAGAATTAAATCCCACTTTTTTCTGGAATTTGTTTCCCGCCTTGTAACTGAGTGTACTTGTGTTATCATTTAGCTTTATTTCCAGGAACCATCTGCTTTTATTTCCACTTAGACCTGTTTAGATAATTCTTTCTTTCATGTAGAACTCCTTTCTTCCTCTGATAGCAAGATAGTGAGATATGCACTTATTATTCAGAATTCCAATGTGTAAATTTTAGCAACCAGCACTCTACATTGAATATAAAGAGATGATAATTGTCTGAGGTAATGATGATATATTCCACCCAAAATATACCAGTTGCACATTACAACATATTCTATTAGTTCCTTATCTAATTGAGGCTTTAAGCAATTAATATTATTTCCTCTTTAACTTTCTTTCTTTCTGGTTTTCTATGACTCGACAGTTTAATTTCCTGCTTTTGCTAAGCCTTTCCACATTTTGTTTCATTCCATAATTAATCAGATTCTTTCTAACCTCTAAGCTAAGTATATTTTCTCCCACTCTCCTTTTCTATTAATTCTTACATCTGACTTTTTAAAATTCCACCATTGCTTGTCAAACCTTTTCTTCTTTGCACTGACACAGAGAAGTTCAGTGCTTATACTATCAAACTATGTGACACCAAACTCTCTTTGGGGCTTCAGTGTAATATGGTAGAATCTCATATTTTGCATTAGTTATTAATTAATTAATTGACAGCACTTATAACCTATCTCAGTCCCACAGGACTCTCATGCCAGTATGACATAAGAAAAGATACAAAAGCTTTGATCCTAATAGTACTACAGGGAGCAATAAACAGCTATGAGACTGTTCAAGTCATGGTCTGTTCAATCTTGTGAAGTCTGCTCAGTAGCATTTAATGAGATTTTGTTTGATGCTGCTAAGGATGTAGTTGAGAAATATTAGCTACATATTAGACCTAGAAACAGTAACAACAGAAAAAAAATAATTCTTACATTATCTTACAAGCAAATAGGAAATCTTTTTTTTTAACCAGCAAAGAGACTATGAAAACAATGAGGAACAGGTTCTGAACAGCTGTATGAGCCTGCAAAGAAGCACTTGCATTTGATAGTTTGATGAGAATAGATAATGATGAATAGAAAATATAAAATGGCATTCTTCATATAAGGACAGTCCCCTTTATTGCTCCCTTAGAAGGAGCAATAGCAAAAGTGTTGCCTTCTATATGAAAAATTCTCAAATAACGCTTTCAATATCACATCAGCAAGGAATTAATCAAATTAGGTAGAAACAAGTCAAATATTAGAACTGATTAAATTACCCATTGGACTGTTTTAAGCTTCCCCTGCTCTCTGCCAGCTTCATTGCAAAACTGACACAGACACGCAGCAGGAAACTCCTGACAATGATAGGATTAAGAAGGTTTCCCATCTTGTACAAGTTTGAGGCCCAAGTACCATTTGATGGGGTGAGCTCCCTTTCCTGCCCCAGCTCCTGCCAATCTTAACAGTTCAAAAGCATACAAATGCAAGTAGATAAATAGTATTCCATGCACCTCAGTGTATAGTCATGCTGGCCACATGGCCACATAAGCATCTTTGGACAACGCTAGCTCCCTCGACTAAGAAACAGAGATGAGCACCATCTCCTAGAGTCAGACACGACTAGATAGGAAAAACCTTTACCTTTTTTTTTTACCCAAGCATGAAGCTTTCTATTTCTGCAGAAATAAACACCTGAAAGTTCCCTTCCTCCTCCAATATGTCTTATTGTTCACTCATGCCAGGAAGACAGAACCCAGATGAAGCTCCATCAAACACATTTACAATCAGAAGACAACTACTTTATGTGCTGAAAGGAAAGAGAAGAGGATGATAAGTGGCACAGTGGTTTGATTCCATTTCAGTGGCAATAAAGTAGAATAGAACTTTGGAAATCAGGAGGACATTTTAGGGATAGATCATCCTGGAGAAATCTACAGTTTAATTAATTGTTAGTTGATAGGACACCTAATAAACATTTAGAAAAATAATACAGAAAACTGTGATTAAGCTCCTTTATATTCTGATATTTATAGGACAACTGCATTAAATATCATTTTAATATATTAATATATTTGATAGTATCCAAACACCATTCCCTCTCCTGCAAAGATAACTATAAGGGTAACTGATGTATCAGATTTAAGAAGGATGAGTTGAGACGAGTTATACAAAAACCGATTTACTGATTGTCATTTATAAAAACAAAATAAATGATTTATGAATTCCCCTCATGGTCAAATTACATAAACTGCCTTAGCTTCCCATTGTTTCTAACATTCACTTAAGAAGTTGACAGATTCCTTAATCAGAAGCCAGAGATTGGCAAACAGGATCATCAGAAGTAGGTAAATCATGTGAAGGAAATCAAGTGTTGCAATAGCTATTAATCTGTGTTAATTTTAATACACTTGCATTTAACATCCTCCTCCCAAGCACTTTGATTGAAAATCCCAGATAGGATTGGACCTGGATAAAGTTAAGATAAACTCTAAAAGATTGTAGATTATGGAGATATTCCAAAGCTTTAGTAAGGAGTAACTCAGTAAGGTAATATATAGAATTTTTCTCTATCTGTCTAATTAAGAGCCAAGGTGGCGCAGTGGTTAAATGCAGCACTGCAGGCTACTGCTAGATCAGCAGGTCAGCGGTTCAAATCTCACCGGCTCAGGGTTGACTCAGCCTTCCATCCTTCCGAGGTGGGTAAAATGAGGACCC
This sequence comes from Thamnophis elegans, assembly GCF_009769535.1. Taxonomy (NCBI): domain Eukaryota; kingdom Metazoa; phylum Chordata; class Lepidosauria; order Squamata; family Natricidae; genus Thamnophis; species Thamnophis elegans. Next base: position 87,518,765 of record NC_045542.1, read on the forward strand.
AGATTGTTGGGGGCAATATGCTGACTCTCTGTAAACTGCTTAGAGAGACCTGAAAGGCCTATGAAGCGGTATATAAGTCTACTGCTATTGCTATTGCTATTGCTATTATATAGCTGCTCATCTCACAAACAAGCATACACCACTATTTTTAAAGAATCATTTATCTTAACAAATATTTTTTAAAACCCAGCTAAAGCAAGAATAATAGACAATAGATGCAACCCATCTATCATCAGAGATGATATAATCCCAAAACCAAAAGGACTCCAAACCCAAAGCCACTGATTTTTGCCAAGTTCAGCTGAAACCTTCTTTATCCAATCCTCAGAGCCTCAAGATCCTAGATAGGATGTCCACAGTATCATTTAATTTATCAGAAACAGAGATGATATACAGATAGATAAGTCACTCATTAAATTAATATAGTATATTAATTACAGAACACTTTACAGTAATATCAACACAGGGGCAATAAAATAATGGACAAGAGATTACAGTTCCAGAATGGGTATTAAGAAAAAGATAAGATTAAAAGGCCAATCTGTCAATTACTTTACTCCATATTTCTCCCTCCTAGCATTTTAAGGAGACATAAAAGCAAAATCACGTACAAAATTTACCACTTTGGGTTTGGTTGTTTTATAGAGACTTGGCTTTATCTTGCATAATGTTTATTTCAACCCACATTAGCCACTTTGATTCATAATTCAAAGTTTAACAAAATTCGCTAACGCTCCTGTATAAGCTGTATGCAGTATCAAGCACACAGCTTCTTATCATAGTCATTGATGTTCATAGTTGACATGTTCCTGAAACTCATCCTATCCCATAAATTGAATTGATTCATTCATATATAAAAAAGCTAAAGGTAAAAATATTATGTGCCAAATGGACTCAAGACACTGTTTGAATGTTATGTACTACCCCCACCTCTGAGACCAAAATTAGGGATATTTTTTAGTAAATAGGTTTTTTTTAATATATAGCTATACTGGAAAAGTATGGTCAAGTATATCATGTATTGGTGTTTGTCATCCTGTCTTGTCTTGTCTTGTCTTGTCTTGTCTTGTCTTGTCTTGTCTTACCTACCTACCTACCTACCTACCTACCTACCTACCTACCTACCTACCTACCTACCTACCTACCTACTACTTAACCATAGTTAACCCAGTGGATAAATCTTAATGACCTACATTTGAAATGTAGGGAGAGGAGAGGCTCTACTAAGAACATTGTTGAATTGTTAACTTAAACACATGTGCTTTCAGTTCCAGGTAACTTGTTATTTACCTATGAGAGTATTGATTTTTATCAATTGATTTTGTCTTATTATGATGGTGGTGAGAATGACCAGAGTTCCTCTGAAATAATGAAAACGGCAGGAGGGGTGTTTTTTATTTTTAACGTTTTATTTATTACTTTTTTATTTATTTCCTGCTCTTTTCCTCTAAAGAAAAGTTTTCATCTCGCCCTAGTTCTACAGTCCTCAGCAGCATAAGATCATGCCACTGAAGTTGGGAGTTGTCCTATTTTTATCTTCCCCTAAATTAAGGGTGGGAATGGCAATAAGATGCCCCTGGAAGGCAGAGTATTTCTGCCCCAGCTCCTGCCCACTTAGCAGTCTGAAAACATGAAAATGTGAGTACAAAAATTCAGTCAGAAGATAACAGCATTCCGTGTGCCTTGGTGTACAGTTATGCTGGCTACATGACCATGGAAATACTTTTGGACAACTCTGGCTCCCTCTGCTGAGAAATGGAGAGGTTATGTCCTCCTTATGCTGTTACTATAATCTTTTCTGGTTTAGCAGGAGTCAAAAGGTTGTTTTGGCTCCCTAAATCAGCCCTACTGTAGGTGACTAAAAAGAATGTGTGCCCTTAAGAAGAAAATCCATAGGGATCAATTAATTTTCTTTACTGTAGTCCAGAAAAGATGACAGTGGAAAATTCATTGGCTTTTCTTTATTCCGTAATGGACTCTGTACATATGCATAAAGTGATTGTTTCAGTTTGTCTAGCAAGGTCAGGTTGGTAACAAAAACAGCAATCCACGTTCAAGAATAACTCTTGATAATATTTTCACTTTAATCTGTTTTTGTAAGATTCAGACTTGAGTCATATTTGTAGTTCTGAACATCATATTCTAGAAGAAGTTATACCAACTGAAACAGGATTACCAAATGCCCAAGGGAATAATCACGATATTAGAAATTGAAGTCTTACAAAGATAATTTTAAGTTGCTGAGAATGTATAGCATTGAGAAGACAACAGGAGGATTTGATAGGACTATTCAAAAATCTGAATGCATGTCACACAGAAGAAAGTCAAGAACTCTTTGGTTCCTGAGTGTAGTTTGTGGAATAATAAATTTAATTTACAGGAAAACAGATTCCTAGCAGGAAGAACAGTTCACCCATCGAATCATGAGGGGAGGGGGAGAAGGAGTGGGGATAGAGGAACTGCTGTCTTGAAATGTTCCAGCTTCTTGATATCAGTCCTGAACATTGAATTAAACTTCAGTGGCCCTGGCATCTGGCTCCTGCTTTTGAATGCCAGGTCAGTCTGTAACAAAGCTTCCCTCATTCATGATTTTATCATGGATGAGAAGGCCAACCTGGCATGTGTGAGATTATTATACAGAGGTAGCATGGAATAAACTTCTACTTATTTTGGACCTAACCTTGACTTCCAAATTTCTTGCGCCTGATGCAATATTTGCCATGAATTTGGAAGCTAACATATATTTTCGATTGGTGTAGAAGGTTTACTGAAGAAAAATGTGTATGAATTAAATGTCTGTATTAAATATCTATCTAAACAGATTTACATCTTCAGATTTTAAATTATCCATTGCATTAATATTAATACAATAATGTGTATTATTGCTAGATAAGAAGCTGAAAGTTTCACATCATTTAATATAATTCTTTTGTTTCCTCTTATTTATTATGCTTCCGTGATCAGGAGGTTGAGGTATGTTTTCTTATTTATATAAATACTGGAGTATTTTTTTTAAAAAAATGCCCTACATTGTGTTGAAATTTTCATTCAGTTCTACTTTTTGCTGCCCTAAAATATTTAATTTGTTATCTCCCACCTGTCTACATCTTTTATGAAATTATGAGGGCATATGTGATATTAAATTGTTACTTATTTAAATTTGCATTCTCATTTCTGATAAATTTATCTACTTATTATCTATTTTTAAAAGACAAAATAATGTTTTCAACTCTTCCACAGAAATAAATGAGATTACATATAATTAATCATGCATAATGTATTATATCCATCATGTTTAATACAGTAGCTCAACCCAAAATTCAGTAACTCAGCAACCAAGCTAAACTCCCCTGAAAAATTTCATCCAATTAAGATCTGATACATTTAATTCATACTTTTAGAAACTATTGCATGTCTACATGCTTTGGATTACTCTAAACTGTGTATACTTTTTTTTATTAAACTCTGCACTCTAGACGTAAAGTTCATGTTGCTAGAGGATGCTAACTTTATTTTAGAGAGAGGTCAGACATTTTGTGAACTTTGGACATTGTATAGTTAAGAAAAATGCCAGAATCTAGCATAGGTAAGTTTTCAGGAAACTCAACCCTGTAGCTGGACATAGAATGCCAAATAACTTAATGAGCAATCCTGTTATCTTTATCAGCAGTCCTTTGACCTTTATCAGTGACACTTGCTATGCATTGGTTATCTATGCTCATTTCTTTTTTACAAGGGAAGTTTCTCACATCTAGAAACATGCTTTTCTGAGAAACATTCAAGCTAAGGATGTGTCACCGGGTATGTTTTGATTGAAATGGTTAAATAGTTGTCAGATTTTCATGGTTTCAACCTGAAGATTTTTAAAAATCATAATTGGATTTAGATTAATAATTCAAGGGATTGAACAAACTATTTTTATTATTGTTATAATTTATTATTAAATTGGTTTGCAGCCCATCTAACTTCAACAAAATATTTTTGAAACTGTAAAAAAAATATATCAATCAAATCATCAGATTCAATCTTGTGAATAAAACACCCAATTTGATTTGTAAAGATGATTGAGTTCAAACTTGAGTAAATACCTTTGCAACTGAATTCTTAAATTCTCCCCTGTAATTTTGGATACCAATTTAGCTATATTAATTTAGTCATATTCAGTATAGGAATATTCAGTTGAACAAGATTCAATCAAGTTCCATTTCCATAGAGTGGAAATTGTGATGGAAAGAAAGAATTTATTTGTAGCATTCATGTGTTCCTAATCTGAAACATTTGGACACAGCCCAACTGTGATTAAGCATTTTATATCATAATAGTATTCAAATACATATATAATCAATTCACTGATCATACTGAGAACTGAACTTGATACATGATGCTGTACTAAATGATTTTGGAGGAATATATGATACTGTATAATATAATAATAGTTAAATGCTATAGAGTTTACATGATTTTAACAGATACACTTTATTGCATTCTCTGTTTCCTATTATTGTGATTTTATTCTCATCTATAATTTCTCTCATTGTCAGCACAAATAATATTTGTGTTTTGGAAAAAAATATTTCAATAATGGATATTTTATTGCTGTGCCAATTTTTTCTTGTGTTATGACATTCTTTTCAAATTTATGAGATACTTCTCTGAAATTATCTTTAGGTTATAGTTATTATACATGAATATTTCTTCAGAAACAAAACTACAGTTCATTGACTGGTGAAATATTCATTGTTTCTATGTTTCTTAAAATGTATAAGCTTCCATATGCTCTGAAACTAAAAAAAAAACTGAAGCTTTTTTATTCCTTTACAATTCTCGGTTTAGATTATTTAAGAAATAGATAGTATATGCAATAAAAGATGTAATAAATATGTATAATTTTAATTTATGGAGGAGAAATTAGAATTTATTAGAGTTATTCTTGATAATATTTTTGGTATGCTCATGCAAGTAATTTATTTTCTTGCATTGTAAACTTTTATGATGACTAACCTTCTTAAGATCCCTCTTTCATTTTGTCCTTTAATTAGAAAATGGCAAGATGAATTCAAGGCTCGATAGCTTTACTACTCAGTGTGAGTAAACTACTTGCATGAGCTGCATATTCTTCAATGTAATTGCCCCCTAGTCAATTAAAACTATTTTGCACCTTTCTATCATAGTAGATTCTGTATTCCTTCTCTAATATTTAAATTGTCAAATACATTATTTAATCCATACTGTATTTCTTCATTCCTATGGATGAAAATGTTTTCCAGGCAATACTGAGATTCTCCCGTTTTCTATATAGAACTGCCAACTTTAACTTCGTCTTAAGACTAACTCGGAAAATGTTCTCCAATAAATGTATATGTGTATGCCTATCCAGATCATATATAGCAATAGCAATAGCAGTTAGACTCATATATCGCTTCATAGGGCTTTCAGCCCTCTCTAGGCGGTTTACAGAGTCAGCATATTGCCCCCACAGTCTGGGTCCTCATTTCACCCACCTCGGAAGGATGGAAGGCTGAGTCAACCTTGAGTCGGTGAGATTTGAACCGCTGAACTGCAGATAGCAGTCAGCTGAAGTGGCCTGCAGTACTGCACCCTAACCACTGCGCCACCTTGATGATATATCTACCATGGTACCCCTGAATAACAGCAAGGCAAAAACTAGAAACAAAAATTTAAAAATAATTAAATGAATTAATACATTTAATCAAAATTCATTGCTAATAAAATAAGTTGAGCCCTTTATAAAGTGAATCGACCTATATATAGCAAACATTCTTTTTCCCATGTAGACATAGACAGAAATGCACTGTTTATCCAAGTACTGGCTTCCCATACTGTTTCTACAATAGACTAAACAAAAAACAGAAGGAATGCTCCTGGCCAGGAAGAAAAAATGAGGATGAGAAAAAACCTGGGATGGATTTAAGGGAAAAGAAGGATTCACCTGAAAAGCAGGGATAGGAAATAATGAAATCCTATTTAGGAATTTAAAAAAAAATCAATGAAACAATTGGCAAGGTTAAAAACCCTGTTCTTCCAAAGTTAGCTTATGTTATCTAATCTTATATTCAATGCACCTACTCTAGTGTGAGCAGCCATTTTCTCCTTTTAATTATCTTCTATTCTTAAGAAATGGCATATCTCTATCCCTATTTCCCCAAGTAATTATGTCAGGGAAAATCAAACATGATCACATCTGATAAATACTGTAATAACTAAGAATCATAAAAAAGTTAATAATACCCATAATAGAAATGGCTAATGCTTATATTGGCTTCATGATGTAAAGTTCAAATGAAAACAGATTCATCCCTTCATAGGATAGTACTATTGTTCATAACTCAATATATGCATTTTAATCATTTAAAGTTTGCAATGGAATAGTCTGAAAGAACTTCATTCAGGCACTGCCAATTAGAAGGGCAAAATCTGATAAAATCTGGTAAAAATAGTTCTTTGCCAAGAAGATATGTGAACAGGTTTGCATATATACCCATTAGATAAGGGGTGTCAAACTCGTGTTGTCACAACGTCATCATGTGACATATCGGGACTTTTTTCCCCTTTACTAAACTGTCTGCAGTTTGACAGCCCTGCATTACATCATGTGTTCAGTCATGCATATGACTGAAAGAGGGCTTAAAATGTAATTTAATTATATCCATCTTTTTTCATTTAGGATGATTATTTCAGAAACTGGAATCCAAACAAGCCTTTTGATCAAGGTAAAAGAAATATTGAAATTGTTTTATGTTGTGTACATCAAGCTATTTTTGCCTGTCTGAGAAATTCTTAGCATATCCATTTTTTAAATCTTTTAATTTAGACATTTTAGACAGTTTTTTCATATAACAAGAGTTATCTGTTCTTATGTTTTTAAATTTCATCAGCAACTTGCATTTTAATTAGGATGCTGTTTTGAAATATAACATTGAGTTAATTATTCAGGACCTCAAAATGATCTTGAAATATATAAAAATATGATTTGACTCTTTAACATTTAGCGCCAGTTTCTTGAAGAAAGAACAAACTTATATTAGAACATATTGGCAACATTTGCTAAATTTAATGGGATAAAAATATGCTGGTATGGTTGCAGATGTCCAAACATAGAATTGAAAGATTTACTCTAGCATTGACGAAATGTGATGGAATTAGGATTAGTCTTGACTTCTCCAAAGGTCAGCAGTGAAAGATACTGTTGATAAATGTGTTTTGTTTCACTGTGAGTTCAAGAATCTCCCAAGATTAATGGTACACCTCTCAGTGGACCTAAATAACAATGTGCTAGAAATGTTTGTGTCATATACAGTGCACATAAAAGAGTGAGAGTTATATTGACAGTCAAATTCTGGAAACACTAATAAAAAATACAATTTAGCGCTTGGAAATCTGGCAAAAAGCAAGTAAAATAGAAAAAGGAGCATAGGTTAACATGATAATACATATTCTATTGGCCTTAGTAATTGTTCACCACGGTTACAACTTCAATTCAGAACTGGTAGTCCTGAAAACATAGGATCCATAATTATTACAGGAAAACAATTTGACAAATCCTGCAATATTGCTCTAGCTAACACAATGCTCTCAGCTATAATTTTGTATAGTCTCTTTGGTAACAACTGGTATTTCCATAGAAACTATAGAAGTATGTTCAAAACACTTTGAACTCACTTAAAAACTTGTTCTAGCTCTTTTTTCATGCCAAATCTGCTGCTAAAGGTTTTGGGAGGTTTTTTTTTTTTAAGGGAACATGCAGAGACCATTTCTCACGGTAATATAAATTCTGGTTACTATTGCTTCAATCAAGGATCTAATTTGACAAAAGTGATCCTGAAATCTTAAGGATGATGGGAGAAAAAAGAAATTGGATTCTGTACTTCTGTGAAAAGTTATGCAGTTTATCTAAATACATCTGTCTTCCCAGAGGAAGCAACATATACTTGGACAGAATGATCAGCAGGATTATATAGTAATTATAACCAGACATGTTATCAGCTTTGTTGTAGTTATGTACATGATCCTTCAGGTTTAATACTTTTTGTTGGTTCATTAAAACTAATTTAAACTTATGACATGCATCATACTAAAATTTGTATTTTCTTCCACTGAAACATAAAAATGTAGAAAATTCGTGTCAGAAAAAAAAACCAGTGGTCCATTGAGCCTAGTCTTTGAAGGTCTTTTTGTTTCTTTTTTTATTTTTAATGTATTCATTTATTTATTTTTGTTATTAGAAAAATGTTAGGTTTGAGAGTCAGTATGGTGATGTAATTAAGACTCTGGGCTAGGATGAGGAAGACCTAGGTCAGTGTTGGCGAACCTTTTTGGCACCAAGTGTCGAAATGGGAGTACGCACATGCATGTGGGGGAGCGCTGAAAACTGGAAGAGCAGCTCCATGGCGCATATATGCAGGAGCGCAGACATTGGAAGAGTAGTTCCCTGGCACATATGCATGAGCCTGGAAGCTGAGCTTCCATTTTCCGGCATGTGCATGCATGCCAGTCACCTGGTCTTCCGGTTTCTGACGTGCATGCATGTGCGAAGAATGGCTGGCTAGCGCACATGTGAGTGCCAGAAACGGAAAGCTCAGTTTCCTGGTGCGTGCTTGTGCACCAGGGCAAGCTGCACTTCTGGTTTCTCGTGCTACCACGCATGTGAAGACCAGCTGGCCAATGCACATGTGTGCGCCAGAACCCTGAAGAGCAACAGGCGACAGCTGACATGGCTGGAGAGATGGCTCTGTGTGCCACTTCCGGCACGCGTGGTCATAGGTTGTAGCTTTCCATAGATACTGAAGCCAATTGAGAAGAAATGGCATAGTCACTCCTTCTCAACCAAAATCAACACAAGGTTTTAGAACAAATTGACTGAAAAACAAAAACCCATTGTCACATCATGCTTTGATGAGCTTCGGTGTAAGAACTTGGGAAGCACAATACCAAAATAAGTGGGCCCTATAACTAAGCAAGCCATACACTAAGAAAAAGAATAAGATAAAAATGTTAGCCTCCTATGTTCTCTGAAAAGTGTCTGTCTTTCTAGATTTAAACTAGAATTTCACACAGTCAACAATATCAGATTCAGATTTTGTATTGGAATATAATTAAAATATATCTCTGTTCATATTAGAAGCTCAAGACAATTTTTTGTGTACAATTTCAAGCCATCTTTTCAGCGCTTCACAACCATTCCTATCCCCACAATTTATATGCTGGCTATAATTTATAATTTGGCAGAGGAGGATTGGTACTTTTAATGCATATTTTTAGTACGTAATATCATGTTAAGGTGCACAGTTAACAATGTTCTGTTCAGTACTTAATCTCAAACTTTTCACCCTGAAAGACTACATTAACAGTTAATTCAATTCTTTATGCAACTGTGAATTTTTTTATTATTAAGGGGAACTATTGACTCTAATGTTGTGTTAGCTGCTTATTTTTATTACTTGCATTTGGGGGGTTGCTAATGTTCTTGTGCTATTTGCATTCTAATGATCCCAATTCTCTTTCTCTGTATTTCATGTTAGAATTGCCTTAATTTCAAGATGCTAATCATTCTGCTGTTATAATCAGTTTCATTTCGTCTCTCTCTCTCTCTCTCTCTCTCTCTCTCTCTCTCTCTCTCTCTCTGTAGTTCTTCAGAGACTACTTGACACATATATTGAATATATACTAGTATATAAAAAGTGACTTGCTTAAAATTATTGATTAGAATGTAAATAAAAGGAACCTCATAAATTGGGCAGTTATAAGATAATTCACTTAATCAGTATATTCATTTTGTAACTAGAAAAACAGTGGGGTTTATTGATACAATGCAGCATGAAGTTATCTTTCTTTTCACTCTTATTGTTACGGAAATCATTTCAGCATACAGCTCCCAACCTATCAGTGTATGTTAGGGATTTACATGGACTAAGGCTGCTCTAAAGAAGCAAACTGGGGACTCTATGTGTTCAATTTTCATTTAAATTTAGTCATTAAAATTAAACTGGAATTCAGTCATCAAAATCACACTGTCAAGTTGTATTAACTTTTGTATTTTACATAAAATAGTTTTAGATTCATGTACATACGTTAAGTTTGTGTAAAAAATGAAAAGAAATTGTGTTCTTGATTTCCATTCTATTTATTCATTTACCAGTATGTTCCCGTCAACAAGATTTATATGTGGGTTAATATATATTGGATTGGTCTACCAGAAAAATAAAAAGATTGTACGACATCAAAACACTGAAATTATAGAGATTACATCAAAACTATATCCTCTATTTATTCACCGCACACAAGACCAAAATATAGCTTACTTGGATATAGGAATCCAGTCACAAACATTTACTTTTCATTCCCAATCCATTTTTGCTGAATTGATCAAGGGTCTGATAATGGAAAATGTTCTATATAATGCTGCTAATTGTATAAACCAGAGACATTTTTAATTCTGGAAAACATGTACAATGCTTTAGTGCTCCCTTTGATGGTAAGACAGGAAAAACAACTGCACTGGTAATATGTAACTTAGAGTCTTCTTCCTATACCTAAAAAACTATAAGGGGTAGCTTTGTCATCATATTGTTTCATTTTTTATCATTTAATTATTGGGGTGGTGTGGTGGATCACAGTTAAGATACTGGGCTTGTCATCTGTAAAGCTGGCAGTCCAGGTTCAAGACCTGAGCATCATACAATGAGATGAGTGTTACATACTGATGTGGGAGGGAACACAGGAGCCATGGATAAGCCAGTAGGTGTACTTTATTAGTTACAGAAGAGAGATGACAGCAATTCAAACGGTTCCAAGGTCACCAGAGTATTTATAGGCAGCAATAGCCAATCAGAGTACGCTAGCAACAGCTTCTTCTGTGTCCCAACCAATCAGGGAGCACAGAGCAGTTGCTAGCCCTTTTGAATATGACAGAACACAAATCATAATATATAACACTCCTTCCCCCCAGCTCAGTTGAAGGGGGGAGTTTTTTTATCAACTTTAGCAATTCAAAAATAATGAATACAGTAAAAGAACACGCCCAGAAGCATAGTAGTTTCAACTCCTTTTTCAATTAATTTAGTTTCCCCAAGTAAAAGAACACGCCCAGAAGCATAGTAGTTTCAACTCCTTTTTCAATTAATTTAGTTTCCCCACTCTCCTTACCCCCCAGTGCATATTCACCATTTTATTTCGTTAATTTATTTATTTTTGTTTTAATAATTTCCCCTCACATTCCTTTTTGTTTTAATTCATTTTCAGCATGTTTCGTAACACTGTATCGATGAAAACCGGCTAGACCGGCAGTAAGAAACAAAGTAGCAAGACGGTTTCAGGAAAGTAGAAGGCTGTTACAATGTAGCCGAATGTGTATTTGAGCTGCGGCTTGGCTCGGAAGGCTTTGACAACTTGTAAAGGCAGTTCTGCAAGCCGGCAGAGGCTTAAATGACTTCAATTCGACCGGTGTGTCACTCTTGAAGCCACGAAACGGAGCGGAGGCAGTAGGTGATGGCGAGGGCGTAGAGGGCGAGCCGGCAGTGCAGTTTTGAAGAACGGAGGCCGGTGGTGAGGCAGAGTTCGGCTCTCGGCTTCGGCGACGGCTAGTAGAGGCAGCTCTCCTGGAGATTGGCAGGCTGATCTCATGTGTAGGGAGGCGGACTGGCTTTGCAAGCAGGCGGAGTGGCCAGACCACCCAATGACCTTGGGCCCAGACAGTTGGCTAGGAACTGGTTTGGCTGGGCGCATGCTGGCCTCGGTTTCCGCTGTCCACTGCTCGTCCTTGGCACCAGTGCAAGTTGGCATAGACGCCGCGGTGGCCACAGCTGCTGCTGCTGGACAGTAGCCTCGGGTAGCCTCTGGACCTCTGCATAACAGAGGTGGCTGCGACTGGCTTTTTTCTTGATCCAGGCCCTGTGGGAATTGCTCATCCCATCCTCGTCGCCAGTTGTTGCATACTGATGTGGGAGGGAACACAGGAGCCATGGATAAGCCAGTAGGTGTACTTTATTAGTTACAGAAGAGAGATGACAGCAATTCAAACGGTTCCAACGGTCACCAGAGTATTTATAGGCAGCAATAGCCAATCAGAGTACGCTAGCAACAGCTTCTTCTGTGTCCCAACCAATCAGGGAGCACAGAGCAGTTGCTAGCCCTTTTGAATATGACAGAACACAAATCATAATATATAACAATGAGCTTTTGTCGTCACCCTGGCTCCTGCCAACTAGCGGTTCGAAAGCATCCAAATGTGTGTAGATAAATAGGAATTATTTTCGCGGGAATGTAACAGCGGTCTGTAACATCATGCTGGCCAAATGACTGCAGAAATGTCTTCGGACAGCACTGGCTCAATGGCCTTGAAATGGAAATGAGCACCATCCCCTGTAGTTGGCAACCACTAGCAGATTAAAATCTGCAGGGACTCCTTTACTATTTTTACCATAGCTTTCATGTTAGGAGGGGTTTTATTCCCTAGACTATGGGTGTCAAACTCTATCACGTCACATGACTGTGTATTACAACATTTGGGGGGTTACCTTTCCGGAGCTGGGGTAGGTGTGGCCTGCATGTGACGCATCTGGCCCACGGGCCACCAGTTTGGCACCCCTGCCCTAGACCTAAGGCTTTGAATAAACAAACAAGGAGATAGGCAAAAGAAAGAAGAATGAAAAGCTTTGGTTATTCCTTTCTTAGCTTTGCAGATTTACAATCACATTTAGGAGTGAGAAGAAAGGAAAAGTTTTGGAAGTTGATGAACCAAAACATTTTATGGTATTTTATTCCTGAACATGACATTTGTAGAATTGAACATGGCCTTGGTTTTAATTTTTGTAGTTGTCTAAAGTAATTATCAATGGATTTTTCTGCTGTGAATAGATACTTTCTAATAATTTGGAATAGGGAACATGGGAAAAGCAATCTCCCTATGGTCCTTGTTTGGCTATATTTCTTCATTAAATCTGAAGTTTTTACATTTGCGCTGTAAGAATATGAATATTTTGCGTGACACAGAAAATATAAGGCACTCTGGATTTCTCTTGTATGAAAGGAAATTAGGATGTAAAAAGACCAATTTAATCTGTTCTGGACAACTTCCAGCAGTACATTCCAAAAAGTTACGTGCAGAATTTGGGATTGTCTGATGAACCTTGTCTTTTAATGAAGTAGATGAGATGCTATTAAAGTGCCATAATTCATGGAGAGGGAAGACAGTCCTGTTGTTAAGATTGCCCCGTGCCCCACAGAAGTAAGCAGAGAGCAATATTCATCTTTGTTAGTTCAATATCCTCATTGAATCCAAGTTGAACTTCTCATGTTAAAGATAATTATGTCAGGGGAATTAATCTTAATTTCAGGTAAATACAGTAAAGAAAATATGTTTATACTCACAACCTCTCACTTTGTTAATTTTCTTTCCCTAGTACAGGTTCTTAGGTGGTATTAACTTCATTCTATTCTGGAAAATAAAATTGTTTCCTACCCTTGAGTTATTTTTCTTTATTGTTTATTACAGATTTTTTGAGATCAGTTGTGCAAAATAAGAGGCTATACTGGATGGCTATTATAATGAAATAATAATACTAATTAGGTCTAGTGGTTAAGGCTATAAACCAGAAGATAATGAATCTTAGGCATTAAAATCAGCTGGGTGATTTTGGCCATTTCCCCTCTCAGCCAATTCACCTCACAGGGTTGTTGTTGTGGGGAATATATGAGAAGAAATGAATGTTAGATATGTTTGCCTAATAGATAATAACAAAGTAGTATATACATAAATAAAAATATAGCCATTATAATTACATATACATGAGAATGCACTGAATAAAATCACGAACAGTAATGGAATTAGCCAACCCATCAGAAATCACCAGAATAAAGTCTACAAGTATCTGAGCATTTTATAGTTGGATAACCCCAAGCCTTGACAGCTTTAAAATGTGATTAATAAAGAATACATCCAAGATGTGAGAAAAGTATTAATGACAAAATTGAAAGGTAGAAGCAACATGAAAGCCATCAATTTCTGGACCATACATGTGATACTGCACAATGCTGGATTTATTAACTGGACACATGCTAAACTGCACCCTTTGAACCCAAAAAACCAAGAAAACTGTTGACCATTCACATCTTCATAGTGATCTTGATACCAACCCTTCAGAAATGAAGGCAGAAGTTTACTTTAAATCAAACAAACTGCTGAAGAAGAAAAGAATGCATTGGATGATTATATAAAAGATAGCCAAGAACAAACAGTGATGCAAGTTGAATATTGGAATTTACTAATGTTAGAAAACAAAAATATGATTATTGAAATAAAAGAATAAAAATACAACAGAATGCTGGCAAGGAAAAGCATTACATGGTCAGTTTTACAAAAGGTCAACGGGAAAGTGGATAAATGCAAAACTGGCAATGGCTTATGTTAAATCGGGTAATGGAAAGGCACACAAGGCTAAAGGTAACAACAGTATTATAACACAACAAGTAAGAACAATCCAGCGAAGGTTGAGTCTGACAGCAGCCCTTTTATAGGGAGCTGTCAGACCCTTCGACCAATGAGATTAAACCTCTGTTCCCGCTGGAACAGAGGACCTTGGTGGAAACCACTATAACTGAAGCTAGTATCTAACAGCTTATTACTGGAATAATTTAAAAAAAAAACAAATGCTTGATTTTCGTTGTGAAAGAGCAAGCTATTCAAACAAATGCCAAAAAGGCCAGAATTGAAAAAATATATACAATGTTTCCAAAGATTTCTTTACAATGTGTAAAGAAACAGAAAAAATAGTTAATATACTCAGCTCATACAAGGAAATTGCACAAATTTATAAGAAGGTAATAACAATTTTAACTTGCTTTTACAATTGTATGACATTAAATGACACCCCCACCCCAAATAATTTGGTTGCATTTTATTATAATATATTAATTATATATTAAAGACTATATCTCGAGCAGTGACATGCGGTGAGGTTTATGGCTGGTGAGGCTCTGACCCAGTGGTGGGTTTCAAATTTTTTTAGACTTGTGGACTTCAACTCCCAGAATTCCATAGCCAGGCATGCTCAGTTCCGATTTAAAGCAACAGCATTTGTTTTTCTCCTTTGTGGAAAAGTTTCCTTCATTCTTTTCCTTCTCCCTCCCCCCTCCTTCCTCCCTCTGTCCCTCCCCCCTTCTCAAACAAACACACACACACACACACACACAGGTTGGATTGGGCTATCTCTCCTACCCCCTTCCCTCTCTCACTCGAACAAACTCTCTCTCAAATAAACTAACACACACACACACACACACACAAACATAAAGGTTGGATTGGACTATCTCTCCTACCCCCTTCCCTCTCTCACTCAAACAAACTCTCTCTCAAATAAACTAACACACACACACATACACACACACACACACACACACACACACACACACACAGAGTTGGATTGGTGGGAGACCACAGGAGGAGGCAGGAAGCCAGTCAAAGAGACATACTGGAGCACACACACTTTCCCCCTGGAAAGCCCTGGAAGGATCCAGCCCAGCTTCACTGATTACAGGTTTGAAAAGGCAACATGGCTCTGCCTGAAATCAAACTACATTTGGGGAGAGAGAGCACAAGCGAGCCAGAATCCTTCCCTCCACCCTTTGCCCAAAGCCCTGCACCAGGAGGATGAAGTTTGAATTCCTCCCCCTCCCTCCGACCCACACGTACCTTTTCCAGCTGTTTCAGAAAGGATTTCAACTCTGCTCTTGCCTGTCATCATGAAAAGAAAAAAAATGTAAAAGGAAAAAAGGTAAGAGCTGAGGTCAGGCTGAGCTAGTTGCTGCCACAGTCATCGTGAATGACTATGCTTAACTGTTTAAAAAAGCCTCAAAAAAGCACCCTCTACAGGAGGAGGCAGGAGAATGATGTGCCTCACCTACGTCAGGAATTTTTAGGCTTTTAACCCTTGCTTAACTCTGCTCGAGTGATCATAAAACGCCTAAAGTCAGACTAGATGAGGCACGTCGTTCTCCTGCCTCCTCCTGTAGATGGTGCTTTTTTAGAGGCTTTTTTAAACAGTTAAGCAGAGTCATCCACGGTGACTCTGGCAGCAACTAGCTGAGCCTGACCTCAGCTCTTGCCTTTTTCCTTTTACATTTTTTTTCTTTTCATGATGACAGTGGTGAGGCTCTGCCTCCCCTGCCTCCCCTGACTGCCTCTCCCTGATCTAGAGTAACATATTGTAACATATTCAGCCCAATTCTCTCCTGTAATATTACAGTTCATAATATGGTAGATAAATTGTCTACTTAATCATGAAAATGTGTGTGTGTGTGTTTTCAAGTTACTGCAGTTGACAGAAAGCATATGCATTTTTATTTTCTATTTATTTGCAAAGGTTCTTAGAGTAGCTGGAAAGAGAAAACACCACAAATTATTTTAATGTAAGAGCTAATTATTCTTGTTGTATTTCCATATATGTAGAACCCTAGAATAGTCTAAATACACTTCAGGTAGTTCTAGACTTACAGCTATTCATTTAGTGATCTTACAAAGTTACAAACTTAGACTTATGGTAAGTTTTTCACATTTACAATCATTGCAGCAGCCTCATGGTCACATGATCAAAATTCAGATGCTGAGCAACTGGCATGTATTTATGACAGTTGCAGTCAATGGGTCATGTGATCACCTTTTGGCACCTCCCCATGTCAATGGGGAAGCCAGATTCACGTAAGAACACTGTTACTAACTTAACTGCAGTGATTCATTTGACAACTGTGACAAGAAAGGTCATAAAATGTGGAAAGACTCACTTAACAACCCTTGCTTAACGATAGAAATTTTGGGCTCAGTTGCAGCCATGTCTTGTATCTTTTAGGATTCTGTGATCCAAGCTTAACCTTTTGTAAACAGCACTTTTATTCCTTTATTATCCAGATATTACATTGCCTCCCTTTCCACGGTGTTGCAAAAATATTCTCTCGTGTGGAAAATAACTGCCATTCATTCCAGCAGAAGAAAGTAGCGTGGCTCACCAGAGAGCATCTCAGATTCAAATGCTGTTCTGAGATTGCCCTTTGAATGTGACACTGGCTAAGCAGGGAGGCTAGGCATACTGGGAACGGAATGTAGAACAGGGAAGGGAAGCATATTGAGGGAAGGATGGCGGCTGCATTTATGCTTTTGGTGCTCAGCATGACAGTGAAATCCCAACACAGTTCACCTGGGAAAAATCAGCTCCATCTCAGCAGGGCCGTGGAGACACATCAAGAGCACTGCTGCTATCTACAATAGCATGCAAATGCTACCTGTGTAACCCACCAGCAAAAAAAACGCTAGATTAATTATTGATAAGAATGCAATAAATTAACATTTGAACTGTTAAGTTAAATGAACTTACCTAATCAAGCACAAGAAATCTCATGCGCAGTTGCAAAGAAGACCCATCATCATTCCTAACAGATTTGCAAATTTTCAATACAAACAGATGTCGTTAAACTTTATGTTAATGTGCACCGATAAAAAATAAACATTGCTAGTTCTTAAATTCAGCGAACCAGTTTAGAAGAGTTTATAATTTGTTTGCCATCTGGCACTTTTAAAAGAATCACTACCCAAAAGACAGGAACATGGAAAGTAATGAGATGCTTTTTGACTGTAGAAATATATGTTTTGAATTAAAAAAATATTGGCCCTACTGAACATCTATTATTATCTCTAATAAGAAAGCAGATGGATCTAGTATAAAAAGAAAATGTGCCCAGTATATGATTATCTCTAATTTCCTTAGTGTCCCTAAGGTGGGGATTATAAAAATTACAAAATATAGTATAATTAGGGGGGCGACAGTTTCCTTTTTTTTTGCCAGGGGAAGTCAAAGTTCAAATCGTGATGGGAAATGGATACAATCATATAATATTAAAAGATGGAGAGTGTCATTTAGGCTGTCAAGTCTAACCCTTTGTCCAGTACAAACAAAAGCCTATATGTATAGGTCATCTTTGACTTACAACTATTCATTTCATGATCATTTGAAATTACAACGGTCCTAAAAAAGTGGCTTATGACCATTTTTCAATGTTATGACTGTTGTAGCATCCACATGGATCCAAAATTCAGACAGCTGATTCATATTTATGATAGTTGCACTGTCCAGGGGGGTCACGTGATCACCTTTTACGACCTTCTGATAGCCAAAGTCAATAGGGAAACCAGATTCTAAGTTGCTAACTTAACAACTGCAATGATTTATTACCTAACAACTGTGGTAAGAAAGGTTGTAACATGGGACAAAACTCTCTTAAAACTGTCTCAACTTGGGTCGTAAGTCGAGGACTACCTGTATAGTTGTCAAGTCTTCGTTTGAAGAATGCTCAACTCCTAGTTGGATATTTGTGGTTTCATGATCCAAGTGCTTCTATTGTTAGGAATCTTCTTATAAAATTCATTTAGGCCAATGTTTCTCAACCTTGGCAACTTGAAGATGTCTGGACTTCAAATCCCAGAATGCTGGCTGGGGAATTCTGGGACTTGAAGTCCAGACATCTTCAAGTTGCCAAGGTTGAGAAACACTGATTTAGGCTGAACATTTATGTAACTAAAATCCATTATTCTATGCCCCACATTCTGAAATAAGAGGGCATTTGACTTCTTTTCTGCATTATCAGGTATTCACTATTATATTCCCCTTAGGCTTTACCCAAAGGGAAACATCAGGCCCACAGGTTGGATGAACCTATTATCATGGTTTTCTTTGGCATTATTGTGTTTATATGATTGAAATTACTGCCTTCAGGTGCCACTGTGTTCTTATTTATATTTCGTTTTTTTTTTTTGCTACTATGTTATTTGCTACTGTACTGGAATCCTGACTATGAATAGGTGACTACGTATAAATTGATATAAGTCCTCAACCACAATTGAACACAAAGTTTCTGTTCCTAAATGAGACGGTTGCTAAGTTAGTTTTTCTTCACTTTACAATCTTTTTTTGCTACAGTTGTTAAATGAATTATTGCGGTTGTTAAGTTAGTGACATGGTTCTTAAGTGAATCTGGCTTCTCCATTGACTTTGCTTGTCCGAAGGTTGCAAAAAAGGTGATCACATGACCTCAGGATACTGCAACCATCATGAATATGAGCCCGTTGCCAAGTGTCCAAATTTTTATCATGCAATCCTGGGGAATGCAGCGAAGATCATAAGTATGAAAAACATTCATGTTTTCAGTGCCATTGTAACTTTGAATAGTCACTAAATGAAAGGTTGTAAATCAGGGGCTACCTGTATTCAAGGTGGGACTTGAACAATGTAGAAAAGAGTTGAAAAATTTGGATGTAACCTAAAAACTGCATTTCTTTTCATGAATGTTATACTAGTGACAAATGTTCACTTTCAAATCAACTACTATTCCAAGAGATTTTTCCTATTACTATTTCTAAAGAAGGCATTTCTTAATTTAGACATTTACATTTTATTTCTGTTTTGTAATCTACAACTGTAATTCAAGTTGCACTTGAACTCTGTAAAATTTCATTCCAATAGTTTCTGCCCATTTTTGTCTTCTAGCCATTTTACCAGTGGCTGGCATTTCTCAAAACTAAGTAGCTAGTTGCTACTTGAATTTGAAGTTATGCCTAGAAAATCGTAGAATTCATCATGGAGGCTTAATAATTGCTATAGAGCAGAGCTGTCTCAGCATGTGGGCTGGATGCATCATGCGTTGGCCACATCCATGCCCAGTTTAGCAAAGGGGGAAAAAGTCCCGATACCTCATCTGGCACCACCGTGATGATGCGAGTTTAACATACCTGCTATAGAGCAAGATCTGCAGTGGTGCGATGCAGTGGTGGGTTCCGGAAGCCATCGCAACCGGTACGCAGCGGGGCAGGGTGTCCACCATGGGCACGTGCACTGCTCATGCATGCACACCCATTGCAATGCAATAGTCCAGCTGCTCGGTGGAGCATTGCGCAGGCTCCGTACACTGTGTGCGTATGTGCAAATGTCCCAGTTGGGTTAAATACAGGTAAGGAATGAGGGCGGACGGGTGGGCCCTCCAAAGCACTGTTCCAGTACGTACTGGAGTTTATCTCCTGGAACCCACCACTGGTGCAGTGGTTATACAGCAATACTGCAGGCTACTTCTGCTGCCTGCTGGCTGCCTGCAATTTGCAGTTTGAATCTCACCATACTTAAGGTTGACTCAGCCTTCCATCCTTTTGAAACAAAACATAAAATGAAGATCCAGATTGTTGGGGATATATGCTAACTCAGTAAACTGCTTAGAGAAAGCTGTAAAGCACTATGAAGCGGTATATAAGTCTAAGTGCTATTGCTATTGCTATAATTGTTCACATAATTTAGGATGTCTATTTTGCAAATATAGAAATACTCTCTGTTGGTACATATTTTTAGGGTAAAGCTTTATATTCTACTGTAATGATGTCCTCTAAAATAAATAGAAGATTTGAGCATGATATTTAACAACTTTAAAATAACCTTTGAATTTTTAAATTGGATTATATATGAACATGGCAACAATTGTTTAATCATTTATATCAGCTTTTTCAACTGGCTTCTCTTTAGATTACTTGGATCACTATTCATGCAATAACGAAGGCAGTTTGTCATTAGCCAAATCCCGTGGTTAATTTGAAGATTTATTGATAAATGTCAAATTTTTTAAATATATATTTTAGCTATTAGCATTAATTGAAGACTTCCATCATAGCACATATAACTTATAGTAAATTTTTATGAGTATTAATTTTATTTTAGAAATTTATTAGATTCTTCAATTGCTAAAGCATCTCTGCTGCTAAAATGTAGTAGTATAAAGTAGCAGATATATTTACTGAGAATTAAATCCTTTTTTTCTAAGGTTTATTTCCATATAAATAAATATGTTATAATTCTAACATATTTTAATATAAATATATATCTGTGTCCATAAACATTCAGTACCATATTACAATCAGCTATTTTCAATTACATAATACTATCATAATTCAATTAAAATTGCAGTTTTGACTCTTAAGATTTCAGTGGTACATGTATAGGTATTTGTTTATTTATCATATCAATACATAATTATTATTTATCATTTAAATAAATGACTATTAAATTACTTTGACATGATTGCCTCATGCCTTCTATATTCTGCTTTATTGCTAATTCTTCCTCCCTTTTGTTTTTATATTAACTTTAAGTGTGCAACTTTATTTAACCATGGATTGCTGTTTTTTTTTGGGGGGGGGGGTTAATAATGGAAACAAAGCTAATAGCTAAAAAATAAAATTTAGGAATAGATACGTAGTATAGCCATTCTTTTAATTCCATGAGGTGTTTTAGCTTGCAGATTCATATACCTCATAAATGTTATTACAAAGCCTTGTTATAAACAAAATTGCAACATCAATTACCTATTTTTGTAAAAAAAAAAAAAAGGTAATTGATATCACTATTGTGTTTATAACAAGGCTTTGTTATAGCATTATTTAAAGTTGTGTTTAGAATATAAATTCATTTTATTTATCATCTAATTTAGTAAGAAAAATAAATTAGTCATGCTTTGTAAATAGCATTTTATTAGACAAATAAATAAATCTGCTTTTATTTATATTCTTTCTATTTCTCAGGGACAAATTCGGCAAGGGAACATTATAACAGACTGCAAAAAACAATATGTGTATTGTCACCAGGATATAAAGTGTACTTCCAATCACATTTTGCAATTTTTATTAAATAAAATTGTTCTACCATTTTAGTTCTTTTATGTTGCCACCCATCTACCTTTCAGTCAAAAGTAGACAAAGGTAAAATAAAATTCTGAGGGTAAAAATGGAATTACATGACCTTTGTGATGATCTAGAATGGACTTGAAGGAGGTGATATGCGTTTAGGGAGGATTTATGATTGAATACAATGAACAGATGACAGAACAGATTTATGTTTCAGGATCAGAGGTCAGCTTTTATAACTGCAATTTCAATGTCCTTGTTTGGTTTTGTGTATTGCTGTGTAGCTCTTCTCTCCCCACAGATAATTTTTCTCTGACTGAAACAATATACACCTCTCAACACTTTTTAAACAATAAGGAATATAAGGAACCTTTAAAAGAATATTTCACTGTTGTTTATTTTATTGTTTAATCCACAATTAGTATGACAGGTATAAGATGCTATAGTTAGGACGTTCAGAGTTTAACCTATTGCAAGAGCAAATTGACTTGCATATTTTTTTTTTACTTCAATTAGTATCTCTAGTATATACTTCTTTTTTAAAAAAAATTCTAGGGTACATAATAACAATGTTAAATGGTCAATAATGAAATATTAGTAAAATCTCATTAAATTGCATTCATTCATTAACAAAAAGGCAAAGCATGGCTCTCTGTATTCATTGCAGTAGTTCAATGTAATTACCAAACACCCCCAAAATAATCCGTTGGCTTAATGTCAATATATTTAGTGACATACATTGGCCATTTCCTATTTAGAAAGAAATCTTATTTCAAATCATGTACATGTACTTTTTCTATCAATGGGGTGACAAACGAGATCTGCTAGGACCTAACAAGACTGCCACATTGATTCAGGGGGTGCTTTTAGGGTCCTAAGCCATGTTAAGGCTGAAATGATAAACTACTCTTTTTTTTAATTGCAACCCAGCTGGCAGTGTTAGCCAAAATTGGATTTTTTAGATGTCTTTTAAGGCATTTCATATCAAAAACTATTGGCCTTGAAGATTCAACGTGACCAATGATTAGACTATTAGAAGATTAGACTACAGATATCCCTTAACTTACAATAGTTTATTTACTGACTGTTCAAGTTACAACAGCACTGAAAAAAGTGACATGACTGTTTTTATGCTCCTTGCAACATCCCTATTTGATCATGTGATCAAAACTCAGACACTTGGCAACTGACTCATATTTATGATGGTTGTACGTGATCACCTTTTGTGACTTTCTCACAAGCAAAGTCAATGGGGATGCCAGATTCACTTAACAGCCATTTTAGTAACTTAACAGTTGCAGTGATTCACATAACTGTGGCAAGACAGGTTGTAAAATGGGGTAAGAGTCACTTTAACAACTGTGTCACTTAGCTATAGAAATTTTGGTCACAATTGTGGTCATAGGCCGAGGACTACCTGCACAATATATGTAAATAATCAAGTTCATAACTTGAAGATGAATTCCCACTGCAAAGATTTTCTGTAAAGGGTGCAAGTGGCAAACCAGATAGTGCTAATGGAAGACATAACCACAACAAAAGTGTAAGATCAAATATATTTTAATAAGTGCCCCTTTGGAATTATTGAGTCGGTCTAACAACATATTCCAATCTTTAAAATAATGCATTATATATTCTGAAGTTGAGTGGTGATTAGACTATGAGTAGGAGAAATATGAAATATCAAGGATGGCAGTATTTTGATCACCAAAGACTATATGGCTACCCAGCTAAGAAAATGATATATGCTTTACTGACTAGGTGAAGGTATTTTCTGGTGTACATTTTTCAGAGTTCTTAATTCATGAGAAACTTGCTTTAAAGCCTTTTACTGATGAAGTTCAGCTACTGAATATTTGGAGAATTTGGTCACTTTAGAAATGGAACTTAATTTATGCCTTAGTAATGTCGCACATTGACTACTAGTAGGTAGTTGAGAGACCTTCCTGTCTACTTACTACATTATGCTCCAGGTTCAGATTAGTGTGGTTCATGTGGTCCTAGATCTCTTTCAATTCATCTCTATTTCTTTTTTGCATGGATTATCATATTTATTGGTAGGTTGGTCCTTTATCAGTTTAGGTTGCTGGGTGGGAAGATACATTAAGCAATGCATCCAGTGAGAACAAAAAATTAAGAGGGAGATTCATTCATACTGAATAAACTGATGTCTTTCCATATAATTATGGATATTCTTTAAAAACAAGGTTTATCTGTAATTATGTAGATTTTTTTGTCAAGTATAACAGATTGAACCAAGTGCATAAGATAAAATCACATTTTAGGGCATTCTGCTCTACTGTTCCTTCCCTTTGGAATAAATTTCCCCTTAAATTATGTCTGATCTTTTGACATTTAAAAAGGTCTTTAAAATGCTTCTATCCACAAACTCTTTATAAAACCGTATGAACTTTCTTTGTCGTTATTTTGCATATATTTATATTATGGTTACACTGGTAGTCAAAAACACCTTCCTTTATTTTATTGCTAATATTGGTTCATACAGGTAGCCTTTGACTTACAACAGTTCATGTAATGACCATTCAAAGTTACAGCAGCACCCAAAAAAGTGATTTATGACCATTTTTTACACTTATAACCTTTGTAGCAGCCCCATGGTCATGTGATCAAAATTCAGGTGCTTGGCAACTGGTTCATACTGCACTTATGACAATTGCTGTATCCCAAGGTCATCTGATCACCTTTTGCAGCCTTCTGCAGTCTTTTGACAAGCAAAGGGCGTTCATTTAACAACTGTGGCAAGAAAGATTGTAAAATGGGGCAAAACTCACTTAACAAATGTCTCACTTAACAATAGAAATATTGGGCTCAATTTTGATCATAAGTCGAGGACTACTTGTATTGTATTTATTGGTTGCATTTTACTTTGTTATAGGCGCACACCAGAAGTGGGCCAAGATTCATAAAAAAGTGACTTCTCCCATACCTGCACCATAAAACTGTATTGTAAAGGCCTTTTTATAGTCTTCTCTACAATAGATGTACAGTCTAGATCACTATAAGAAGAGATAGCGCAATTATAAGAGAATGCAACCTATGAAATACATTTTATGACCCCCTTTCTTATGCCAAGTAGTTGATTTAATCTGAGATCTGGAGTTACAAATCAGGATGCCTGGGAATTAGAATTGAGATTGCCAACCTAAGTAGAAAAACAACCTATTGGAAACACATTGGTTTAGGTAGTTACCTCGAGTGTGAGCATGACTATCTGCAATATCATTCATACTCATTAATATAATCCATTGACAAAGTGAATAAGGAAAATGTTATTTTGATGTGTGCATCTCTCTGGGCATTTATTTATTCTTTACAAATAAAAACTTGCATCTAGAGTGCTAAATGTTTTTTCTAGGCTTCATTTTCTAAAAGCCATGCTTGATACATGAAACCGTTACCAAAATGTATGGCCTGCATAGATTGCATAGTTCAAAAATTGCGTCAGAGAATATTTTTTTATAGATACCGCTCTTTTATTTCACATGAAAATTGACTTTTTATCAGTTAGGCAAAGGTGGGAAGATACATTAAGCAATGCATCCAGTGGGAACAAAAGATTAAGATGGAGATTCTTTCATACTGAATAAATTTATGTCTTTCCATATAATTATGGATATTCTTTAAAAAAAAAAGGTTTATCTGTAATTATGTAGATTTTTTTCATTAGGTATAATCGATTGTATCAAGTGCATAAAATAGATGACTGCTATAAGAAGTGATACAAGAAATATTTTCCCTTTTCAGCCAGCCTGATTCTTATTTTATAAACTAATATTCTTTTGTCAGCAAAATCTGTGAAATATTTGATACTGGATTTTGAATTAAAAGAAAAGGCAGTTATTCTCACTGTGGATTAAACTAAAGCTTCAGTGGAGTTAAAATTGTGGGAATACATTAGTCACAATTCATTAATTTGGACCTGTCTAGTTTTAATATATGCTGAATAACACAATACAATATGAAGGTTTGTTGTTGTTCTTTTAAAAAACCAGGTACTGTTAATGGTTGCCTAAATTTTGTATTTGTTGCCTTTTAACAGTTCTTCTGAATTTTGTTTCACTGTTTTTAGGGAAGATTTGGGTTCCTATCTGTAGCTGCCATACCACCTCAGCAGGGATAGGCACATTTTTAAAGCTGGGAGCACATTAGGAAATTTGGGGAAATGTGCTGAATACACTCATAAATGTATTCTTATGTGACACTTGTTTCTTTGCAAAATAGCTCTTATAATGTGCATAGCCTCTCACCAAACACTAGAGATGTTTTCAGGATGCTCTCTGCTATAGGCACCACCCTGCCAACCTTAATCTAAGATTTTGATAAATAATAGCTGATTGG
This sequence comes from Thamnophis elegans, assembly GCF_009769535.1. Taxonomy (NCBI): domain Eukaryota; kingdom Metazoa; phylum Chordata; class Lepidosauria; order Squamata; family Natricidae; genus Thamnophis; species Thamnophis elegans. The sequence goes on from NC_045542.1 coordinate 87,544,845, forward strand.
AAATACCTTATTTCATTATACTGTTTTTAACAAATAGTCCAGTTCTATTGGCTATTCTGTTGTAAAGAATATTCATTCTTAGAACCTTGGTGGCACAATGGTTAGAATGCAGAATTGTAGGCTCCCCTGCTCACTCTAGGAGTTCAATTCTGAGTGGCTCAGGGTTGACTCAGCCTTGCATGCTTTTGAGGTCAGTAAAATGAGGACTCAGATTGTTGGGGGCAATATGCTAATGTTGTAAACCACTTAGAGAGGGCTGTAAAATCGTGTGGAGCGGTATATAAGTCTAAGTGCTATTGCTATTAAAACATGGACAGAACACCTCATGCTTGAATGCACTGGGGAACTAGCAATGCAGAATAACAAGTTTTACACTGATATTTGTTCTCGTAGAATTGCCAAGGCAGTAAATAACATATACCACTTAAAGGCAGGATGTGATTTACACAAATAACTTAATGGAGTCTAACATTCCAGATTCTTCACTGCCTCAGAGATTACAATCTCCTCCCAACACGATATATTTTTTTAAAAAAATGCATCACTCATACATCCTCCTTTTCCTAAATGGTAATAGCATGCAATACAACTTAACCATATTTTATTTGTTTTTCAATTGTGGTTATGTGACTCCATTTCATTTGCCAAGTAAACAGGATTATGTCTGTTCCCATTGAAATGCATCACAATTAAATGGGTATTATAAGATTAACCTCCTTGGGGATTCAAGAATTCGTATCTGCCCATGAACTATTTCTCCAAGCAGCTATCATTCATGCAAAATAGGAGCCAAGATATTAAAGTACTAGATTCAGAGAAATGTATATTATCTGGCTGATGGATGGAGGAGTCTTTGAAAAACACTCACTGGAGGATAGTTTGGCTGCTAAAATAGTCTATTTCTTTTTTCCTTTTCCTTTCTTTTTCTTTTGTGCAAAACTAAAGACTGCTCTTTGTGTGTATTAACAATCTTTAAAATATAAAAGTAAAGCAGTATTAAGAACATACATAGAAAGGTCTCTCCATTAAGCCAAACCTATGGTAGTTTTCTAATTACTTTTTCAGAACATATTTTACAACTACATGCATGCGTCCATTTGCATGCATACAAGGAAGAAAAATAGAGAAAGAGAAAGCACTCCTCCCCTCTTCTGGCCAGAGAATTGGGAGATTCCCAATGTACAGGAGAATCTTGACTTTTCCAATGACATATTTCCACTTTTTATTCTGTACGGATATTTGATATCTGTGCTTGTTCTCACAACTTTGTTTTGTCCCTTGTACCTTTTTGATGTATCAGCCATTCATGATGTGCCAGTCATTCAGATTTTCTGCAAGGCATGTTGATTTTATTTTACTTTGTTTCCATTTATCAGCTCTAACAGAAGATGGTTTATTTTGTATTCTTCAAGTGCCAAAGGTGCTTTTTCAAGAGGTACCGTATATACTCGAGTATAGGCCGACCCGAATATAAGCCGAGGCACCTAATTTTACCACAAAAAAATGGAAAAGTTATTGACTCGAGTATAAGCCTAGGGTGGGAAATGCAGCAGCTACCGGTAAATTTCAAAAATAAAAATAGATACCAATAATGTTTTTGAATATTTATTTCAAAGAAAAACAGTAAACTAGCGGTGTATTCAATGAAATACTTCACTCACCTCATGATGCTGATGTCCCGCTGTGATGATGATGTCCCGTGCAGCCGCGGGAGCGATGTCCCGCCTCCTATGACACACGGCACAGTAATTCCTATCATTGGATCACTGTACCAGAGGAGGTGGGACATCGCTATGTGGCTGCTTGCCATAACAAGGAGGAGGTGGGACATCGTTGCAGAGCGGCAGGAGGGGGAGGAAGGGGAATCGTAAGACAGCCCTGCATTACATTAGAACGTGAGGAGGGGGGATGGTGCGGTGCGCGCTGCGCGGCAAACTGACACAGAGGGAGGGGAAACTCACAGGGGCACTGGGCCATTCACGAGTGTCACCCAGCGGCATGGCCCCGCCCCTTTTTCTCCTCCATTTCGGGCAAATTTTTCACTGACTCGAGTATAAGCCGAGGCGGCTTTTTTCAGCCCAAAAAGTGGGCTGAAAAACTAGGCTTATACTCGAGTATATACAGTAACTGGACTTTCTTGTTTTTCTTTGAAGATGTTTCACTTCTCATCCAAGAAGCTTCTTCAGCTCTGACTGGATGGTGGGGAATGGAAGGATTTATACTCCTTGCAGACAGCCGGTCATTTGCATTCTTTTAGAGAGTCATTGAGGCCACTTAAATCCTTCCATTCCCCACCATCCAGTCAGAGCTGAAGAAGCTTCTTGGATAAGAAATGAAACATCTTCAAAGAAAAAACAAGAACCTCCAGTTGCCTCCTGAAAAAGTACCTTTGGGACAACCATGACCTGGATGACTGAAAATCTCAATAGACATCCATCATTGGAGATTATTAAGAAGAGAATCTCCATAGACTTTTATATTTGTATTATTCAAGCTTTCACGCTTCTCTTTATTACTTTCTAATGAGTTAGTAGTAGAAGGATATAGAGCAGTGGTGGGTTACGGATCCCGTTGCAACTAGTATGGTGCAACGGGCCGGGTGCCCACCACGTGCACATGCACAGCGCGCACATGTATACCTGCTGCCCATGACGCTCCAGCTGCTCGACAGAGCATTGTGCAGATGCTGTAAGCTCCGTGCACATGCTCAAATGCCCCGATTGGCTCAAATAGAGGTAAGGAGAGCAGGCGGGTGGGTAGGCCCTCTGGAGCACCATACCAGAACTGTACCTGGTACTCCTAGCAGGCAGTGGTATATCCCACCACTGATATAGAGAGGATAGTAAGATTCCAGCAAACAATACTAAAAGAATACATGTTGTACAAACAATTGAAATATTCGAGATATTCTCTATCACTGTGGCATAAACTGAGTCCTATGCTCAATTGGAGTAAATATTCTTTCTCTAAGTATTATTCCCAAATAAAATTGGCAATCAGACGAACTAAGCAGGGGATTGTACACACACTGCATGGCTTCTCTATGCTGCTTTCACTACTGCTACTGTTTAACACACTATGCACAAAAGCCAACCTGACCTCCTTTTACCAGGGTCAGATGGCTAGGCAGTGAGGGCTCATTTTAATTTCCATAGTATCCATGGTATTTCACTGCAAAGGAGGAGGATACAATCATATTGGGTCTGTCATCAAGTTGTAGTTGAGCTACAACTGCTTATTTTATTTTAGAAATGTGTATACCATACCTCCCTACAAAAAAGTTCTCACAAAAACTCAGTGGAACTTTAAAAATTACATATAAATCTAAAACTTAAAATTGAACTAATCATTTTTAAGTTACTAAAGTTCTTAGAATATGAGCTGCTTCAACTATGGGAAAGGTCATTGCTTAACTACCGTACAGTCAAAAGACTGAGTTAATTGAAGCATTACTTCCTTTGCCTCCACATCTATGCAGCCCATTAGTGAATGACTCCTTGACAAAAATTTAATGTTGGATAAGTCTGTCCACGTTCTCTGTTCCATCAGGGTGCTTAACTACCTTCACATATTAGTGTATCATTTCCTCTGGGAAAAAGGTGGGAAAGAGAATATGTTTCCACTCTTCACCACAGTTAAGAAATATAACTTCATTATCTGAACAGAGAAAGCTTGCTTTTGCTTCATATTCAGTATATGAACATGATGGATGAGTACAGTAGTTTAGTAAAACCTGTGAAATTAAAGGATCTCTTTTCTAAATGGACAATTAGTATTGTGAACATTTAAAATCAAATCTGTTTATGTATTATATGTTTAACTGTCATAGACTAAAAGTGATGTACTTCATTTAACATGAATAGAAGTATTCTCTTTCTCATTAAGAAAAGGAATAATAGGGGAGACTGGATTAAAATTGTGTTTTCCTGGAAAATCTGTTGACGTTAACATATTATTTATTAAATATTTTCTTGCAGAATTGTATACTCTGTTACCTGTTTTGTTTTATATATCAAGGTTCATTTTATTTTGTTACTCAAGATTGAATTTTATTTCCAACTTTGGTATTCCATGGTCACCAATGATGAGTCTGTTGTTGTGTATTTTATCAATACAGTTTTGTGACTTGACATAGAATTATTCAGTATCAGCTTCCTCTGACTCTGCATAAATTTGGATCATTGTGAGACTGAAAGGCTTATTTTTCATTTCAACCAATATTTTTTGTTATTTGGAAGGTTCCTTCCAAGCACTGACTTTATTACTCATTTTTTAATAATGATGTCTGTTCTGTTTCTTACATATATTTTTTTGTCCACATTAAATCATTTAATAATCATCTGATATGAAGTGGTCCATTCCAAGTCATGGAGTGTTCATTCTTAGAGCCATGGTGGTGCAGTGGTTAGAATGCAGTATTGCATGCTAAATCTGCCCACTGCCAGGAGTTCAATCCCGACTGGCTCAAGGTTAACTCACCCTTCCATCCTTCTGAGGTCAATAAAATGAGGACCCAGATTGTTTGGAGCAATATGGTGACTTTGTAAACCATTTTGAAAAGGCTTTTCAGCACTGTGAAGCGGTTTAAGTGCTATTGCTATTGCTATTCTTGGTAGTCTGGCAACATCAAGTATAACTTTGAACAGTTACTAAACAAATAGTTGTAAACTGAGGACTACCTGTATAGGCAGTAAAGTATTTCATGTACTTTATAATATAGACTATGATAGTGTTTGTTACCTTCAGTAAACCTTGTTATATCCTAAAACATATTTTAGGATATACATACATACATACATACATACATACATACATACATACATACATACATACATACATACCAGTGGTGAGTTTCAAAATTTTTTAGAACCTCTTTTGTAGGTGTGGCCTGCTTTGTGAGAGTGGCTTGCCGGCCATGTGACCAGATGGGAGTGGCTTGCTGGCCATGTGACCAGGTGGGAGTGGCTTGCCAGCCATGTGACCGAGTGGGAGTGGCTTGGCAATCATGTGACTTGGTGGGTGTGGCCAACTTGTAAAATGTGATGAAACTCACTTAACAACGCTCTTGCTTAGCAACCAAAATGTTGGCTCAGAAACTCTGGCATTTGAAGCACACAAGTCTTAAAGCTGTCAAGTTACAAGACCCTTGCACCTCTAACCCTTTAGGGGAAAAAAAAACCAGGGTTATCCAAGCTTAACAGTTTTAAGACTTATGGACTTCAACTCCCAGAATTCCTCCTCCAGTCATGTTGGCTCAGGAAATCTGGCATTGAGGCACGCAAGTCTTAAAGCTGTCAAGTTACAAGACCCTTGCAGCCCAACCCTTTAGAAAAAAAACCCCAGGGGTGTTCAAACTTGACAGCTTTAAGACTTGTGGACTTCAACTCCCAAAATTCCTCCTCTCGCTCTTCATCTTGATGATGTGCAGATGGGCAGAAGGAGGGAGCTGGAACCGGTTCTAAATAGCACTGTAGATTTGTGGAACCTCTTCTATAGAAGAGGTTAGAACTGGCAGGAACCCACCCCTGATACATACATACATGTATATATTCTCATTAAACCTATAAACCTTTAACCATTTACTTTCTACAGGGGAAACTGTGCATATACTGTATGCGTGTATACACACATGCACGCTTATGCACAGTTTCTCCTGTAGAAAGTAAAGATAAAGTGGTTAAAGGTTTATAGTTTTAATGATACTCTTATATCCATAGGTTTCCTAAAATTCTCAAAGGGATCAATGACTCTAAAAAAGGTAAGAATCCTTCACATAGACATTGTCCTGTTTATAGAGGTCCATTTGTTTTTATTGGAAGAATATAGGAGTTGCTTGTCATTATTTTTTCTTGTGGATCATATTTAGTCTGATCCCACATCTAAACCTGCCTATCATAAGTGACCCATCTGGGAATGTATATTCCCAGTGACATAGCTCACAACATCATTGGAGTACTACACAAGCCCTTTCACTACTACAAGATAATAATTGATGTAAGGATGTGTAACCTTCATCTTTCAGTAAGCAATTCCCAGATCATTTCAAATAATCTCGGTCTCATGGCTCCTGTCTGGTAAAATAATCCTTTAATCCTGTTTACTGCTAATTGATCTTATCTTATTAAATGATTTTTACTAATTGATGCATATACAACGGCATACTATAATGCATGATATCTGATTGAGTTCTTTATCAATGAGAGAATATTAGTCATTGTGATCAATCATTAGTTCTGGTTATGAGAAACAACTTTCTTTTGCTGTTATAAGGATTTTAAAAATATTTATGCAGGCTGAAAATTTAATCGGCGTCACTATCCGTGCATTAGTATTTTTAAATAAGTGAACTGTTGTCTTGAAAACATGATCATCGCTATGAAAAGAGAATAATAGTCTATAAAATATAATTTAAAATTATATTTCCTTTGACTTTGAAAATAATAGTTTGGAAAATAATATTGGTGCTTTAAATTAGCATATGTGGAAATATTGTTTTAATTTAAAAGCACTGCTCCGCTTCAATCTATATTCTTCTAACACCACAAATCCTCTATTTGATGTAGCTCTGATCTAGAGTGTTTGAATAACAAAGGTCAGAATGCATTTCCTTCATAAATGAGTACCAGAGGACAAATTGCCTGAAATTTCTGAAGAAAAGTATATTATTACAAAAAAGAGGAGTAAGAGAAGGAGGAGCATTATTTTGAAATCCAGTGGCTTGAAACTTTATGATACTACAATATTTATGTATCTTATTAGGATTGCTTTACATTGGATACCTTGAGAGCTTTGAAGTAGCTAAATTTAATGCCTTACATTTTGTCTGTTTAGTTTTCCTGAATCCCTTGCAGAGATGCATCAAAAGATTTTCAGGTATATTTCAAACCGTGACCCGACAAATGCGTGCCGACAAAACCGCAACGTCATAAATGCGCCTACAACAACGCGCCGACAAAACGGCGCCCACAAAAGTACGATTAAAGTTAAGGTAAGGGTTAGGTTTAGGGTTAGGTTCAGGGTAGGTTTAGGGTTAGGGTTAGGATTAGGGTTATTAGGTTGTTATTAGTTCTTTGTTGAAGGTGTGCTTTTGTTGGCGCGCTGTTGTCGGTGCGCTTCTGCGCTCATTCATCGGTGAGATTTCGACCTCACGGTTTTCTCGCCACAGTTTTGTTGGTGTGCTTTTGTCGAGTGTGCATTTGTCAGTGAACCATTTCAAACAACAGCCAAGGTGGCATGTAGAAATTGAGTTGGGCAAACAGCAGCCAGCTTCAATGGCATGCCATATTAGCATTGTTTAAATCTTTTGTGTTAACAGTCTGAGACCCTTACAGTAAGCAGGCATAGGAACAATGCTTATAGCATACATGTATATTCTGTATATGTGCTGGCTCCCTTTAACTCTGTCTTTGGCATGTCTTTTGAGTTTTCTCCATTGGTTTACTTCATCTGAATGTTGCAGCTTAAATTGCTTTTTTAAAATGATCCCACATTGTTTTTCAATATTAGTAGTGGATGATATAGTACCAGTTTAAGTGCATTACTTGGTGATAAAAGATTAATAACCACAGATATTGTTGTGTTTACCACCTGAACTCAATGAGCTTAAATTTTACAGCAGAATCCTGCCAGAGGCAATGTCAATCATGAACATTGTTGTAATTGGGATTGTTGTAAATAAAGCCTCTTTTCCTGAAACTCAGACATCCACAGTACATATTCCCATGAGGGAGAGACCCATGCTTTGGATCATGTATGGCTCTGGGAGGGAAAGTTTGAGACTTCTAATCTTCCATCTTACTGTTATAGCTGCCTTCTACATTGTGTTCACAGTGGGATAAGTAGACACTAGAGGGCAACCTTTTTTTTCTTTTCAGGTTATTTACAGAAATGATTGTTTGTGTCTAGTCATCCATAGATAGACAGACCATTCACACACATGGACCCTTTGTTTTTTTATTTTATCCCCTAAATTCTTTTTAGCATAAGATACAAAAATTAGGTTTCTTTCTAGTTTCCAGGTTTGATAGAATAAGTAGATTGGTGTTCAAAGCAATGCTCTCCTTTATACCAGGGGTCTCCAACCTTGGCAACTTTAAGCCTGGTGGACGTCAACTCCCAGCTTTGCTGGCTGGGAATTCTCGGAGTTGACGTCCTCCAGGCTTAAAGTTGCCAAGATTGGAGACCCCTGCTTTATACCATTGAGGCATGGGGAGCCCGTAGAAAATGTCTTAAGTAATTTTGGATTCCAATAAGACAGTCATACCCAAAAGTGGAACAGAGAACCCTATCACCCAAATGGTCAAATCAACACGAACTCAAGAAATTAGAAAGGAGCTTGATATGATTACTTCATGAACAATGTTATAAAGAATTATGATGGCTACAAGAGGTGGGAGGGGGAGGGAATCAGCTCAGTCTGAGCAATTTTTAGCAAGTTCTCTTCTCTTAATAGCCTATGAAATATTTCAGACAATATAGACAACTCTGTACTATTCAAGATCATGGTGATGTTAAATCATATTGAAATTTGTCAAGTTGGGATGGTTAGCAATATAAAAAAGCTCCAGTAATTAACATAGTTAGAAGACAATTTTATCTACTGCAGTAGTACATTAGCCTTTTGTTATTTGGTGTTGGATATTACACGTTACTTTGCAAGCTGGGGTGGAACAGACTCCCCTTGAAACTAATAAAACAAAGTGAAATAGCTTGAATATTATCACACAGTTATGCTCCACTAGATACCTAGAAAAGCAATTAAAAGGATGCCATCAATGAGAGGACACATTGGAATGAAAATGAAACCCAATATTACAATTGTTTACCTTAAGCATCTCTGAACCGAAATTACTTTTTGTTGCTTGTGTATTCAAACACAATGACAAGAGCAATTTTATCTAATTTATGCCTTTTCACAGCTTCCCGAAGGGAATGTTCATACTCCCAATCAGCCTTATATTTATTCATCCATAATAATGAATAGGACTGTGGTAAAAATGCCTACGTTTTAATATGTTATTTCATTTCTAAAATGAGACACTTAGAAAATTTCCCCTAAGTTTTTTTTTCTTTTGTTCATTCTCTGAACCATTTATAAAGCCAAATTTGATACAAAGCAACCTGTATTTTTATATTTTTATAATCATCCAGCATAATGGATTTACCAACAAAATTGCAACTGCTCCTTGAAAAGTTTCATCTTGAGTTATTTTCACTCCACATAAACCTAAGCCTAGACCAATCAATATTTTGTGAACTTTATTATAAAACTAAATGACCATTATGTAATCAATACATCAAATAGGAAACTCACTTATAATTATATATATTTCATGCCTCCAATTTACATTCAGAATGAATTTCAGGACATGCCATACATTTCATTCTATGTAAATAAATCTCATAAAAACAACCATATCTGTTTTGATCCTACCAATAAAGATAGGCAGCTTAGAAGTTTAGTTAGGGACTGCAGTTTGAGAACTGCTTTTCAAATTATAAATGAAATCAATGGAATAATCTACCTCTTATTTTTGGAGTGTATTGTACATTTTTGTAGAAGAAAATTGGTTTTAAATGATTTTGAGCAATTACATGGAATGCCTTGTAAAATTAATCCAATGTTTATGAAGTGACTTATTCAAAACTTTATATTTGAATTCATTACAGAAGGCAGTTTTGGCTTTGTTTTGAATAAGAGAAATCATGAATATCGTGCTTATTTATTTCCTTGTACTGATACAATTAGTCTGTTTCCCCCAAACGCTCATTTACAACTCATGCATATGATTTTATAAGGTTCTGAGCATGTTAATTTGAATGCTAAATAAAAAATATTGTCCATAATCCCACCTGCTTCCAGTTCTCTGGTGTAAAATGTAACATGTTAATATAGATATGCACTGAGATATTTCTTTAAACTTAACCTTTCCCTCATGTTTTACCTTCTTGTCACCCAACATAATGAAACTGAGGTATATTTTTTTCCAACAGAAATGTAGCCGCCTCAGCATTCAGTATTGGCATGCATTTTATTATACCTGATAAATAAGTTCTCTGTGTTATTAATGTAGCTCAAATGATAGAAACGTGGAGGCCCTATTATATGTCTGTATGTGTACATCAAACATTTTAATTTACTCTACAACATTGTGATGATCTGAAATGTGCAGTTGTTTATCTGCCTGGTTCCTTCTCTTCATTTTGTTTCCTTAACATAGAACACAAAGGCTTACTAAGAGTAGGAAGAATTAGCATGAAGCATGTCCATCAGTCACAAATGAATAAGCTTTTTTGCAGAATTATATTAGCTCTGAAGTGTAAGTGGCATAATAGAACAGAAATGTGTGTGATCAGTGATAGCCTTGGAATGATAAATTCTTTTCAATCCTTCATTTATTCAGTCCAGAATTTTAATTAATTCTCCCCTTGCCTTTTTTTCTTGTATTTGTATACATTGTCAGTCATTTTACAATGAATTGTACAGTAGATTGTTTCCAAAAATATGCTACTCTGACCAGGTATTATCAAATATTCTGGAGGTCTTTTAAATTAAGTTTTGATTAACTATTATTAGAATAGGATAAAGCCTTTTCTCATATCATTTAGTAAAGTTACTACATATAATTTCAAAATAGCATCAGTTATATTATATAATATAATTATTCTAAAATGACTGAGCTAGTAAATGTACCCACTACGGGTACTTCATGAAAGGTTTTGTGAAAATAATTCTAAATCTTTGGAAATAAAGAATATATCCAAACTCTATTAGATTCATTATGAACGTGACATGATTTTAAATCTATTTTCTTTTCAGGAAGTGAGGCTGATGGGAAATGGAGTCCAAGCCAGATGGAGAACACATGATTACAAAATGTTGTTCTAAAGTAGCTTATTTTGTATTGAGTCAAATTTTAACTATAATTAAGCCTTTCCAAGGGTAGTATTTACAGTGCGTTTTTCTATTGTTTCACATGAAACTGTTGGAATATCTATTCCTTATCAAGTTTGTTTTTGACTTGTGACAAAAAAAATCATGCAGTTGCATGATATTACGTTATCTATTCTTCACCTAAGACAAATGACAACAAGCTGTTCAGTAGGGAGCCACAAAGACTCCACCTTATATACATTACAGTCAGCTCTACTTTACAATACTAGCCCTTTACTACAAATCTGTTTTCCCCCTCACATCATTGCATATAAAAACTCCCTCTCTCTAAACCTTCTGAGAAACTATCCTTGGAATGCATACCTTAGCTCAGTTCCCTGGATAAACTATTTTTAAGGTATGTGAACAATAAAGTATAAGAAGACCAAAAAATCTGAAATGAAGATTTAAAATTCTTATGTTCTAACAAAACTGTTTTAAATGTTTGAATTAAAAGTAACTCCATCAATAATCTTAATTTTAACTTTAATGTTCTGCTTCTAAGTTCATAACACTATCCAATTCCATGGCAGAATAAAAGTGCTCAGTTAGAGGAAGACATTTATTTACTCTTTTAAAATCAAAAGCAGATGATAAACAAATGTCAGGAAAAGTGTTTTATTTTATATTCTAGTGAAAATATTTCATTTATATTTATTTTTAAGCATAAATGATTACTCGAAGACAAGCAATTCTTTCCCCACTATTTTGCCATCCTTCAACAAATGGGGGGGGGGGCAGACCCAGGAAACTACAAATCAATCAGTCTAACATTAATACCTGGAGAGATACCAGAAAAGATAATTAAAAAAACAGATCTGTGAATATCTAGAAACAAATAAATTTGTAAATAAAAAACAGCATGGGTCGTGCCAAACCAATCTTATTTCATTTTTGACTAAGTGACTAAATTAGTAGACCAGCAAAATGCTGTGGACGAAGTATATTTCGTTTTCAGCAAAGTATTCAACAAAGTACATCACAACCTACTTCTTGGTAAGGTAGAAATATGTGGAATAGACAACATCATCACAAGATGGATGTTTAACTGGCTGACAAACCATACTCAATGAGCTTCATGCAGGGAAGTAAGCAGTGGGGTACTACAAGGTTTTATCTTAGGCCCTTCTCTTCAATATCTTCATAAATAACTTAGATGAGGGAATAGAAGGGAAACTCATCAAATTTGCAGATGTCTCTAAGCTGGCAGGAATAGCCAACATCCCAGAAAACAAGCTCAGGATCCAAAAAGATCTTGACAGATTTGAACAATGAGCCCTATCTAATAAAATGAAATTTAATGTGGAGAAAAGCATGGTTTTTACACTTAGGCAGGAAAAACCAAAGGTACAAGTACAAAGTAGGTAAAACCTGGTGCAAAAAAACAGTAACTGTGAGAGGGACCTTTGAGTCCTAGTGGACGATCACTTAAACATGAACCAGCAGTATGTGGCAGCAGCTAAAAAATGCTAATACACTACTTGGTTGTATAAATAGAGGCATAGAATCAAAATTATGTGAAGTATTAGTACTGCTTTATAAAGCCCTAGTAATGCCACACCTGGAATACTGCATCAAGTTTTGGTCACCACATTACAAAATGAATGTTGAGACTTTGGTAAAAGTGCAAAGAAGAGCAACTAAGATGATTAAAGGCTTGGAGACTAAAGCATATGAAGAGCAGTTGCAGGATTTGGGTTTAGCTAGTCTAGAGAAATGAAGGACAGGAGGTGACATGATACAGTATTCCAGTATTTGAGAGATTGCCACAAAGAAGAGGGGGTCGACTTATTTTCTAAAGTGCCAGAGGGAAGGACAAGAAACTATGGGTGACAACTAATCAGGGAGAGAAGCAACCTGGAATTAAGGAAAAAAAAACTGCCTGATAATGAGGACAATTAACCAATGTAACAGTTTGCAGTCAGAAGTTGTGGGTGCTCCATCACTGGAGATTTTAAGAAGAGAGTGGACAATCACTTGTCTGAAATTGTATAGCATCTCCTGCTTGAGTGGGGGGGGTTACACCAGGGGTGAAATTCAGCAGGTTCTGAAGGTTCTGGAGAACCAACCAGTAGCGAAAATTTTGAGTAGTTCAGAGAACTGACAAATACCACCTCTGGCTGTCCCCAGAGTGGGGAGGGAATGGAGATTTTGCAATATCCTTCCCCTGCCACGCCCACCATACCACACCCACAGAACTGGTAGTAAAAATAGTTGAATTTCACCAGATTAAATGGAAGGTTCCTTCCATCTCTATTCTGATTTCCATGTCTCTCTAGTACATGGTTCTCAACCTGTGGCTCGGGACCCCTTTGGGGGTTGAATGGCCCTTTCACAGGGGCAACCTAAGACCATCGGAAAACATATATTTTCAAAAAATACTGAAAACATAAAATAATTTTATGTTTGGGGGTCACCACAACATGAAGAACTGTATTAAAGGGTCACAGCATTAAGAAGGTTGACACCCACTGCTCTATTAGAATTAATCCACTTACATTATCTTTCCCTCCCTTTATCATGATTTATATTTCTCTCTTTCTCTACTTTTCTCTTCCCACTGCAGCTGTTCCTTCCCTTAACCCATCACTATTTTACCTGCAATCAGAGAAGGGCATATAAGTGGATGATTATATGTGCCTCGGTGAGAGAAGAGTTTGCAAACCACAATTGGGGTCATTGTGAGAAACTTGAAATAATAATTCAGAGACATCTGACACAAAGGAGCATAGACAAATTTAAGTGATTGTGGGTTTTTCTGACATACTGTGCCCTTACTAGTTGTTTACCCTGATGCTAAAGGATTTTGAGCACATCCCAACAAAATGCCTTTAGGTTGCTGCTGCTTTTTCTTAAGAGTACAATATATGAGATATACAACATATTCAGTGTTTTTGGTTTCCAAAGATTTGTTGTTGTTAGTTGCGAAGTAGTGTCCAACTTATCACAATCCCATAGACGACGTTCCTCCAGGCCTTCCTGTCCTCTGGAGTACATTTAAACTCACACTGACTGCTTCAATGACTCCATCCAGCCACCTCATTCAAAATATATTATTCCACTATATATATAGATTAGTTTCATAGGATGCTTTTTAAGTACGTGTGTATGCAATTCTCCAAAACATTTTAGATATCAGGAGTAGGTTATAGGCAGTTGGATGTTTGCCAGCGCTCTGAATAGAACACTGTGTATACATTGAATCCATAACTGTGTCTCATTCATGTATTCTGATCAATATGTACATACTAAGTGATAAACACTTTAGGAGCTTTTTTATTTTGTACATTATGTACCATAAAGCTTTTTAAAAACAAACACAGATTAAATTAAGGTATATTATTTATCTCACAAGTTGGGAATACAGTTGCTTGGTACTTAATTTTAAAAATTGTTGTAAAATTATTATTGTTTCACTGCCTAAAAGAATGTTCTTCATCTTCTTGTCATTTTCAAGAGTTGTGACCTATTTGAGAAAATGTAGTAGATATGGCATTTCTCTATATTCATTTTCAAGAGTTGTGACCTATTTGAGAAAATGTAGTAGATATGGCATTACTCTATATTCTCCATATGGTATTATAGTATGTTGAACATGCTGCCTTAAATATTTTTATTTGTGTAAGTTGGAGGGGGAGATTAAACATTCACTATGCGAAGTAAACATTGTCTGTCAGCAATTCTTCTTTTATTGCTGGAAACATGATTCAATAAATGTAATCAGAAAGTGTTTCCCTTTGCCTTCAGCCTGCGGTAGGTAAAGTGTAAATAGAATGATCTCCAAAAACATGCATGTCAATAATAATGATCTACTTAATAATGATTAAGTAGATCATCTTGTGGAAAGGAAGCTTATTAAAATAACTTTCTTAGTTTTCTTTTACACGAGATTTTTTTTTATCTAAAGCCATTGCATGTTAGAAGAAGTTTTATATAGTACATAAAATTCATACTTAGAAAGGATTTATAAATGTTTAAAAATAGAATCTATTATGACTATTTAAGACTCATGAATCTGTTCTAAATTTAAATTTCATCTAAAGTCAGTGTTTCAAGAACTGCCTTATACACTCTTTCAAATGACCAGAATGCTATCTGAGGAAATTTTCTTAATCATATTTATGGTGCTTAGAGAAACAACTAGTCCCATATACTTACTCTTTGGAGCAATGAAATCAAGAAAATATGATTTGCATATAAAAAACAATCAAGAAAAAATCCTATATTTTTCAAAACAAGTTTGAGTTGAATTCCCAAGAGCTAATTTAAGTCCAGAAGGTTAGGGATATAAAACTATAGAATGTTTGCGAAAATCCATCTTGCAATCTCTGCAGAACAAATTATAGTTCTTCTAACCTCTTTGGTCTTTTGGAAGAGTTTGAAGACTCAAATCACTTCCGGCTGGCAGAGAAGCATACACCGTTGAGGTTCTTTAGACTCTGAAGGCCCTTCCTCCTCACTTTTTAAACTTTAATTGTCCCGTCATTGTTTTAACTGCTTCCTTTTATTAAAGTATAATATTTTATATGATTTTATGTATTTAATTGTACACGCCCAGACTCAGTCTATGAGTGAGTGGTTAATGTTTAAATTTGACAAATAAATACATAACATTTTAAGCAGCCCAGAGGTCCTAAACAATGTGTTCCTGCAGAATATAGTTTTTCAAGTTTTTGCTACAACTGGAACAGTCCTCCATATGTGATACCTGTAATAGAAGTCCATTTTGTCAGTACTGTAGGATTCTGAATCGCTAGATACTAAAGTGGCTTTCAACCAAATGTGAGCCTTACCACTTATGAGATTTACATTTCTACAAAATGGAATGGATATTATATGTGTACCTCTCCTCTGCAAATATCTGAACAAAAATCTTGCACCACATTCTGTTTGAAGGAAAAATCAAACACAAAAAAATGAAAAATGTAGCATGTTACTGACATAAAAATAGCTAAAATAGAAAAGTGGTTCATTGGTTAACTGGAAGAAAACAAAGTGATGGGCTACATATCTTTTTTGGTTGGTGCATGGAATATTAGGAAGTGCATTCAGTTTTGGTCGCCACAATGTAAAAATGATGCGGATACTCTAGAAAGAATGCAGAGAAGAGCAACAAAGATGATTAGGGGACTGGAGGCTAAAACATATGAAGAACGGTTGCAGGAACTGAGTATGTCTAGTTTAATGAAAAGAAGGACTAGGGGAGACATGATAGCAGTGTTCCAATATCTCAGGGGTTGCCACAAAGAAGAGGGAGTCAAACTATTCTCCAAAGCACCTGAGGGTAGCACAAGAAGCAGTGGGGGAAACTAATCAAGGAGAGAAGCAATTTCCTGACAGAACAATCAATCAGTGGAACAGCTTGCTTCCAGAAGTTGTGAAAGCCCCAACCCTTGAAGTCTTTAAGAAGATGTTGGATAGCCATCTGTCTGAAATGGTATAGGGTTTCCTGCCTAGGCAGGGGTTGGACTAGAATGCCTCCAAGGTCCCTTTCAACTCTGCTATTGTATTGTAAATTTTTTTGAAAAAAACAATATGAAGCAGAAAGAAGCCTCAGTTTATATATACTGTATATTTAATATTTTGAAATTTTGAACCAGGTTTCAGCTTTCTAAACTGGTATAGAAATATATGCGCACGCACACACACACACACACACACACACACACACACACACACACACACATCAATAGGAAAATAATATTGCTGTGATAGCAATATTTTTAGGTAGCTGAGAGCAGAATAGGAAAGAACTAACTGCAATGAAATAACGAACCTTGGAATTGTATACAATCATACAAAGAAATTAATTGCTCCAGGGAAGCTGCAAATTTCTTGGATGTGTACTTTTTATTAGATATGGGAGAGGTATTACAATCTGAGAGTGCTTTGGTGTTTACTCAACCTTTTGCTGTAAATGTATTTTTACAAGTATTAATACTATTATTTTTATTACAGATGGAATTTGTATTCCATTCAAGAACTCTAGTCAGTGAATCATTACGCTCATAATATATTTTTATTTCATTCCCGTAAAATATGAGTATAAAAATTTTGTAAAAACTGGAAAGACATTTCAGCTTTTAATTTTATACATTAAGTTTGGGTAAACACTTGGCTACATGAGGGACAAAAATTAAGCATTTTTCAGGTGGAAATAATAGATAACTATATAAAAAGGTGAAAATTTGTGACACTGAGTTGTGCATATATCTTGTGTATTATGTACCACTTTGGATTAGATGAAGGATTTACATTTTCCATATAACTTTAATGGATCATTTGTATTAACCTTCCACATTCCATGACTAAGCCTTGTATAACCTTGACTAGTTCATAAATAAAGGCCATACTAATTTCTCCATGTACAGGTAGTCCTTAATTTATGACCACAATGGAGCCCAAAATTTCTATTGTTGTGAGACAGTGGTTAAGTGAATTGTTTCCAATTTTATGACCTTTCTTGCCTTAGTTGTTAAGTGAATATCTACAATTGATAACTAAATAACTCGGCAGTTAAGAGAATCTGGCTTCCATGTTGACTGTGCTTGTCAGAAGGTCGCAAAAGTGGGTCACATGACCTTGGGACACAGCAGTGGTCATAAGTATGAACCAGTTGCCAAGCATCTGAATTTTGTATATATGACCGTGGGAATGATAGAAAGGTCATAACTATGAAAAACTGTCTTAACCCATTATTTTCAGTGTTGTAACTTTGTACTGTCACTAAATAAACTGTTGTAAGTTGAGGACTATCTGTAATTCTTTTCTCAGTTTAGAATAAATTAGGCAGCATAATGAGCCGAGGTGGCGCAGTAGTTAGGGTGCAGTACTGCAGGCAATTTCAGCTGACTGTTATCTGCAGTTCACCGGTTCAAATCTCACTGGCTCAAGGTTGACTCAGCCTTCCATCCTTCCGAGGTGGGTGAAATGAGGACCCAGACTGTGGGGGCAATATGCTGACTCTGTAAACCGCTTAGAGAGGGCTGAAAGCCCTATGAAGTGGTATATCAGTCTAACTGCTATTGCTATTGCTATAATGTAACTTGTACTAGCTAATAAGCATTTCTTCAGTTCACAATTTTGTTTGGCTCAGTGATCATAGCACTAGCAATAGCACTTAGACTTATGTACTGCTTCACAGTTCTTTACAGCCCTCTCTAAGTGGTTTACAGAGTCAGTATATTGCCTGCAACAATCTGGATCCTCATTTTACTGACCTCAGAAGGATAGAAGGCTGAGTCAACTTTGAACCAGTGGGACTTGAACTGCCAAACTGCTGGCAATCAGCAGTCAGCAGAAGTAGCCTGAAGTACTGCACTCTAACCACTATGCCACCACAGCTCTCATGCAACTGAGAGGGGCCACTATAAATTTGATTCATTTTAATATTGGCTGTTTTTCTCTATACATAAGTAGTGAGCCAGCAAAATTGTGATAAGGTTTCCTGAGAATAACATTTTGAAGATCTAACAACATCTGGAATGTTACAGCTTCCCTATCCTTGCCACAGCCTGGCTTGGAGACCTAGCTCCAACATATATTTATTTCTGCTGCCACGAACGAAATTTTCTTGTACCTAAAAAAGAAAATCCGGGTTGGTGGTATTTTTGAACCAGTTTCTGTGAAATCAGAGGCAAAAGCAAGGAATTAAGCAATGTTAAATTTGTCATTTGATTGCTAATCATTCCATGTTTAGGAAGAATTTTCAAGATATAGTTGGTCAGGCTCCAGTTTCTTTAGTCAGTGACCAAAAGTGACATCTCCCGGATCCTAGTTTTAATGAAAGAATTTGACATGTAATCAGTTGAATGATGGAAAATAAGCAATATCAATAGTACTTAGGCTTATGAACTGCTTCATAGTACTTTGCACCCCTCTCTAAGCAGTTTACAGAGTCAGCATATTGCCCCAGCAATTTGGGTCATTTTAGTAACTTTGGAAGGATGGAAAGCTGGGTCAACCTTGAACCTGTGAGAATCTAACTACTGGCAGTTGGCAGTATTAGCTTGCGATACTGCATTTTAACCATTGCACTACTACAGCTCTATAAACATTTAGTCTTACATTCAATAAATATAACAATAGCATTCAAATAGCTATATTGTCCTTCATAATTTATAAGAACATAAGAACAAAGATAGTGCCATTGCTGTGAAGACTGACTTTAACAGTTCATGAAGGTCAGGGAGTTTCTAAATAAATCCATATTTAACAAGGATCTGAAAAATTTGTGTAGTGGGAAATATATTATTTTTCCTACTCATTCCAACTAGAAGATTTTAAGAGTCAACCAAGAAGATGCCAGTTCCTTTCTTTTTTAAGTTCATTTTTATTCAGCATTTTTAAGCATTAAAATCACAATTACACTTTACAGCTTTCCGCTATCTGTATTCTTGTTTCTAATTTCTCATTTTCCATTCTATGGTCTATTGTTTTATACATATACCTACATGTTTCATGATTATTATTTTTAGACTATATACAACATATATATTTTTAAGGTTGAAGGAAGATGCCAGTTTCTAAGCTAAGTTGAGGCTTCTGTCAGATGTTACTTGATGCGATTTGGCTAAAAGAAATATTTCCCCTAGATGAGCCATACATTGTTGCCAGTGTATTTTAGGTTTTAAAAAAGAGCGAATACAATGGATGTTAGAATCCTCTACAAGGCTTAAAACACCCCTTTCCATTTTGAATTCACCAAACAATGAGATAAAATGATCTTGCCCATGTCAATGGTTGAACTCTTGCCTCAAGTTTGAAATAAAGAAAAGGTTTTGAACTGCAAAACAATTGATTGATTCAGTCTTCCTATCTCCTTACCATCACAATAAAGAGAAGAAAAAGCTATCATTCAATAAAGCTCGAAGGAAAGTAGAGGTTTTCAATGGATCATAAAATAATATGACCCTCTATGCTATAAGACTTTCATATAAACCCTATGTTTTGTTTCAGGAATAAAGATCTGAAAGAGTAGAAATAGAGTAGAGAAAGATTAAAAGATTGAGTTAACCCAAACTTATAAACAGTCCTATTTCCTGGAAGCAGGTCAATTGGACCAAACACTTAAAATTTCTTGACATACTCTCCTGGGTAAAAGTTTTTCAAGTAACCCTATAGAATCATGCTTTCTGAACCTTTAAAACATTAATGTTGTGGGGGTGGATGGGTTGTGGAGGTTAATTGATGAACCAAGAATAAGTGAGAACAATGTATTCAGGAGGTTAATCTTTTACTACAAGAAAGGAATATTAGTTATATGGCAATCATCTTCAGCCAGAGTTGAAGAGCTGGCTTTCCCTTCAGTGCATTAGATAATCAACATTCAATTACTTAAGAGCTTTGATTAGCTGATTAAACATCTTACTGCATATGGATGAGGCTCCTAAAACAAACATATCCAGATTAATGGGTTTATTTCTTTTAAACTACTTGTCCAGCAACTTTTAAAGGTTTACAATTCATCAATATTCATAGATCCTTTATTTTGAGCTTACATCAAGTTGCCTTATTCTTAGCCCTGTTTGTGTATGCATTAGTGAAGCATACTTGATATTTCTTTACACTTTTCCATTATTCAGCCTGCAAACATTGTATTTTTCTGCATATTTGTCCCAAAGTAATAAGTAAGTCACTGCCAAAATTCTTCTTTAAGATTTAAATTCAGATGGATGTCATCTCTTTAGCTGTTTGTTAATCTTTGAATTAAGTTCAGAGAGACCCTGTTTAGATGCAGTAGCAAACCATGATTTGCATATAAATGAACCATGAGTTTCACCTTCCATTCTGCTCTTCTATGCTTAGTATGATAGGCAATCTACAGAATTGTGGTTTAAGTGCTCCCTCTCACCCGTCATCACAAACTTATACATGGAACATTTTGAAACTAATGCCTTAGATAAATCTGAACACAAACCCAAACTCTGGGTTGGATATGTTGACACTTCCATGATTTGGCCACATGGGAAAGAAAAACAGGAAAACTTCCTCACACATCTCAACAGCCTACACCCCAAAATACAATTCACCATGGAAATAGAAGCAAACAACCAACTTCCCTTTCTGGGCATCCTAATCTACAAAAAACCCAATGGCTCCCTAGGACACACCACCTACCAGGAAAAAACACACACCAACCGCTACTTAAATGCACAATCCCATCACCACCCTGCACAGATCAACTCTCTAGCCAAGACCCTCATCTCCAGAACCAAACGCCTAGCTGACAAAGACCACCTGAAAACTGAATTACACACTCTCACAAACATATTAATCTCCAACGGATTCCAAAGAAAAACAATTACCAACCCAATCCAAAAAGAGACTCCCCCCAAAAACTGAGACACAGAACAGGACAACGGCATCACCCTCCTCCCTTACATCAAAGGCACCACAGATAAAATCAGCAAAATTCTCCACAAACCCAATATCAAGACAGCCTTCAACACTGACCAAAAAATAGCCAACATCTTAAGAAACCCCAAAGACAAAATCCAGCTAGAAAACCAAGAAGTCTATGAAATATCATGCAAAATCTGTCCTGCAACATACATAGGACAAACGAACAGGAGAATAAATGCACACATCGCAGAACACAAGAACACAGTAAGAAAAAAAGAAAAAACTTCCTCCCTTTTCCAGCACCTTAAAACTACAGAACATTAAATTAATTTTGAAGGAACCAAATTAATCTCCAAAACTGAACACTTCAACAATAGAATAATTATGGAAGCTATTGAAATAGAGAAACACGAATAACATGAATAAATGTGACGATACCTCCTGCCTACCAGACATCTGGAAACCAGCCCTAGTCAACAATATGTATGACAATGTTTTGATTTCACCCACTGAGAATTACAATGTTTAAAAGAGCTCTTTCATAATAATTTACGATTGATATGGAAGTTCACCAGTCACTGGCGATGCACACTTACAGTTTTAAGTGAGTGTTTACCTTATCTTTAAACTCTTGGATAATCAGAAAGAACACTCATTAGAGATGAGAGTCTCCCCCTGACTTTTGGTATTTGAAATTTTGAAAAATTGAAAATTATTTGGATGTTACACATTATATAAAATGGGTTATATTTCCTTCAACTTCTTTACAAGTAGAGGAAATGCCTTTTTGCCCTAAAAATTCCAAGAAGTTCTCATTAGTTGCATGACTTTTTAAAGCTTTGTTTGCTGATTCAAACTATTTATATGGCTATCCCATTTCAGCAATCTTGACTCTGCAAAGGTACAATCAACCAAAAATACAAAAACCCAGTCAAGAACACCAGCTGAACACACTTTTCTCTGCCTCCTTACTGTGCTTCAGGTTAATTCTAAAACAATCATAGTGATTCCAGGGGGGGAAAGGACAAATTTAATTCAAATCCTCATTCAGGAAAATTGTTTTAGAAAGGAGAGACACAACTCCCTAGTACAGGACTGATCACCTGCTGGGACCAAAGGTGCATCTGATGGGAATCAATGAGGCTGATCCCTGAGATACAAAATACCGCTTCTTCACATCTCCCTCTGCATTACACGAGTATCTAAGAGGAGGAAGCCAGCAATTTTTCTTCAGCTTTGTTACTGATATTGTCAGAGGCAAACATGCAGTTTCAAAAACTCACCTCTCATCTGAGATGGAATTTTATGAGCCTGATGCCTGTTGTGTTGAGAAAATATAAATAGATAGAGATACAGCCTAATAATGCACTGTCAACATGATACTATTTTTACAATTATCAGATGATAAATTATAATTCTGTACAGCATTCTAAAGTGGAAGCCATGAAATAATTTGTTGGTAAATTTTGTATGTTGACAAGGGAAATACATATTAACATTCCTATTGGAAGAAATTGAAATAATGTATTCTTGCAAGAAAATATGTTAATTCAGAAAGGGTTCCATACAACATGGATCCTTCATACTTTTTGGTTGGTGGAGTGAGTACAATTTATTTTCTTGTGAATGCAATGTTCATGTGCCTAGTCAAGAAAATCTTAATGTTCTTTAGAGCAACAAATATTTCCTCTCAATCTTTATTGCTCAATAATTGTTACACGTCTGTTATTTTGATTCTGTATAGGGAAACTGATGACTCACCCATCATATAGTTGTGCATGTACATACGTGTGGGAAATGCCACACACAATTTATGAAGTAGCACATAGGAGCTAGAATAAGATTTGGAGAGATTAGTTCAAAGAGAAGAGACTGAATAATTCAAAGAGAAGAATTTTATATGCACTCCTGAGCATTTGGAAGCATCAGCCCTTATGATTAATAGCATAATAAAGTATGTTAATTAAATTTCCTTAAAGGACTCTAAAGAACTAGTAATGCAGTAGTACAAAAATGTGGTCTTTAGGCCCTGTGTAGGGTAAGAAGTGATCTTTCCTTGCTTCTCCCACAGTCTTCTCCATCTACTTGCTGCTTTACCTGATCCACTGCTTGTCTTCATTTCCCCCTCCCCCATCTTTGTAACTTTTCAACTAACCTGTCTCATCATTAATTAGACTTGTGATTTCTGGCTTTTTCTTGCTATTTTGTGTGTAATGCATTCTTAACAGAATAACAGAGTAACAGAGTTGGAATGAACCTTAGACGTTTTCTAGTCCAACCAATATCTAAGGGCTGATCACAAAGAAGAAGGGGTTAATCTATTCTACAAAGCAGGAAACCCTATACCAAATAGTTGTCCAATCTCTCCTTAAAAATCTCCAGTGTTGACCACCTACAACTTCTGGAGGCAAATTGATTCAATTGATTCATTGTTCTAACTGACAGGAAATTTGCTTCTTTCCTTGGTTGGTTTCCATCTGTTGCTTCTTGTCCTGCCTTCAGATGCTTTGGAGAATAGATTGACCCTTTCTTATTTGTGGCCACCCTTAGATATTGGAACACTGCTATCATCATCCTTTTCATTAAATAACCATGTCCAGTTCCTGCAATCATTCTTCATATGTTTTACCCTCCAGCCTCCTAATTATCTTTGTTGCTCTTCTCTGCACTCTTTCTAGAGCCTCGACATCTGTTTTTATATCATGGTGAACAAAACTTCCCAAAGCTCAACTGATTCTTCTTGCATAGTTCCCTAATCTTTCTTAACGTGTCCTTTCTTCTTCGTCTGCCTTCTACAATTGTGTCTGTCTTCTGCAGTTGTAACTCAGTGCCTTTTCTTGTGCTATTCACCTACTCCACTCTTTTTTAACTATGTTCTTAACTTTCTCCCTCACTCCTCCCAATGCCTTCCAAACAACTATTTTGCAATATTTCTAAGTCATAACACTTCCATTCATTTCAGTCCCTGTTTAAAATTAGTCTCAGCATTACCTGCCAACGCTTTTCATAGCACCTCATTATTGGCTGTCTCTTGGCACTCCAGGTTCCCACAAATTGCAGATTACAATCAAATGAAGGTCAGTAAGAAGTGCCTCCATGACTCTTACTTCTTATTAATAGCCTGAAATTGTGAATAAGTTGATATAAAAGGGGTGATCATTAAAATTCATGTTAAGAAGGGAGCAATCTTGTTTCATCATAATCATTAAAGTGACTCTCATGAAGAGTGATCACATGCTTCTTCCTTTTTGTATTAAAAGTTTCAGTAAATAAAAATGTTTTTTCTGCATAGCATATTTTTAATATAGAATTTTTTTTATAGCCTGCTCTAATTGGGGGAGGGGTTCCACTTTTTGGAGTCCTTGCTAAGCTGCATTAAATTAGACGTAGCCCTCAAGAATACTGGCTCTCTTAAAGAATACAATAAGAGACCAGAACTGAATTCACACATTTTCTGTGGCAGTCTCTGCTCTATGGAATATTCTCTCTTTTGAGATCTAGAAGCCTCCAATCTTTTAACCTTCTAGAAAGCTGTTAAATGCTGACTCCTCTCCTAAATACTGTGATAGGGTAAATCTGGAATTGGAAGCGAATGTTCTGGGTTGCATCAAGGGAGTCTAGGCATGGTGCCAGGTTTTCCCTTTTTCTGTTTTGGTTGGGATTTTTTGCTTTTAATTTGGGATTTTTTTTGGGGGGGGGAGAAATGATATTGTTTTTATTTTATGGTTGTGAGCCATCCAGAGTTCTAGTTTTAATTAAGATGGGTGACATACATGCATTTTAAAAGAATAAATATTTATAAATTAAGGTAAGAAAGTTCTTTGTTCCTAATAAGGAACAGATAGCAATAGCACTTAGACTTATATACCGCTTTACAGCCTTCTCTAAGCGGTTTACAGAGTCAGTCTATTGCCCCCGACAATCTGGGTCCTCATTTTACCCACCTCAGAAGGATGGAAGGCTGAATCAACCTTGAGCCAGTGAGATTCGATCTGCTGAACTTCAACTAGCAGTCAGCTGAAATAGCCTGCAGTCCTGCACTGCGCCACCTTAAGATACACCATCACATATTATTTACTCATCACCCAATTGTTTACCTAGGGGTTTTACAAGGAATCTGGTAGGAAAAGTTAGGGTTTGTTTTTTCTTCTAAAAGCTTATGCCATGATAAAATATATATTGTGCAGTATGTTATCTACTGCATGTGTGTATGATTAAATATACAACAATAAAGCAAACACTTGTTAATAAATAAAAATGTTTTAGTGAAAGGATAGCAAAGCATACCAAAGTTTAACAAAGTTCAACAGAAATGTATTTAATGAACCCAAGAGTTTTGAATTAAGTATTTCATTGAAACTAATTGTATCTGAATGAGATTAGGGGGGAAAACAATTATATAAAATCACTAAAGGAATTACTTTCTACAATAGATATTGCTGTTACTATTCCTCTTGCTCTAGGAAGACATGGTCTTCACCAAAATCAAGGGCAGAGATTTATTTATCTATTTATTTCTCATTTTTTATTGTTTTCACAAATAATTCAAATTGGCAAACATATCCAATGCATCTTCCTCCTCCTATTTTCCCCGCTACAACAGTTCTGTGAAATGGTTGGGCTGAGAAAGCATAATTGACCCAAAATCTCTCAGCTGGCTTTCATGGCTAAAGACAGGATTCACAGTCTCCTGCTTTCTAGATTGGCACCTTAGCCACTACTCCAAGCTGACTCTCAGAGCTATGCTGAGTTTCTGGAGGAAGGGAAAAGTCAGAAAGTGGTGAGGATTCATTCAACACATGGAAAGGGAAATATGCAAGTCTGCAAGTGGAGATACATGTGTTTGTATATAAATATATTGGGTAAGTGTGGCATATAGAAAATTCTTATGTTACTCTCTTTTCTTAAATAAAAAGCAGAGAAGAGAATGTTTAACTGACCTTTCTATAGAAAACAAAGTTGAGGATACCATAGAAGGAGATTTGCAACCTTCATCCAATCTATTGAGTGTGAGTGGTGACATTTACCACTTTAAGAGCCGAGGTGGCGCAGTGGTTAGAATGGAGTACTGCAGCCACTTCAGCTGACTGTTAGCTGCAGTTCGGCAGTTCAAATCTCACCGGCTCAGGGTTGACTCAGCCTTCCATCCTTCCGAGGTGGGTAAAATGAGGACCCAGACTGTGGGGGCAATATGCTGACTCTGTAAACTGCTTAGAGGGGGCTGAAAGCCCTATGAAGCAGTATATAAGTCTAACTGCTATTTATTGCAAAATGGAGAAATGCCCAAAGTTCTCATAGTTATCTAGTATTGGTGCCTTACCAGGTAAATATATGCTAGTTAGCTAATGCTAAGGGAGCTACAGAACAGTACCGGTTTTCAAAAGAGAAAGTTTAAAGAATCTGTTTGGCATTCAATTTCCACAGTTTTCTTAATTTCTATAGATAATTCCTTTCCCCAAAATGACATTCACTAGCAGAAATTGCTTATCCCACTTAAGTTGGCAAACTTGTAATGATGTACTGTAGATATGACAACTGCCACTCAAAATGTCTTAATCTAAACAAGTTTAAAGGATTCAAGAAGAAGAAAAAATAAGTGTTTTCAAATGTTGATGACAGATGTTCACCAATATAAACAAATAATTATTCTACAGGAAAAAAATTAAAAGACATCAATATTTCTGCTGATTGTTAATGAACAATTGGATAATGAAACCTTTGATTTGTAAAATGTAAGCTTTTAATGAGAAAACATGAAAATAAAATCTATAATGCAACATTGGAAGGCAAAATTACTTTAACCTACAACAGTGGATTTTTTTTTGTCAAAGTTTTATTGGATACAAGAAACTTTTTTTAAATAAGTTCAAATTTCCTTGAGATGCTCTACATATTTTCTCTTCTTTTAAAAGCTATGTGTAGTTTTTATGTTGTTAATTCAGTTAACTCAGAAGTCAGTTAATTTAAATTTTATAACCTCTTGTATTAGCATTATATTGAAATTCATTTTTTATAAAGACAAAAAACCCCTTGCATTTTAGCTAAATGAGTTGTATTCCCAAGTAATTCATTCTTGCTCAACAAAACAGAAGCTCCACGCATTTGCCTTAAATATAAGTGGCTTAAATTGAAGCCTCAGTGTGGGATCTTAAGTAATCAGTAATGAGATACAACCACAAGAAACTAAACTTAAGCTAAAATCTATATTGAAATAATATTAGCTCAACTGAAGTTTTACAGACTCCATTTGTTTTGGCTTCTAAAAATTCATTATTAAACAAAATGATTAAAAATCCATTCAAATAATTGTGACTGGTATCTGAGCTACATCTGTAGCTGTAGAGTAGTATGGAATTTCCCTGAGTAAAATATATGGCAGCCATTGTGAAAACAATGGCTCCCATATATTTAGACTGGGAATTTAGAATTTAGTCTGGGAAAAATAGGAAGGGCTGCAAAAGAAACTTGCTTTGTCTTGATTTTCTCAAGTATAAGTGGGAGGAAAGTCATCAGACTTTTAAGGTTCTGCTAATGCAGCCCATATCAATGGAATATATTTCCTATGGTATCTTTTGCCTGACCTGGTTTATCTCAAAGAATTGACAATAGCGGACTCTTTTCTTTTATAAAATAGAATTTTTTTCTAGACGCTCAAGTTGAAACACTTATTCAACAGAAACACACCCTTCCAAAGTTTTCTGGGAAGACTACATTAATAGAATAATAGAATAATAGGGTTGAAGCTGTGTTATGCTACTAAATATTTGAAAACTGGCTTTGGCAGGTTCATTGCTGCTGCTGATAGCTATGCTAGCTATGCAATGGAAACTTCCCCTTTCAATATGAATAATCACTCAAGGGCATGTTAGATTGGATTACTAACCAATGGGAAATTATCTATAGATTGTGAAGTACATTCTCTCTCTCTCTCTTGGTTTCTCTATTCTTCCCTACCTTTGTTTAGAAGATTGTCTTGAATTTTAAGTTGCTCCTGGTTAGGTATGTTGAAAAGGTCAAATGTGGCTTGTGGCTTGGTGTAGAAAATTTGATTAAGGTTTCATTCGCTCCCAGGAAGGTTTTTGTCTTCTTAGTGATCAAGATCACATTAAGGTGATTGTGCAACAATGTGGTTAATTTTATGTTAGTATAATTTCTGAACCAGTCATTGGTCAACCAGTGACCAAAGCTTATGACTTAATGCATTATTGGAACTCAGCTAGTTTGGTTTACTAATCAAATCCTAACAGAATAAATTGTGGTTGAATATGAAATCTAAATCAAGTATGTGGCTCCAGTGTCATAGGAGATGTTAACAACAATAATAAAAAAGGAGATAGCAGAGATGGCTAAAATATCAGCATATCTCAAGGACCATTCAAATGAGAGTTATAAACTGGAGTGGAGAAGATGGATTGACTATACTCAAAATAAATATGGGACTAAGAAATTCCAGATAGCTTATGACTGAAGAAACAAGGAATGATATAATCTGTTTAGAGCTAGCCTAGCAAAGAGGAGTTAAAGCTCAAATGAAAGGTGATACTAACTTTTTTTAAGTTTATCTTAGAATATCTTTGTTAAAGATTCATACCCTGTATTGGTTCTAGCAATAGCAATAGCAATAGCAGTAGACTTATATACCGCTTCATAGGCCTTTCAGGCCTCTCTAAGCGGTTTACAGAGAGTCAGCATATTGCCCCCAACAATCTGGGTCCTCATTTTACCCACCTCGGAAGGATGGAAGGCTGAGTCAACCCTGAGCCGGTGAGATTTGAACCGCTGACCTGCTGATCTAGCAGTAGCCTGCAGTGCTGCATTTAACCACTGCGCCACCTTGGCTCTTGGTTCTGGGAAGCCGGGGGGGGGGATTGGGGGGTGGGGTTTGGGTGGAGAGGGTAGGGTAGGAGGAGGGAGGTAAACATTTGTAAAAGGTTTTTTTTTTCAAATTTTTCAATAAAAAATAATAATAAAGGAGAGAAGCAGGACATCATTGTTTTTCTTAGAGAAAAGAAAAAAAATGTTGACAATTAAAAAGAATCAGTTTGAGGAAAGACAGTTATTAGTTACAGTTCTAAGATCTGTCCTATGACAATTCAACTACACATTTCTCTTTCCAGGTTTCATTTGGATGATAGGAAAGCATTACCATTATATTTGACTGAGTGCCACAGTGTTTTTCCAAAAGATTCAATTCAGTGATTATAATCTCTTGATCTGCCAATCTAGAAATGGATAGCTCTCCCTTTTGCGAATATTTGTCCCTCCAGTTTCAAGGGATAAGCAAGGGATAAAAACACATTTTAAGATAATAATTCTTAATACTAGATTATAAGACTGTGTTTAAATCAACACAGCTCATTTATATTTAATGCCAAATCAGCAGCTGCTTTAGCAGCAACCTCCCTAAATGAAAAGAGGAAAGAGGGGGGAGTTTATTAATTAAATCCAGATATTTAATGTGTCCCTCTTCCAATTTACTGTGTCTAAAATTACTGGCATACAGCATGGTCTACAGATGGGTTGATTGGTGCACACATGGCTCTGAATTTTGTAGCACATACCATTAAAGTTAATTTTGAACTTGTTGAATGAGCACATTCTAGGAAAAGAATGACCCACATTTATTTAACATTAATACAAAAAAGAACTTAATTTGCATGAAGTTCAATAATCCACCTCAAAAACCACCCACAAATCAATAATTCAGTAACAATGCATTATGTATTGATAAAAATAATAGCATAATTGGAAACCTTCATACAAGTAAGGCAAAACTTCCATTACTTTTAAAATTACAGCTCTGACACATTTATATTTCATGAACTGTGATGAACACCTTTCCACTGATAGTTCTTGGGAAAATGAAAAGGCATAGATTCCTGAAAAATTGCCTTTAAGAAATTTTTTTTTAAAATTTCTTAAAGCAAGTCTAAGCTTCTTTGCAGAATTCTGTGATGATTTTCTTGCTTCGCCATGTTGAAAGTAAACTGGTACCTTTAAACTATACAATCATAGGTGTCCAATGGGAAAAGCCAGTGTAGACCTCAGACTGTTACTGAAATGTGAGCTACGTTAAAAACATTTTCTTCCAGGGAAGATGAGAGAGGAATGAACATGCAGCTCATAGCTTTTGGGTTTATGGACAAACCTGATACGCTCATCCATTTGTTAGCCAGTATTTTTATCCTAATGCCAGGTTTATTCTTGTTACCCTAGTGCAATTTAATTCATCACTAAGTAAATAACTACTATGAAGTTGAAATTTGTAATCCCAAAATATTTGAGGATACTAAACTTTAAAGGTAAATGTTTCCCTTGCCCACTCGAGTCCCACCCTAGGGGGTGGTGCTCATCTCCGTTTCTTAGCTGAGGAAGCCAATGTTGTCCAAATACATTTCTGTGGCCATTTGGCCAGCATAACTATGCCAAGGAATGCTGTTACCTTCCCATCAAAGTGGTATCTATTGATCTACTCACAATTTTCATACTTTCCAACTGCTAGATGGACAGGAGCTCAGGTTTGATACCCCATTGTGTGGTATCAAACCTGAGCTGTCAGCTTTCCAGATGATGCCCTCCACTAAGCTATAGTATATGTTTAAGACTTATTGTTTCAAATGAACGAAAATATAATTCATAAAATATAATTCATAAAATGACAGCATCATCATGAATGTTACAACCCTACATTACAATCAATATTCATAAAAATCAGGGAAAATGACTTAAAATTGATTCATACCAACAACTAATATTACTGGAAAAGTCCCATATAATGTTGGAAGTGTAATGAAACAAAGGA
Organism: Thamnophis elegans; assembly: GCF_009769535.1. Classification (NCBI taxonomy): domain Eukaryota; kingdom Metazoa; phylum Chordata; class Lepidosauria; order Squamata; family Natricidae; genus Thamnophis; species Thamnophis elegans. Next base: position 87,575,924 of record NC_045542.1, read on the forward strand.
CAGCTGTATGCATGTAAGATGGTCCTGTGAGGTTGAACAAAGATTGTGGTCAGAAATTATTAAAGAGATTATAGTAGAAGTATCAGAAAAAATAATTCAAATCCTGTCATTATTTAATAAGGCAACTCCAAGAATTAAAATATTCAATGGTTGTGGCAAGACTTGCTACAGCACATATTGGAAACAACCAGAGGCTATATTACTAAATCTCTGTTATCAACCATCAGGGAAAATTGTTGCAAAGGAAAAAATAACTTGGGGTGGAGTATATCATGAACAAGATTTTTTTTTTTTTGAGGAAACGTAGTCCTTTCTGCAAAACATAACAGGACAAATGTCTATTTTGTTTTCCCAATTCAAACAAAAGTTGTTATTGGAAAAGATTCCAATAGTAGTTTCTTGAGCTTTTTATTAGGCTGATGGCAATATCAACAAAGTTTTTTTGTTGTTATGAGGATAATTGGGAGGTGTGTTATATATTTGCTCTAATGCTCTTGGAGGAAAGGTAAGATATTAATAAATCCAATAAAACTATACTCTGTGATATTACTTCCAATTCTAAAACTTCCATTCTTGCCCTCTCATTCTGCTGCACAGGTCTGCAATCTCTTCAAATTGCTTAGACCCCAATCAGTCAAATAACTATAGCAAACACAGAGGTTGATATTGCTTATAGTTCTCAACTTTAGTTATGCCTTTCCTTTGTTAGTGAGAGATGAATGGCTTGAGACCTTGTTTACGGGGCATTCAGAACTGGCACTCTGTTTTTGCTCTCGGGGTTGACCTTCTCCTGAACAGCTTGTTTAGCACTGATAATAGGGAGGGATACTTACAGAGCTGTCAGAGAGATGGCAACATGTCAGTTTTGCTTGATGTTACAAACGCTGGTGATTAAAGAAGCTTCAGAATGTTGCTGAGCTGCCTATGCTGTAATTTTCTTTGTTTCCGGGAGTGACTCTTGCCTCAAAGTTCAGAATCAAAACTGATGCCTGAGAGATTTCTGCTGTGCTACGGTTAACACTTAACACCGCGTTGCAAAAAGCAACGCAATTCTGGTTGTGAAATGGTCTCTGATGATGCAGAATTATATATATATATAATAGAATTTGGTTTCTGTATACTCCGAGAAATGTTATTTTACCCAACAGTGAGTATTCCTCAGTTTTTAAGGGGAACATGTTTTCTAGCCCTTCAGAAGCTATGTTTGGTGAAAAATCATGACCATGTTATAGATTTAGGGCACCGGTGTCAAACTCATGGTACCACGTTATGTTTCACAATGGTTTTTTTCCTCCTGTGTGGAGCTGGGGTAGGCGTGGCCTGCATGTGAGACATAGTGTCCACCCCTGACTTAGGGTGTTTATTAACCACTGATATTTATCTGTTTTGCATAATATTCATCAATATAAGTCAGGAGCTCCACTAGTAGAATTTATGAAATCATTATGAAAATTGTTACAAAGAGTTAATTTCCATAAATTTATCTCAACCTGATCTTTCATATGAGAGTTGTTAAAAAGTCGAAGGGAACAATCTGTCAAGCAATGCTGTTATATAAGTTAATCTAAGTCAATTTATAAAAGTTCTGAGACAACTGGTTGGGAAATTGGTTTTTTTTTTTAACTTAATAATGTTTATCTCAGAAAGTTCAGGAATCTTTCTTGAGACTCCAAATTCTCCCCTATCAAAGGCCAATTAGGTTATCTTTATTAAATTTCAGATTATAAATTCTCCATGGTCTGAAATGCTTTTTTTCCTTTCATTGCTTTGTAAAGTGCCACATACATTGATAGTGGTCAAGTCAGCATGGCTTTTTCCATTTATTTTTTCAAGGTTAACATGTCCTAATATGGAATAAAGGGAGCCTTTAAAGGCTGTGTTTCAAAACATATAAATATGAGCACTTACTTGAAGCAGTCTCTTTACTTTTAACAAACAGTAGCCAAGGAACTATGTATATTAATTTTAACACAGACATTATCCTTTATCTCTTCTTTTCTTTCCCTAAGTTTGAATAAAGGGGTTTGAAATAACTATTCATTTTAAAATAAAACGAAGCTTTCTTCCTTGTTCTACTTTTGAATTAATAGACTAATCAAATTGTTCAGTTCAGCAGATCATATCACATCTGTTGCACCCTTTTGTTATACAGTTCTGAACAAGAAGACAGGAATTTATTTTTAAACTGCTTGCTTTAGAGCACGTCTAAAAGATCTAACCTCACGGGAGTATGCAAGAATCACAATGTACACAGGCAGCCCAAGGCTATTGAGCAACAATACAGGATTACTAGCATGTTTAATCAAAGAAACAACAATATTCAATATTCTATTCCTCCCTCCAACCACCATCAATATAAAAACCTAAGTTGTATTTGCAAATCATAGTGGCTTTTTTCCTCGCAAGTAGGATCATGCATATTACCACAAACAGGAACACTTAGCGTGTCCAATTATATTGGCAATTGTGGAGCCACCACTGTTTCTATGTCTGATTCAAGGGTAGATATTCCTTGGAGTAACTTAAACAATTAGAGTGGATGCTTCAAGCACATCATTCTCTACTTCAGTAGTGGTCTATTTCTGCTACCTCTTAGTAGTACAGTAATATCTCTTCCATGGAGAAGTGCCATGCTTTAGTGTGAGACTAAAGCTAACTTGCTTTAGCTATTTCTCCTGAACTCTTGAGTTTGAAAAACTCAAATTGTGAATATAAGGTACAATTTAAGAACAATTTTGGAATTTGACTTGTTATTGCATGTACAGTGTTGTATTATTCAAATAGAATATTTGTAATATTTGATTCATGGTGATAATTTCCCCAGGCATGACTTACAAAATATTCTTGAGATTTTTTTCTCCTTGTATGCAGCAACAACAAAGGCCAAGTATAGAAATAGGCTAGTATAGAAGATTTTTGCTTACATATAATATTAATTGCTCCAAATATAGAACTTTTAGCCGAGAAAATGCAATCACTTCCCAGTTGTTGAACACTGATTTGGATGGATAGAACATGAACTGAAAAAAAACAGTGTATGCTGTGGATAACAGGAAGTTTGATTCTGATTAGAGCATATAAAGGCTGAGCAGTCTTCCCAGTTTCTCTTGCACAAGATGAATATGACAGCTTGCTTCCAATTTTCTAGCTTTTTGAAGCATGAGTGCTCACACCTCAAGCTGAAAGCTTTTTTTTTACTGAACTCACATTCTTTCATAATATCAGTACATATGAGGAGAACTTGTTTTTTTTTTCCAGTTAAATTGTGCTCTACATATCCACAACGCTTAATAGGAATTTTAACTTAACAGTAAACATAATCCACAGTCATGGTTATTGGAGTTTATTCAATAAAGTGGAATTTTAAAGTTTATCTATATATCCACTAGATTCTTTGCCTGATACACTGCTAATGCATAGCTTGTCCATAAAAACTGCTTTTTGTTATCTATTGTTGACCAGGGATGCTGGACTTGAATTCTAAGGATCTGTTATCAGCGTAGCTAGATAAATTCAGGCAAAATATAATATGAAAAAATGAAAACCTGAATTATTTTGTAACAGTCTATATTTTCTTCTTCATTTATGTTGCATATCAGCTCCTATAATACCAGTTTACTATTCATAATAACCTATTTTTTAATCCAGAAAAAAAATCCATACATGCCCTATTGCCACTCCTCTTATGTCCTCATAAGTCCACTCACATCTAGTTATCTCTCTTACATCTCCTTTTCCTCATTTTCTGTGTCACACAAAATGTTTGGATGCCTTCTGCCCTTCCAGCCTATGGTATCATCTGCAAACAGAAACCGTTAATAGAAACAATAGAGTAAACTGAGGGATTTTGTTATAGTTCAAATCTTCACTTTCTATTAAATGATAAATGGATTTGAACACGTGGATCAAAATGGGAATGAAAATTCACAGCACTTCTCTCCTTTTCCATTAGTATGGCTTAAGCAGGAAAAGCTGGCTATCAGGACTCCCTTCTGATTCAGGTGGCAGGCTTGATAAGACCATGTGGGTATATTTGATAGTATCGATCATGATTTCCTTCTCAGTCATGATGGTTGTACCTCCCAAATCCCAGTTCTATCACAGCTCACAAACAAGCACAATCAATGCTTTGGTACTGTGCTTCATTCAGTTTGAAACCTAATTGAAAAGGTTTAAAAAAAAAGGCTATTTCCTCTAAGACTTAACTGTTGGGCTGCAACTCAGCTACCTTTTCAACTGGATAAAGCTGTTCCCGGGATGTAGGATCTAGCAATGGCTTCTTGAAGAGGATGCACATTACCACATCTTTCAAAATATGTGTAATTTCCTTCCTTCGAAGAAACTGACACTACTGCAAAGGCCTTCCTGCATGTCATCTTCAGGACATGCACTCTACATGGAGCAGTCCTTGAAGAGTATTCGGAGACTTCAACTCGTCCAGAATGCAGCCACGCGAGCGATTGTGGGTGCACCTTGGTACACCCACGTTACACCTATCCTCCGCGAGCTGCACTGGCTACCAATCGGTCTCCGGATACGCTTCAAAGTGCTAGCTGTAACTTATAAAGCCCTTCATGGTATTGGACCTGGGTACTTGAGAGACCGCCTGCTGCCAATTACCTCCCAAAGACCCGTTAGATCACACAGGGTCGGCCTCCTCCTGGTTCCGTCCACCAGCCAATGCCACCTGGCTACCACCCGGGGGAGGGCCTTCTCTGTAGCAGCTCCGGCCCTTTGGAATGAACTCCCCGCAGAGATTCGGACCCTCACCTCTCTCCAGGCCTTCCGGAAAGCCATCAAAACCTGGCTGTGCCAGCAGGCCTGGGGTTGATGAGTTCCCCTCCCCTCTCGACTTGTATGGCTGTATGATTCTTGTATATTTTAATTATGTGTATTGTGTTTTATGTTCCCTTTTCCCCCTTTTGAGTTGTTCGCCGCCCTGAGTCCCTCCCGGAGAAGGGCGGCATACAAATAAACTAAATCTGAATCTGAATCTGACAGTAATTACCAGCAAGTAAGGAAATTAACCTAATATTTATTTATTTGTCTGCTTTTTTGCTTATTAGAATATTTATAGGGATATAAAACATCATATATATATATAAATATATATAAAACATATATATAAAACTAATAAAATAAAATAATCAAATAATAAATTAATAAAATACTATAATAGTCTCCCTCCCCTCACCCCAGTGACAACACAATACATGAGCCATTTAATGGGGTCTATCCTGCTCTGAGTTCCCCAGGCCCACTGGCAGAACCAGCTCTTCAGAGCCTTCTGGAAGAGTGTTAGAGTGGGGTGGGGCATTCTAATATCTGAGGGAATGATGTTCTAGACAGAAGTAGCCACCACAGAGAAGGCCCTGCTTCTAGGTCCCACCAGGTGTAGGGGAACATTCCTTGCCTCCCTGCTCGGTGAGTCATGTAGATGGGACTGGCAAGAGATGGTCCTTCAGATAACCTGTTCCTAATAACCTAATGAACATGTGATCAGGACCATCAGTAGTTCCTTAGAAGCCACAGGTTCAAATTCATTCCAGCTAATGACATAAGGTCATTCCTCAGTCACTTCAATAAGACTTTCCCATAAGACTCCAAGCAAACCTGACTGACTTTTATGCTTCAAATATCTAGAATATTCTTCAAAGTGATCCCACAGATGGTCTTGTGGCTTGTTCCTCCCCAGTAAAGAATGAGCCACCTTAAGTATGTCTGCTGTCTGCAGACACAGTATGAGCAGTGCTTGGTCAGGTTAACATTTTGTCTTTCTCCAACAACACTCTATTATGGATTTCTAAAATAACATTTATAAAAACACCTGACTTGAGCAATTGATTTTGGATGGCATCCAAAAATAAGAGAAACCCTAAAAATATTTAATAATAAAACACATACAATATATTAAAGACAAATGGTGACCAAGTATATAAAAAAACAACCAAACAGGGATTTCAACTGACCCCTAATGCCTGGGGAAAAGCCAGTTTTTAATTCCTAAATACACTAAAGAACCCACACATATCTATATACATTTATGTATCAGGGTGGGATTCACTTACCTTCCCTATTGGTTCGTAAATGTGAGCGTGTGAGCATATTACATTGGGCTGGTGGGCGGAGCCTCCCACAGCTGCTGCTGAGATTTTTTTGTACTCCACTATCTAGGCAAAAGTCCTGGAATTTCCAATTGTTCTCCTGCCCATTTAATACATATCAGCCCCATCTTGTTTAGCTTTCCAGATCAGCTAATATAGAGCCGAGGTGGCACAGTGGTTAGGGTGCAGTACTGCAGGCCACTTCAGCTGACTGTTATCTGCAGTTCAGCGGTTCTAATCTCACCGGCTCAAGATTGATTCAGCCTTCCATCCTTCCGAGGTGGGTGAAATGAGGACCCAGACCGTGGGAACGATATGCTGACTCTGTAAACCGCTTAGAGAGGGCTGAAAGCCCTATGAAGCGGTATATAAGTCTAACTGCTATTGCTATCTGCTAACAGTTACATGCCTTAATTTAAGCAGATTATTTTACTAGCTACCACTTTGGAAATGGTAAATCCCATTACCATTGACTGGTAATCCCATTTTACAAGTGCAGGAATTATATAAGGTATCAAATTACACCTATATATAGGCTTTAATTTCTTCTATGTAATGTAATAGGCAGGTCTTAAATTTCTAGTGGCTTTATTTCTGCATGTAATAAAAAGTAAGGCCGTGCCAAAATTTGTCTGTGAATCATTTGCCAAATAAATCAAAGCTAGAATATGAGAGAATCAAGATTTACAATTGTGCTGATGTGAAGCCTAAAACGCCTTTTCAGTGTGGTTACCCCTTCATTGAAAAGTTGAATTCAAAGGAAGTAGCCCAACACATTGTAGGACCATTCCTGATATTGCATATGAGTATATACCAAGATTCCCAGATTCATTTTCCAGCATCTCCAGGTAGGACTTTGAAAATGTTGTCTAAAACTCTGGAGACTTTCTTCAGTCACTGTACATGATACAGATACAGATTGATAGATATCTGAGTTGGTGCTACTAGTTTTGATTCTGATGCCTTCAATATTTTGTAATTAGCCACAAAATATAGGCATATAAATAGATTAAAGAACTCTAACCCCAGCAGAGCTTCCTGGTAGCTACAGTATGTCACTAGAACTGAAGATAACTAGTTTTAAATATCTCTTGAACTCTGTGTCAAAAGTCAAATTTGAAAATTTTTGTTTTGGATTGTAAGCTTGCAAGTTTTTATTGGTTAAATTTAAATTATCTTACAAGGGAAAAAGAAGACGAAACTACCTGTCAGGTATTCATTTGCAAACTATTATCTTCCCCAGCCCCTGGGGATATACACATGGATACACACACTTGTTCTATGTGCAATTGCAAATCAAAACGCAAATCCTCTGTGGATGTGAGAAAATAAGATGACCTACTGATAACAAAAGCTGGTAACAGAAACTTAATGTAGTGGCCTTTATTCAAAGAGAAAAGACCTTTTATAAGTGAAAATAAGTGAAATGTAAACAGAAAATTAGGAATTATTTGCTTTCATTTGCACAAAATAATGACAAGCAACACACACATGTGTAGCAAAAAAAAATTAGGTATCTTTCGTGAATGCTTTTTATCAAGGGGGATGCATTCTATGACTGCCTTGGTCCACCTGCCATCAGTTCTTCTTGCTATGTGACTGGCCCATTTCCATTTCAATTCTTTTACTCTCTTGGTATTGTATACTTTCTTTTCTTCTTTCTATGGCTCTTCGCACCACTCATAACTGTTGTATCGATTGTGAGGTGTCCATGTTTCCCCGGCATATTTTACAGCAGACACTGATAGAAAACTTTTCTCTTCAGAATAGAAGGAGGTTGTTCTTGAAAATTATGCTTAACTTGCCAAATACGCACCAACCATATTTAACACACCATTCAATTTCCTTTATTGTATCATCTTCCATTGAGATCTGTTGGCCCAGGTATATGTAGTGCTCTACTACATTTAGTATTTCTCCAGATATATTTTTTTCTTTACATTGCTGGTTAAAAAGGGGCATGGAGGGCCATGTACAGACCCCCCTCCCCATGCCATGTTTTGGCCAGCAAGGTGCTGCAGGAACATCTGTCCCATCTCTGCCACCACCACCCCTCTGGCCCACAGAGGAGAACTATAATGCTGATCCAGCCCTCAAAGAAATCCAGTTTGGCACCCCTGCTTTACAGTGCCAAGAGCATGCATCTCTCTCTCTCCCGCCCCCTCTTTCTCTCTTACACACACACCTTGTAGCAAACATGTTTCTTACTTTATGATCAAAAAGGTAACCATTTCTAGTTGGGCAGTTATAAAAATACAGCTTCAGACTCAGGATGGCTGATGTGAATAAGTCATTTCCAGGCTCACTTTGGCAGCACTGTATTTAGTATCACAGAATTAAAAGCCTTTCATAAGTTTAGAATTAAAAGCCTTTCATAAGTTTACCTGTCTGGCAGCACAGGTAAAAATGCAAAAATTGAAGAAATACTGAGGAAAATATGAAAATACTGAGACATGAAAAGCATAGTGTATATTGAAAGGGTACTGAAAGGTACTGAAAAATATGAACAAGGATCTAATACATGGTCTGTTAGAGACTATCTGCAGTTAGTATGTCTGGGAGAATAATATTTCCAGTGGAGAAAAGATTTCCCAGTAGAAATCCAGAAGCTGAAAATTATGAGGAACGAACATAAGAAGTCTACGTACTTCAGCTTTTCATTACCCCACTGAGATGAAGGAAAGGGAGGTCAATCAGCTTCAGTGGATCATTCTGGCAGAATTAGGAAACCGTGTTACGTGGTTAAAGTTTGCAGCATGTTAATTCAGCAGTTTGGAAACAGCTGACACAATGCAAGAATAGCAAGAAAGAGAGATGAGGGGCTCTTTCCATCCCTTGCGGCAGGTGCAAAGAACATTGCAGGTGGGTCATTCAGAAATAGGGATGAAGGAAGGCAGACAATTAATTTGAATATGGATTTTTTATTTATTTGTTGAAATGTATCCAAAGATAGAGGGGCGGAAATTGGTGTTCCATGCATATCCTAGAGCCATGATGGTGAACCTATGACACACGTGCCCAAAGTGGCACACAGAGCCATGTCACCTGGCACGCGTGGCGGTGCCTGTTCCTCTTCCAGATTCTAATGCGCATGTAGCTGGCAATGCCTGAAACTGGAAGAGCTGGCCAGTTGATCGTCGTGCATGCATGCACTCCAGAAACTGGAAGACTACCTTGTGGGTGCGCATGTGCACACCAGAAATGGGAAGTTGGCACACGCATGCACCTTGGGCAGCTCCTCTTCCGGATTGCGGCCCCGACAAGCATGCACGAATTTCAAGTTTGCTTCCTTTTTGGCACTTGGTGCCGAACAGGTTGCCCATCACTGTCCTATAGTTTGAAAGGAATTTGTTTTTACGGTTTTTGGAAGTAGAATGGGAATATTTGAAATAACTGATTACTAAGTAGCAGCAAAGAAGAAAAAAGAAAGCCTCTGCTAGCTATAAAAAAAATATGAAAAGAAACATACTGAGAGAGCTAAATATTTTCTTCTACAGGAAAAATAGCTGTGGTTATAAAAGGAACAGTTCTTTGTTTCAAACAGTGAAATTAAATATCTTAGAAAATTTGTCAAGAGTATGCTGTTTCTGCTTACGTATTTCATAGTCATGTTGGTTAATGTCAAAATAGAGATTATTTGCTAGTCAGCAAAAAATGCTGTTTCCTGTGGCTATCATCTGCTCATGTTACTTGCTATTCAGAAGGGAGAACAAATTCCCAAAACAGATTTTTGCATATTTCCAAAAGAATTGAGAAAAGAAAATGGAAAGAACTGTGTTCCTTGCCACCATCATTATAAAAGTAATGGTGATTATATTAAAATAGCATAGAGATCAAGAACCTTTGCCTCTTTTTGCACTACTGTATCCATCTCATTTATCTTTCGATTGAATTTTAATGTTTGTGGAATTTTGGAGGCAAAGGACTCCTAACTCTAGTAAGAAAATGATGCAGGACCATGCGTATGCCATTCTTCAATAACATTTCTTGTATAAAACAATACAAATGTATTGATGGGAAAGAAGTGTGTAATATTTAAATAATCAATAATTAAATTTTATGTTCTTAATTTTAATATATAACATTTTGTTCTTCATCTATGCAATATTTTTAATTTTTTTCTGTATTTAAATTAACTTATTGCCTAAAGATAGCTCATTTAAATAATCTAGGCTTGACTTGAGAACTCTCTCACAAAGGGAGAATAATGTTCCAAGGGAAGTAGTCTTGGTCATATGAAAGGGTTTATTTTGCCTCGCATGTTTAATTTGATTTTGCCAAAAATTTAAACAAAAGAGAGAAACCCACCTACAAAAAAATGTTATAGGGGATTCCGGAATGAGAAATTTAATTGTAAGAGTGGATTCTAAAATCAAAGTAAATGAACCTGCAGGTGTAAAGTAAATCATAAAATGGTATTCTGAATTCATAGATGAACTTCTAGAAATGTGGTGTGTTTTATGATTTAGACCTCCTTGCAGTCTCTAGAAATGCATGACTTCTCAATCAGGTCTCTAATGAAGTAATAAAGTACACACTTTGCATGAAAAAAGGTTGTTTCGGTCACAACATCGAGGTTTAAAAGATGTCAAAGTGGCAAATATATCCAAGGTATTTTGAAAACCACCCTAATTTGCAGTTCTTTGATCAAGGTTTGGTAGAAATACAATTACATTTCTTAGAACATTGCATTTAGTGAACGTAGTTTTCATTAAAACAGATATGTAACACAGCTATGGGAGGAATATTTTAGCATCTAAACAAATCTGATAATTTTGTTTTGCAGGGTGGAGGGTTGTGAAAGCATGTATACATAGCATACAGTAGGAAAGGCTTTTAATAATTTATTTAATAAGTGTCTTTAATTTACTGTATGAATGCAGCAATCTTTCCTGCCACCCATATTACCACAATATAATGTAGCAATAGCATTTAGACTTATATACCGCTCCATATGACTTTACAGCCCTTTCAAAGTGGTTTACAATGTCAGCATATTGGTCCCACAATCTGGGTTCTTATTTTATTGACCTTGGAAGAATGGGCTGAGTCAACCTTGAGCTGGTCAGGATCAAACTCCAGGATATAAATAGAATTAGCCTGTAATACGGCATTTTAACCACTGCACCACCAGTCTTGGCCATCTTCTGTTCCTTCTTTTTATCTTGGTATATTTGGGTTTTTATGATCATGTCAGTTTCTATTTGTTTTTTTATTTAAATACTTTTCTTAGAAGTATCTTATCTAATAAAAGATGATTAATGAGAGTTGTTTTGGCTTGCGTTGAAATATAAATTAAATAAGTAAAACGTATGAAAAAATGAAAATAATTCTTATAGTAAAAGATGTGCCTGGTATATTTTTATTCCAGTATTTGCCATGGAGGTTTCTTACATAGTGTAAGACAGTTAATCAGAGTTGCTTTGGAAAATTATCAGTAAAATTCTTATAGCAAAATAATGTGTCTCTTTCAAAAAGTAGATTACATTTGTTTGGATTTAGCAATAGCAATAGCAGTTAGACTTATATACCACTTCATAGGGCTTTCATCCCTCTTTAAGCGGTTTACAGAGTCAGCATATTGCCCCCAACAACAATCCGGGTCCTCATTTTACCCACCTCGGAAGGATGGAAGCACTCAATCCTGAGCCGGTGAGATTTGAACTGCAGAACTGCAGTCAGCTGAAGTAGCCTGCAGTGCTGCATCTAACCACTGCACCACCTCGGCTCTTTTTTTCTACAGATTTCTACAGATAATGCAAAGTTACTATACAAAAGCATTTTAAAAAGTTATATAAAATCTTTATAAAAAATGTTGAGACTCTGGAAATAGTACAGAAAAGAGTAACAAACATGATTAGAGGCCTGGAGATTAAAATATATGAAGAATAGTTGCAGGAATTGGTATGTCTAGTCCAGTGGTGGGTTCCGGATCCTGGTGCAACCGGTATGGTGCAACGGGGCCCGACATCCACCACATGAACGCACGCAGCATGCGCGCACACACACACGCAGCACGTGCATGCGTCCTTACCTCTTGCGACGCTCTGTTACGCCTCTGTGATGCCTCCGCAACGCTCCAGCTGCTCAGCGGAAGCACTCAAATACAGGTAAGGATGGTGGGTGGGCGGATGGGCCCTCCACAGCACCATACCGGAACAGTATTCAGTGCTCCCGGCAAGCACCGGTATGCCCATACTGCCTGCAACCCACCACTGGTCTAGTCTAGTGAAAAGAAGGACTGGGCTGATACAATAGCAGTGTTCCAATATTTCACGGGCTGCCACAAAGAAGAGAGGTCAGTCTATTTTTCAAAGTATCAGAAGGCAAGGCAAGAAACAATTGATGGAAACTAATCAAGGACAGAAGCAACTTAGAACCAAGGAGAATTTCATGTCAGTTAGAACAATTGATCAGTGGAACAACTTACCTTCAGAAGTTATGGGCTCCATTATGGGCTTTTAAGAATAGTCAGGACGTCCACTTTTCTGGAATGGTATAGGGTCTCCAGCTTGAGCAGGGGGTGGACTAGATGACCTGCAAAGTCCTCTGTTATTCTGTTAAAAGCAATATAAGAAGGATAGAAATGGATGTTATCTTTTTAATCTGATTTTTTTTTTAAATAGAGATAATTTATTTATAAGTCATTGCTACCTACTCAATCTCTGCTGTTAAACCATATCTCACATTACTATACAGTACATGTTGCTTTCTTGTGATTTTAGTATGCTGGTATTGTGATCTACTGCATCAATTTAAAAGTTGATATATCCCAAATGCAAAAGACGCATCCTTTTTCAAAGAATTACTCATTTCTTTGGATGGGGAGGATACAGATTAAATTTGGAAACTTGGCAATGCTATGATTTTATTACAGCTTTTTATTGTACTACAATTTTATAAGAATTCCTTTAGCATAGTTTATGTGCATTTGTTTTCTTTTAATCCAAGTCTGACTGAGTTATATTGTAACATTTTCAGCTTGACTGGCAGAGCAAGACACACTTTGAAATTGCCTTACAGTACATCTTTATAATTGATCAGTAGGGTGCTTTCATCTCAGACATCCAGTCAGCACCTCCTTTACCATTTACTGTGTCACAATTGCAACATTATTCATCTCTCTTTGTAAATGTACAAAGGTTCCTAGCCTTTTCTTGGGTTCGGCTCAGTGTGAAGCAACGAATAAACTACCCTGCTTTGTTTTTTGGTTTTTTTTTTACTGTTGGAAGGTTTCAGCCTTTCTGAGTTGAGTCTCACAGTTGTGAATTGGATTTGGGACACATGTGGAATTCCTGATTGTGAGAGACAGGAAATACCCTCTCCACATATAGTTTTGTTCCCTGGAAAATGGAGCATGAATGAGGAATGGCGCCAGTAGTAAAAGCAGTTCTGAAACTAACCCTTATTTATGATGCAGTGGTTAGAGTGGAGTATTGCAGGCTAATTCTGCTGATTGCCAACAGTTCGATTCTCATTGGGCTCAAAGTTGGCTCAACCTTTCATTCTTGTGAGGTCGGTAAAATGAGGACCCAGATTCTTGGGAGCAATATGGTGACTCTGTAAATGGTGACTCTGTAAACAGCTAAGAGAGCACTATGAAGCGGTATATAAGAGAAGCACTGTGAACGGTATATAAGTCTAAGTGCAATTGCTACTGCTAACTCTACTCTTCTGTCCACCTGATAAATTATGCTGGGACCCTGGGCATTAGCAGTTTTAGCCAGTCTCTGTACTTTAGAAGTCTTGTTTCAAAAAATAACCCATAATATTTAAAGTAAGAACTATACTAAAACAGAGAAATTCAACATTGACTCCAATTATTGAGTCAGTGTCAGGGTTCCAAATAGCATCCAAAAGTAAATCAGAGTCCAAGGCAAAGTATTGCTCAAAGTTCCAATTTATTAAGAGAGCCATGTTGGCACATCTGGGAAAAGCCAAATCTGAAAGCTTCCCGGTTTTCCCCACCCAGTTGAAAATTCAAGATCTTGCCCCTACACCCACAAGTGCATCACATGGTCCAATCTTCCACTGTCGTGCTGGCAGTTCTAGCCATCCAGTTCTGGTCAGGTGCAGAGGTGCGAAGACAAAGAATGACCTTGGCTTCCTAGAAAGAATTTTGTTATGGTTACATAGCATCTAACTCCTACAATTCCCCCCCCCCTCCATTTTCCCACAATAGAAAATGCATAATAGAATAATAGAAAGTGTGGCAGGCCAAAGATCCAAAAGAAAAGATAGCTGCAGGACTGACTGTCAGTAAATTGCAAAAGAAAAACTGAATAACATAGTGTTGTGGCCCGGCAGGAGCCATTGGAGCTGCCACCAGACTCCGACAGCGAGGGGCCCTATGAGTTGGCCCTGGAGGATGTGGAGGACCCTGGACAGGGTTCTGACTCTGACCAGGGCGCAGAGAGACTGGTTGGCCACCAGGTGGCGCCTGAGCCTTGGATCAGTGGGGAGCAGAGAAGGGAGAGTGATCCAGAAACCAACTGTGAGTTGTTCCAGGATGCACGCCGTCGAAGGGCTACTCGGCATCAATAACAACTATGTAATTACAGGAGGTAATTACGCTCAGCTGATGGTCATTAGGCTCTTCTCCAGACTATAAAAGAGACTGCTTGTGCCACGCCCTTCTTGCAGAAGTCAACGCTTTGACTAAAGAGAAACAAACTTGGCAGGCTGGATTGCTGCCAGAGTTTGTCTGAAGTGCTGCCAAGGTTTGTCGGCCTTGCTGCCAAGGTCCTTATCTGTTTGTTTATTTGGCTTTCAGCCACTGAGATTCTGGTCTTGTATTAAAGGACATTCCATTTTACGCTTGTCTCGGCTTTCGTTACTGGACGGAGGAGGGGGTCAGAACAACATACTGTATATTAAAGTGAATTGAAATAAAAGATAATTAGCTAGGGTAGGTTAGGTAGATCTGTACATTATTTCTGCCTGGATGGAGACAAATTGGAGAATTCAATATCTTTCCTTTTCATTATGGAAAAAGAGAGATTGGTAGAGAGGTAAGACATAAACGATCATTAAACAAATTTTGAAACTACATTATTTAAGGTCTTTATTTGCATGCATACCGTCAGCTGCTCTCCTGTGGTTGTAGATAGAGAATTATAGTGCAGCGGTCAAGCATATACCTCTCATATATTTATTGATTTAATATGTCTTAACTACCTCTCAAGTTGGGCAGTACAAGCAAACAAATTTTAATATTAAATTATAAAATCACTTAATTCAAACTATTAAAATTCAGTTAAAATTTTAAGCATGTAGTATGAGATTAATATCAAGTTTCTTCAATTAGAAGATGAACAGTTTTGAAAAGCAGACACATTTCAAAGCAACTGATAATAGGCCAATCTTCCTGTTTTGTAATACCTTCCAGGCTCAGCTCAAAAAGATATTAGTGCTATTTTAAGGCTTGAAGGCTTGAAAGATGCTGGCACCAGTGCAGAGAATACAGTATTGAATATATTAAGATACATTAAGATGGCCATTTGGTTCAAGAAAGACATGATCAGTTGTATTGTTCAATAGATGAATTTTCTGACTTGCTTCAACAAAAATATTATTGAATATTTTAAATATAAATATTATATTAATGTAATATTAATTAATATAAATATTATTTTATACATTATTTTTAATCCAGGAATGCTTGCATAACTCAAGTCATTCTGATTTGTCTAAGTAGGGCCACAGCTGCATACCAATTACAGTAAATGAAGTAAAACAAATCATGCTAACTAACTCTATACCAGTGATTCCAGAATCAGTGTTAGTAAAATAATGTAGAAAATGTAGTTAAAAAAAAACTTGGAACGTAACCTTTCCAATACCATTTAATTTCAATTCAATTCAATTTAAACCTTTATTGTCAGAGTGCAACATGTGTACAATGAGATTGGCTGAGGCTCCCTTTGGGTTGGATTCTCCTTATCAAAATATTTATCCTTAGCACTTTTCTTTTATAAAGAGAAATGCTTTGAGTAAACTTCTCTTTTAAAATTCCTAAAGAAAAGTACAAGGTCCATGCAAAAAGGTCCATGATCCCATGCAAAAAACAAACAAACAAACAAATAAATAAATAATATATCTTAGATTTGTTTTCTAATATCTGCAAGCTGAAAGAACATGTAGCAAAACAGTAGTGGCATGTAGCAAATAATAGAATCCTTTTAATTAGCATACTTGTAATTTATTGTTTAAACTTATTTTTGCCTATCTGACAATGGGATTCACTGTTGGAAGATACAAGACAGATGGCCAGGTTTTTTTTTTTCATGCAATTCAAGTTGACCTTAGTTATTAATTTTGTATGCATTTTTAAAATCACAACTAATAGTAATCTGAATCACGAGAAAAAAACTTTTTTCTATTGTTATCTAGACTGCAAGGCATATGGAATTCCTATTCATTTCTCATCTCCTCTGCAAAAGTAACGCTGCTAACTGCTCTGTAATTGGATTCACTTCATGGTAGCAAAGATAGCATGGAAATGTTGTTAATATTTACTGTTGACTTATCAACTAATGTATATTAATATGAAACCTGGCTGAACTTATCCTGATTTTCCTCTCCTCCTCCAGGCTTTATTTTATTATCAGTAAGTTTCATAGGAATTGCTTTAGTAAATAATTGCCCAGTGACACCTCATATTTTCAACTTCCATTCTGTCAATAAATAGTTTCAGAATTTGATAAACTGAGTGCCAATATCCAGTTTCCGATAGGATTACTTCCTTTTCTATTATTCATGGGTAACTGCTTGATATAGCAAGAAAACCTTGACTACTGTTAATGTGATCAAATTAAGATAACTTCATGTTATACACTATCAAACATCAGTATTTATCTGTAGCTAAAGATATTTAGGACCCATCGTCTCTGATAAAATATTATTTAAAATAAGATTTGTCTTCCATCTCCATTTCTTAAGCCAAAGAGCCAGCGTTGTCTGCAGATGTTTCCATGGTCATGTGGCCAGCATGACATCATGCAGCAAAAGAGGGAACTCTGTTACTTTCCCACATGCTTATATGTCCTACCTATTCATCTACTTGCATTTGCATGCTTTCAAACTGCTAGGTTGGGAGAAGTGATAGGAGCTCACTCTGCCTCATGGCATTTATGTCTTGAACTGCCACCTTTAGACCTTTAACGGTCTAAGACTCAGAGTTCTAACCACTGAGCCATCACATCCCTTCATTTTAAAAGTCTAAGATAATTTTATCTAAATATGTTGTAAAGTTCTATTATGAGCAGCAATCTGCTTTTTTAAAAAAGTTTTTTTTTACCATGTAATAGCACAGGTGTTTCAGCTTCTTAAATTTGCCTTTTAGCTTTCATTAAATTGGAAAGCATCCAATTTTTAGCTGCTATAGGTTATATAACAGGGGTTTTTTTGTATGTAATTTCTGAAATAGATTTTATAAATTTAATAACATTACCAATATTTAAATCTGCATAGCTTTGCGGTATTACTAAGTGTAAAGGATAATTGGCATCAGAGGATAAGAATCATTCTTATTCTTTATAATGCAACAGATTGCTGTAAAGGATTATATACATCCTAACCTGAGCACCTCTATGAGAGAGACAGATGGGAAACAGCTCAGCTTCTTGCTAAAACCTGCCTTCCAGTTATATGATCTAGAGCATGGGTGTCAAACTCATGGCATCACATTGCTATCACGTGATGTTTCATGACATTTTCCTCCATTTTAGAGCTGGGATGGGTGTGGCCTGCATGTGACACACCCGGCCTATGGGCTGGCTATTTGACACGTTGATCTAGAGCAAGACTATTATTAAGGAATTGGTGGGAGGGAATCTTGAAGCCATCCTTGGTGTGGTTTTCCAAACTTTTTAAATAAAACATATCACTTTTATTCTGCTACAGAAAAGGCTTGATAAAATTTTAAAAAGAAAACTGAGAAGTTTGATGTGCATCCTTTCATTTTCTAAGAAGTAGTGACTTATCTGCAATTACATGACATCTGGTTAGACTTTCTATATTTTCCAGTTTTCCAGCTTAAGCAATGGCCATTTTGCTGCCTTCCATCACACCTTGTAATAGAAGAAGATACTTTTCCATCAAGATGAGTGAGTGGAACCTACTTGGGAAAAGTGATCTCTTAAGTATGCAAGTCCCAAACAAGTTGGAATTTTGTTTGTGATGACCAGCACAATGATTTGAAATAGAAATACAGTAATTTATGCAGCTCCAACATCAATAGGGGAAGAGGGTAGTATAAAGAATGAACAATAGACACACAGGTAACTGAATTTTGAACAAATATGTGCAATTGTCAATAGAGTAAATTACAACAATCCATAAATGATTGTATAATTTCACACTGCACATTTAGTGTTGCTGTTTATAAAGATATAAATCAGGGGTCCCCAACTCCCAGGCCATGGCCCACTACCGGAACTAGGCTGTGCAAGCAGCGGATGAGCATGTGTGCCACTCCACTTACACAAGAAGCCGGTGCTCTCACAAAAAACTCCATTTGTGCACCTGTTGCTTGCATGGAACCATCCCCTCTCCCCTCCCCCTCCTAGCCGGTCTGGCATGCAGGAAATGCTAGGGACTGCTGATATAAAGGAATTCCATTCTTCAAATGTTCGTAAATTTCTGGGAAGAAACAATTTCTGTTCCCTGGCTACACATCTGAAAATCTTACATCTCCAAGTAGAAATGTAATGGCTGGATTTATAAATAACCCTATGGTCGACTAAACATAGCATTGGATAACTCAATATGTTGTGGTAGCCTAGCTCTTATTAAGTTCTTTGACTAAGACATAATGTGATTTATTTGATTAGACAGAGCACATTATGTGAACAGATCTGTGCTTTGTTAACATAGATTTGGTTTAATTCATTGTGTGACTTCAGCAATCTCAACAGTCTCAATCAAGTTTCAGCATCAATTGATGTAAATAAGAATCAAGATGCTCTACTGCTTTAAAATCCAATTAATAAAATGTGTTCCAATTGTAAAAATAAATTAAATTGTATTTACCACCCCTAACAAAAATGCATGATTGAAATTAATCTTTTGTATTTCCATCTTTTAATTATAACTCATAATTTGTCACATTGTAAATAACAATTAGTATTTAATTAATATTTTCATTCATTTTTATAGTATCTGAAAAGCAAAAACCTGAGTACAGAAAATAATGCCACATTATAAGAGTAGATTTTCAAGAGGGACTGAATGTATTTATTGAAGAGTTTCAGTGAGAGATGAAAATTGTCTGGACTTTCTTCAGACTGAAACTGAGCTGAGGAAGAATAGAGTCCAATTTATATTAATAAAGAAAATCATGCTTTATTCAGTACATCAAGAGGTAATTCTGTATAGAATTCACTGTGGGTAGCAGCTGTCAAACTAGTTGTATCTCTTCTCATAAATAAAAAGTTGAAATGGATAAAAAAAAACCTTTTAATCTATAAGTTTAGTTATTATTTTATGAACTTTATCTGTATGGCATGTATCCTTAAATTTTCCAAATATAGTCTGGTAGCACTTAGTGGAATCATACTACCGGAGAGTCTCTAATGATTTTCAAGTCAAAAGTAATACACAGAGAGAAGTAATTGAATTATCATCCTGAATATCTGTACTGTTTTTTGTTTGATTAATCAATTAATTGCTGCATCTGGGTTAATAAGTTACAGAAATGTATGATCTGCACCAGCTTGGTCAATCACCTGGTTGCCATTGTCCCACCCACCCACCCACTTTGGTTGTAAAATCATCATGGTCACCTGCTTAAAGACCAGAAGGGCATATGTCTTATGACTGTTAATTTTGAGTTTAATTACAGTCATAAGTCGAGAACTACCGGTAATGCAAATTATTTTCTTATATTTGACCTATTGCTAATTGTGAAGATCATAAGACTAATAAAATATAATATTTTTAAAAAAGATCTGATTGGATTCAGAAAAGGAAGGGAAAAATCAGGGTTAGAAATGTATGTGGAGTCCTACTAAGTGATGGAATAGTCAGTCAGAAGTTCTTATTATTTTCTACATGGCTGTTCTTCACCCTGTCCAAAGATTTCTGCGGCCTAAGAGGGCTGTATTTAATTCTACCGATGTCATCCAGGTGAATCATTATAAAAAGAATGATATAGAACTCATTAACAACATTAGGTTGTGCTAGAACATGCAATACTTTATTGAGAAAACAGATTTTTCTCTTGTTTAATCTATCTATACTAATATTGATGATCTTCACATTTCTGCAAAGGGAAAGAAAATCTCCTGAGAAACAGCCATTAATATAGAGTATTTAAAGCTTCTACAAGAATCTGTTCAATACATGCCATTTTCAGCTCTAGTTTTCAACTCTGGCAGGACATTTATCTGGTACTAGGGAATAAAATTATTGAAGCAAGCAAATGTGTTCTATGACAAGAAGTAAGAAAAAATATTGAGCATTTGTGAAAAGGCAATTATTTAGCTATAAAATAATACACTTGCAGCTTTGCATGGCATTTTTAAAAATTTAAATGTCAAAAAGTACATGATAGCCCCAGTTCCAAACTATGTCAAGCATCACAGCTTAAGTATATATAAGTATACTTAAGCTATAAATATATTTAAGATATAAGATATATTTTAAGATATAGTGTTGGATTAGGAATGTTTTGGTTTAAATGTTTAAAAACTTAGTTAATTTCAAGAAGCAGTGTATGGTTGCCACAAAGTCATGTCAATTGTCCACACAGAGTTTCTATGTACATCTGAATATTATTATTTGATTAGGAAGTAAGCGGTCCAATCCTCGGCTACTATTTTGTGGTCTGTGGCAGGACTCGGATCTTTCTCCACTCCTTTAAAACATCTGTCAAATAAAATAGATTCTGTTGTCTCGTAATTCACATTTATATTTTTTTTTAGTTTAAAATTATCGTAAGTATACCTAAGTGCGAAGTTTTCTATTTGCAGATGTTTTCAACCAAAATGCAAGCTTTGTACCACTCGAATGCAAAAACTGTTGGTTGAAAGTATTCCGTGAATTTTGTTTTTGTATTAGTCTTGCAAATATTTGTTAAAGGATCTTGGTGGCTATTGTTGACATTTTTGATTATAAGGAATTCACTGAATTAATCAAGAATTACTGCAATTCTTCAAGAAGTCTTAACTGTTTAGACTTTTGAATAAGCCTGAAGGAAGCCAGGATTCATTAATTAATAACCAGGCACAAGGTCTGAGACATTTGTGAATAATTTTTAAAAGTATGATTTAACACTTTGAGTCTAATTCCTTGAAAGTTATTCATATACTTTTAGAAAATGCATTTATGTGAACTAAGTAGCCTCAAATTTAAGATTCCTGATAAGTTTAAGGAACCGAATCCGAATCTATCAATTTTTAACTAGCAAAATGATTTTTAAAAGTCTTGCATTCCTAAACTTTTAATTCTGATTTCTAATAAATGTATTGAATTTATGTTTATTTTAGAATGTATGTATGTATGTATGTATGTATGTATGTATGTATGTATTCGTAGATTTTCACGGGTGTAGGTATGCTGGTCTTGTTGTATTCGGGTCTTTTCCCGTGTAAGATTGAGGTTGTCTTGGCAACATTTCAACGAGGTCTCACTCGCCATCCTCAGGCTGGTGTTTTTGGCTTAAAGCGTGGTCGGAGCTGCCGTCTTTCTATAACTCTTGGTGGGGGTTGTGGGGAGTGCTGGCATTGTTTCAGTAAGTTGATTGATTGGCTGTGTGGCTATATCATGATTGGTAGATTGGTGCTGATTGGTACTGGCTGTGTGTCTGTTGTTGTTTTGTGTTGTAACAGCCTGGGTGGTGGGTGGGGATCGTTTGTTTACCAGGGGTGGTTTCCAGATGTCTGGCAGGCGGGAGTCATCATCACGTTTATTCATGTTGTGGGGGTGTTTCTCTATTTCGATAGCTTCCATAATTAGCAGACAAAGGTAACGCCACAGTATTGATGAAAACGTCTGACTACCAAGCCAAACTATCCAACCTACTCCAAGACTCCGCTTACAAACCTCTAAACACAGACCCCACCACCTCTCTGGAAAAAAACACCAAATCCAAAATAAAAGCCTCTCCCATCAGTGAAGAGAGCCAGCAAGAATCATCCCCAGAGAGAAATCTTCCAGATTCCCCAAACTCTATGGCCTTCCCAAGGTACACAAAGAAGGAACACCACTCAGACCCATAGTCAGCTCCATAGGCTCACCTCTACAGAATCTTGAATAAACAAGAGAATAATTATGGAAGCTATCGAAATAGAGAAACACCCCCACAACATGAATAAACATGACAATAGTCCCGCCTACCAGAAATCTGGAAACCAGCCCTAGTTAACAAATGAGCCCCACCCACCACCCAGGCCATTACAACACAAAACAACAACAGACACACAGCCAGCACCAATCAGCACCAATCTACCAATCATGTTACAGCCACACAGCCAATTAATGTTACTGAAACAACACCAGCACTCCACACACTCCACCAAGATTTATAGAAAGACGGCAGCCCCGATCACGCTTTAAGCCGAAAACTCCAGCCTGAAGATATGGTTACCCATCTTAATTAGGTAAATCTGAGCAGCTTACAATCAATACAGAAGTGGAAAATAATGTGAAAAAACCCCTAAATATAAACAAAACAAAAGCTTCAAAATATTTTAATATAATCATAAAGGAACTGTATAACTAACTCATAATAGACTATCTAACAGATTGGGCTCCATTAATATGCTGGACTCCTAATGCTTGAGTGAAAAGGCCAAGTGTTGGAAGATGTTTCATAGGGCAGCAAAAATATGGAAGTCATGTTTTGTAGATGACACTATTTCATAAAATGGATCTGGAACATGGTTGCCCTGTTGTATCTGGTGGGCGAGACAGGCTGAAACCCTCAGAGGCAATCCCAGGACTAACCCTGTAGGGCTTCAAAAGTGATAACCAAAGCCTTCAACTGTATCCAGATGGCGACAGGTGAAAGTGGGTGTTGGTTTGTCAAAGTTTGGGAAGTGTTCTTATCCCTGTGCCAGAATCCATGTACCAGTGATTCTCAAGGGATGAAAATGTAATGTGGGACAGTAGCAGACCTTGAAAAAGGGTGAGATGGAGTTGATAGCCTGTCCTCAGGATTAGAGGTGTAGATATGTGCTCCCTGGTGTTGCTATACTTTACTTTTACACACCCCACAATGGATTCATGTATTGTAATTTTTTTGTACGGCTTTTACTTTTTTCTTTTAATTGCTGATTTCTACTAATCTCTGTCATCCCACTCTGAAATAATGACTCAAAGTGAGGTTGGCAAAGAACTGTCTTTGAGGCTGTAAATCCTTTACAAATAACTTGGCATATGTTGGTGCTGTTTAATTAGTCCATTTCTGCCTTTCTTATTGGAAATTTGCCTTAAGGATTTTCAGTTATTCCTGTGAAATGATCTGATATTTCACCCTTGCCTGAGGGTGACATCATCTGTCATGTTGTTTCCTGTTGTCATTTTGCATTGTATTAACTCACCTTCTCTAAAGTTCACTCTTACCAAAAATGCAAACTCCATCTATCCCTATCATTCACATTTCCTAAAGGCTGTAGTAAAGCCTTTTGAAACTGGCTGCCTGTAGACATGTTCTAAGACTGTTCATCATCAAAGTACCTTTTCCACAATTTTCTGCCACAGGGCCTATTGCAATGGGTAAACAAATAGTCCTTTGCTTAGAAATAGACTTTTGACATTGTTTTATGATAGAAATAGAAATCAGTGCCCGTTTGATCTGACAGGATAGTGTGGAAGGCTGCTTGGCAAAATTGTAGATACCCTATGTTGTTCTCTTTCCATCTCCTTTGAGCCTTCTCCCCACCCCACCCCAGCCTCAGTACAGCAGAGTTGCCTATAAAGCAGCAACTTTGATACATGCATGGGAGGAGATCGGTTCAGTATTTTAGAGCTCTATAGCCACCTGTAGCAAAAGAGGCTTGCTTTCTATGGAACAGTTGTACTCAAGATGTCAAACAGGCCATGATCTTCCAGTGACTGGAGATGTTATTATTGTTTTAATAGTGTTATTGTATGTTTACTTCTGTATGGAATCTGCAACACTGAGGTGCCATTAATGTGTTACAATCAGTCAATCAATTTATGATTAATTCTTTCTCCAGGAATGGTCCATATGGTGGAATAAACTACATTTGGAACTAAAACAAGCCTTCTCTTTGTCACAGAAAACTTTAGTTTTCATTTGCTTTGGCTTTTATAATTTATTTAAAACATGTTTCAGGGTTTTCCAATTGTCTTTTTGTGACTTTCATTATATAAGTGTTCCAAATTATTAAAGGCTAAGTAACAGACAAATGACTAAATTCCCTATTTTATTTGTTTCCTGAGATTTAATAGTATAAATTGTTGCTCATATAGGCATAATGTTTTAATTGTTAAATATTTAATTCTATCATTTAAAAAATGAAGACCAATTTATCTTTTTATGGACAACTACAGTAAAATATTCATACTTATTGAATTACTGTTTTTGTATAGAGATTTTATTTAATATGAGCTATATTGGGAGTTCTTTCATCTAGATATAAATTATATTTATAAAATATAAATCTCTCTTTAAAATAAAATCTTAACAGAGTTTAGAGAATGACCTTGATGACAAAAAGGAAGATCTGTTACCAAGGCAATAAACAAATAAACATGCGAGAGAGAATGTATTGGGTGGATAGAGAGAGTTGTCGTTGTAGACAATTAATATTCTGAGCAGGATAAGTGAGAATTTACACATCAAGTAGCAACATATGAATATGTGGTATTTGCATGTAGTAGAAGCATGGATAGTTTGCAACGCTAGAAAGATCTAGAGAGGTATAGTTAATTGTGTTATACAAATTAGTTTTAGCCATGGTTTTTTCCCCTCCCATATTTCAACCCTTTAATTTCTTGGCTTACTATTTCTTACATCTTTCCCCCAGAATCATAATAGAGCTTACTCTGAAATGGCTTCGTGTGATGAATATATAGTATGTATTAAAATTTAATTTAATTGAATACTTTATTTGGTCAAGCATGATTAGACACAAAAGAAATTTGTCTCCAGAAAAGAAGCTCTCTATGTACATGCATAATGATATAATGATAATCATTATCATAATAAAACCAATAAGACGGGAGCATAAAGAAGATAATAAGAAGGATAAATAATAATAGAACAACCATACTACAAGGGTAAATACACATAGACATTAGACAGCACTATGCGAATTAGATGTTCAGCAGAGTAATGACATGAGGGTTACAACTGTCCTTGGGTCTAGTTGTTTTGGCCTGCAATATAAAGAGATGAGTTGAATAATGACAGAATGATGGCTATTTGATTGCTTTGCATTTCATGTTTTAAAACAAGTAGTGAAAATGCCTAAAACTTTTTAAGAGTTGCATCTCATTTACCATATTTTAGCAGTTCATACATTGAAGTTTTATCTGAAATCCACCAAACTGAAGCATAGACAAAATCAAACTAGCACAGAAATATTAGTATACTGCTTCACAAAAGGAAAGAGGATATTTTTCTGCTCTAGAAAATAACTTTGGCATGTAGCTGAAAAGATAATTTGGATCTCTACAGACTTTCAGTCTCATCCTTTGAAATAAATGATCATGGTTTTCTGGAAAGGATTTATAAGTATTCAGAGATAGGAAGGGAGAGAAAGAGATATTGAGGTATATGAATGATTTATTTAGTCATTTAGATTTTGAAACTCTGCTCTGTTGTTATATACATGGAAGCAAGATTGGTCTTTGAAATTCCCCACATCAGTTTTTCATGTAGTGTTTTCTGTGAAGACCAGCATTACCATAATACAGAAACAAGTTTTTAATTGTTGATAGAGGAATAAAATGCCTCCACACATTTCCTTGGAAATGTCAATATTATCTCAGCTTTGAGCTCTGTGGGTGGTACTGCTGCACTGTATAATTTCTTTATCTGATTTTAGTAACTCAGAATTTAGATGGGGGCATGCAACGCATGGTGCCCTATGAGGAAAAATAAGCTACAAGTAGTTATTCCTTATTAATAATTATTATTATTCCTGTTTTGAAAGCTGAAAGAAACAGAAAAAAGATATGTTAACATTGAAAATGAAAAGTGGAATATTTACATAGCCTGGCAGGCCAAGTCCAAAGTGTCAAAATAATAACAATAACATACAATATTTTTCCTATTCTTCTAGATATCAAGCCAATACTTCTTCCCTAGACAGCTTCCCCTGTCCCCACTTTGTCTCCCAAACTATTTTCACTAAAATTAGATTATCTTTCAGTTAGTTACTCTGTGACCATTGGCATCCTTTAGCCTCCCAATCTGAAGTTGGAATCTCCTCTGAGTTCATGGATCTTTTGAAGACTTTCCTTGTTTTTCCATTACAATATCATGGCAATTGTGCTTCACTGCTCTTCAAACAGCTGCCTATGAATTTTGTCTCCCTGAGGTTCCTTTTTCTTCATTTCTGGGCAATTTCTGACAATCAATGTGTTTTCTCCTGTTTCTTCTTCTTCTTCATATTCTTCCATAACAACTTCTTTGATTTCTTTCTACTAATTGCTTTGTCTATTGGTTTCTTCAATGAAGTTCAGGATCTTAAAGTTGTTCCTGATATTCTCCTTGAAACTGACTGGTATATGCTCAAAATCATTGTGGAAACCAATTGGAGTTCTTCTTCTGCTTTCAGTTGACTTGGAACTTGCACATCAGTGTTTCATGATTTCTTTCATAGTCAGTGAATGAACATATCTTAGCTGTAATAACTTAATGATATGCATGGATGTTGTTGCATATTCAATATGCAAATACCAGCTGTGACCTGATTGGTTGGTCGTTTTGACAGTTGGTCTGAGTGCTAGTATAAATACCCTGGCAGTTGCAGGGAACGTTTGAATCGCTTGTCACCTGTGTTATAATAAAGATCTGTCTTGCACATGGCTCCTGCGTGTCAATTCCCTCACAACAACAACCCACACGTTTACAATACTGGCGACGAGGATGGGATTGATATGCGATTCCCGCAGAGCCTAACAACATCAGCCAACGTGAACGCAGGAAAAAAATTTTTTTTTCTTTCCTACATTGAGGGCCTGTCAGGGCCGCCGCTATGGCCAGCAAGCGACATCAACAGCAGCCTCCGGTTGTAGCCAACCTCAGTAAGCTCCAGGCGCGGCCTCCATCCGTCCGAGGGACGGGCTTCCTACGCTTAACCTCGACTGGAGCTGCCGCCGCTACTCAGGGACGAGCTATGGACCGTGATGGCTAAACTGCGCCAGCTGTGCCTGCCTGCCTGCCACCAGCTGTTCCTACGGCATGCCTGCCACCAGCTGTTCCTACGGCACTCCAACCGCCTCGTTCCAACCGCTGCGTTCAACAACAGCCTCGTTCTCCAAGCTGCCACCTAGCACCACCGGCTACGCTCTCTCAGCCTGTCTAAAGCCTCTCCAACACTAGCACACTCACAACATACACCAGACTGTCCTCTACACCATGAGCCTCCTTCCGCTGCAAAGGCCACCGCTTGCCTCCCTAAAACCAACGAGAGCCTTCCTACAACACAACGAGAGCCTCCCTGCTGCAAAGATTCCAAAGGACCTGTTTTTTTTTCCTGGTTCTAAAATTTAGCTACGAAGGACTCACCACCATCTTGAAACAGCAGAACTGGGGGGAAGGAGAGAGATTGAATATGCAAATACCAGCTGCGATGTGATTGGCTGGTCATTTGGTCTTTAGAACTGGGGGGAAGGAGTGTTGCATATTCAATATGCAAATACCAGCTGCGACCTGATTGGTTGGTCGTTTTGACAGTTGGTCTGAGTGCTAGTATAAATACCCTGGCAGTTGCAGGGAACGTTTGAATCGCTTGTCACCTGTGTTATAATAAAGATCTGTCTTGCACATGGCTCCTGCGTGTCAATTCCCTCACAACAACAACCCACACGTTTACAATAGATGTAAATGTTGTTTTAGTTATTTAAAGACTTAAAGATGAAGACATTGTAAGATCGTCAAAACCAATTGTAGTTATCCTGCTTCATTTCTTTTTTCTGGACCATAATCAAGCTATCTTTTTCTTCTTGTTATTCTCAACTTTGACATTCTACTCTCCAATCACAGATGATATATCTTCCTTGCAGGTTCAATCAATATCAGATTGATCTTGGTCATAAAAATTGCCAACCATCTCTTCTTCTGCATCATATCTTAAATAAACTTGGATTATAGAATAATCTAACAAACTCATATTACAGAGTTGTCCACAAAGTCTAATAGATATTACGCAGTTATTGATTGCATTGTATTGGGATACTGTCCTTACTGTATCTTTCCTGACTAAGAAGCAATAGTAGTTGTTTCATTACTTCTCATTCCTGAGTAGAAAACAGTATAATTCTCTGAATTTTCATCTCATGTTCAGTTCCAGTTTATATCAATTCACTGATGCCCAAGATGACAATGTCTATTTGATTGATTTTATCTTTCTCTGTGTTGAGTTTTTCCATGTTCTTGTTTGTTGTACTCTATATTTCAACTACAATTGTCTTTGCAGATTCACATTTTCTTTTTCTGCATGGCAGAATCAGCAAGTAGATGTCCCGAAGGCTTTAATCTAGCCATATCATAAACCCCTTTAGAACTTCAAAACATCCTAATTTCTTTTTCAGCAGCATGTTGAGTGCCATTTCACACAGGGGACTATTCATCCAGCACTATAGTGTCACTCATTTTACGTTTTCTAACTATGTAGTTTTCTTGGTAAAATACAGGAATGATTACCATTATCTTCTCCAGTGTAGTAGGAAATGATCACTATTTTCTATAGTGATTTCTGGCCCCAGCATCTTCATATATTATTGATATATGTTTATAGTATATGGTTTTTGATTTAATTATCTCCATTTCTAATGCTGATTTTTATATTTTTAAATGCCTGTTTTTCTTTATCTATTTTTTTAATTGAATATTGTATGCCTCCCAGGGTCACCTCTTGCAAGATTGAGATAAATTTGATTAATAAATAAAATAATCAAAATAAATAAGTATATTTTAGTGCATTTTATCTGGACAGCTGTGTGGCTTTTCTGGAAGTATATATTCTTGGTATACACACCTATAATTCTTTACTCATTCCTCCAGAAACACAAACACACACACACACACACACACACACACACACACACACCTCATTATGATATCCCATAGAAGGTTTTGCATGGATTTAACATGTTAAATGCTACCACAGACCAATTTTATTTCATTATTTACAAGTAAGTGAATTACTCCTGTTAATATGCATGTAGCTAAGAAAACTACACAACTTATCATCATATCTAATTACTTTTGTATAATTCAGTGCGTTCTTCTTGCATGTGACTGATTTTTTGAATATACATTATAGCCACAATAACCTCTATACTCGTTGGTGCACCAAGCATTCTGTATGTGTGACTCAGCATTTTGCAAGATCAATTTTAAAAGCTTGTAGCTATTACCTATGGTAGGATAATAGTTGTCAGGTAACAGTTTAATTATTCTTGCTGAAGTTTAGATTCTTATACCTCATAAATCTGTTGTTTAATTTTCAGTAAATGATAATGGACTCAGAGTTATTAATAAGGACTTTTTTAAGAGTCACTGGTTGCTTGTAGGACTGGAAATTAAATATTCAAATTGTTCATATATTTTCAAGAGATGTAACAATGTAAATAAAGACTGCCAAGTGGCATATAATAGCCGTCTGCAACAGCTGTGCAGTCCTGGAGACAGATGTGGCTGGTTTAATGAGCTGATGTCAACTACTGTTTGACATCTGCATGTTCAAAGACAAAGCAGATATTTTAAATCAAACTCAAAGCATTATACAGTGCTAGAAATTATCTAACCATAGCAGTTTATTCCTATTATAGTGGCTGCAGTGATACTGTGCTAAGTTATTTTTATCAGTATATTTAGATTCACACATAGTGTAAGCTGTAAAATATCTGAATTCATAAATACTGCATTATGACTTCATATGGTATAGGATCCCAAGAATAGTAAAGGATTCATGTGCAGCATTTGATATAAATTTTCTGTTTTGTTAAGATGATAAAAGATAAGAATCATAGGGAATACATTTTCTCAGAATAGTCTCTATGAAGAATAGCATTTAGACGCAACTTTAGCCAAAGTAGCTGCATTTAACTACTGGTGATTTCCAACAATATTTAGTTTTAAGCAAATTATGATATATGTTTCACATACAATAAAGAAACCAGAATATTTAAAGTCACAGAAGTATAGTCATCAGTAGTACACAGAAATGAATCATGCTAAGCTCTTTTCCTCACTGGATTTTTAAAGATTCTTTTGACTTAAAAAAAAGAATCATGAAAGCTGATAATGGAGTAGAAATGAGGTATGAATTTCTAGTATCACCTCTATTTGGCCCACGTAAAATCCATGTGTATTCTTAGAAAAAAAAGAAGAAAAGAAAGGTAGCTATATTTGTTTTGGAAAGGCAGTAAAAATGTGACTTTGATGCAATCCCTTCTGTTTTCTTTATGGTAAACAATTGGTTTTGTAATTGGCTATGTATGGCAAATGGGAAAATAGACATACACTTTGAGATGACACATATGAGTAGCATAAACATTGTTCTCATGAGAAGTAGAGTCAAAATCCAACAGTTTAAATCAGTTCTCATTTGTATTCTCTGTTCTTCCTAGAGTTAATAATTGAGTAAACAGTCTACCACTGTCCTTGATTCAAAGCTATTTAGTTTCAAACAGAGTTTGGCCTTGAGCTTATCAGAATATGTGGAATAGCTACCAGAGAGAGAGATGCATCTAAGAATAAATTAACTCTCACAGACAGCAACTAGGACTTAAAGGACCCTAATGCCAAGATGTCAAATTATAGATTATTACTAAAAAGAATAATCTTGGCATCCATTAGTTAAATGTTTTCATTTAGTATTTGGGGTTGGCTACATAAACCTTACCTCATTTTAGGCTATTATATTAAAAAGTCTACAAAGTTATTTTTGTCAGCTACTGTGATATTAATTGTGGTTATTATATAATGTAATAGTAAAATTAAAGTATCAACCTAATTAATGCTCTGTTACATAATATGTTTTTCCAAGATGCAATGAATGTGCCTTGGCTACCTGTAAAATTCCAATTTCTAGAAAAAAAATTCTTCACATAATAGAAGATTTAAAATTACCCCTTTTGATACATAGTTATACGTAGTCCTCTACTTACGACCACAATTGGGATCAGAATATTTGTTGCTTAGCAAGGCAGTTGCTAACTGAGTTGTGCCCAATTTTATGACCTTTTTTGCTGTGATTATTAAGCATATCACTGCAGTTTTTGAGTGAATCTGATTGACTTTGTTTCTTGGAAGCTGGCTGGGAAGGCTGCAAAAAGCTATCATGTGACCTTGGCATGCTGCAACTGCCCAAAACCCAAATTTTGATCATATGAATGTGGAAATACGTTGCAACCATAAGGACTAGTTGTAAGTCACTCTTTTTAGTGCTGTTGTAACTTCAAATGATTGCTGAATGAATGGTTGTAAATCAAGAATGACCTGTCTGATGTATCTAAATCTGTAGAAATTTACTCCCTGGAAGAAAGAAGTTCCGTTGAACAATTGAATTTATTTATTTTTAATTTATAAATTAGCCGTAGTCAAATGCCCAGTAGTTTAAAATAATAATTAATTAAAATTAAAATTAATCCAATAACTCAAATATAAAAACATAACTCATAAAAGCCACAGAGTCACTACATATTATGAGTTAATTTCTTACCAGCCTGGTTTTTCTTCTCTCACATTATTTATTTTAACTAGGAGCCTTTGTCAAGGAGCTGCCATTATTCAACTTGTTATCATTGCTATAATATAGACCTGAAGGGCAGTTATTTTACAGTATCTTGTGGTTCGATATCTACTAGTCCCATTGTATTTCAGCTTTGAATGTTGACTTTGAAAAGTGCCAGTGTGAATGATAATAAGTACATTTTCTTTAGTACAATTCTTCTATGTCACTGTCATACCCTGTACTTTATGTAAAGCCAAGTCTGTTACAAGCAGATATTGTTTGAAAAACTCTGAAAGAAATGTAAGGCAGTCAGTGTATTTATTAGTCTCCACATTAGCAAAGAAGGTGCATTAACAAACAAAGTGAAAGTAGTAAGAAATGTGGTGGAAAGTCAGCTTTTAGTTTAGAGTCTTGAATTTAAAGGAAACTAAGATGCGTTTACAATATGTACCATGGTTTCCCCCAAAAAATCCATATGTTAATCTCAGGATAATAAAGCAGAAGGCAAGATTTTGTGGCAGGAAAATCTCATGGGAGAAAGAACTCAGCACTAGTGGGATTTTCTAAAATACATGATACTGAAATTGTCAACACAAACAATTCTGTCAAGCAAAAGAAAAAGGAAAGAAATGAGTGAAAGTGCACAAATGGTACAAGGTATTAAGAAAATTGCTTATGGTCCATGAAAAATCCTGAAGTTTGAAAGGTGTACCAGATATCGAGAGGAGAGAAAATGTTCTCTTAATCTGCAAAATAGGGAGAAGTAGTATCTGGAGAACTACTACATGGAAAGATTGTAGATTAAATAATAAATCAGTCTATAAGCACCTTAAAAATAATGCAATGACTGTGGAAATCACTATGGATTTGATAAAAATAAGTTTTTTGCAACATGCATATTATCATGCACAAACAGAAGTGTAATTTCCAAACCATAGGAAGTAATAATTCCAGTACGCTTTGTATTAGTGAGATCCATCTCAGGTCAGATGTTAAGAAAGATGAAGCAGATACATACAGATGCATATAATCAAAATGAGATGGCTCAGATATTTGGAAAGTAATTCACTCAAGGTATTTAGGAAGAGGAAACTGGATGTGC
This sequence comes from Thamnophis elegans, assembly GCF_009769535.1. NCBI lineage: Eukaryota > Metazoa > Chordata > Lepidosauria > Squamata > Natricidae > Thamnophis > Thamnophis elegans. The sequence continues at coordinate 87,609,010 of NC_045542.1, forward strand.
CTAGCCTTGAGAAAAGATGAGTGAAGGAGTGTTTGATTGTTCTTTTCAAATATTCAAGTATCTCAGTGGGAACTTCACTGAATAGGGTCATTAGGCATATTAAAGTATAATGTCAGTTACCGATTGGAAGGACGTACTTTGAATTTTAGAAAAATCTTCCTAATGACAGTAATAGTTATCAATTACTAAGAAATATAGGAGATTTATTGGAAATATTGAAGTGGAAACTGGGCAGCCATTTGTGACCGGGATAGTTTAATCCAGATTCTTGCACCAAACACTGAACTTGATGGCCTAAAACTTCAATCCTTTCAAGGATTCAAAGATTGCCAATATTTTAAGAAACTTCTTTACTCCTAAATAGGTTTATGTCAACATTTTCTTCACTGAGTTTTCTCATAGGATCCATTCACATAAAAGCAAGTTGTTGAAAAGAATTGTCTTTTATGTAATGGGATACATTGATGTATGTGCTATTTTAGGAGCAGATTAATATAAGATATAATATAAACAGATTTATGTGTGTATTTTGACTTATGCAGTATTGTAGGATCATGATATATCAGACAAATGAAAATTTTACTATGAAGAAATTTAAAGCTACATTGACTGAAGGGTGGATCTGCATGGATCATGAATATATTATTGAATCATATATCATAAGAGAATAATAAATGGAGCTAAATGCTGTTAAATTCAACTTTTATAACTTTTTTTCCTCACTAGCCATAATTTTCATTTTCTATTATGTCTCTTCATCCATTACACATTTATTTGTATCTGTTACACACAGAGATAATATGATAAAACACAGGACAGACATGAGTATACAAAATTCAGGTCACTCTTGAAGAATGTAAAATTGGTCTAGAATGCAGTGGTGCGTGCAGTGATGGGTGCCCCTAGGTTTAGCCATGTAATATCTCAGTTGTGCAAACTGCATTAGTTTCTAGTTTCTTTCTGGGTGCACTTAAAGTGCTACTCATTACCTTTAAAGCCCTATATGGCAGAGGTCCAGGTTATCTGCAAAACAGCCTTTCTCTGATGACACCATGTCCCATCAGATTAAGATAAGGTGGGCAAACTCCTAGTTGCTTAGCTTAAAATTTTCCACTTTATTGGAACTAGGAAGATTCCCTTTTCATTATGCCTCCGCCTTGTGGAATATCCTTTACCCTGACTTTTGGCAGGCCTTTCCCTTCCTAACCTGCCAAAAATTACTGGGATAGGATAAGATGACTGCACGTTGGAAGCTTACCTTGTGCCATGTTTTTGTTTTAATGTTTCGGGTATAATTATAGTTGTTGTTTTGTTTACGGATACTGTTGTAATTCTTGATTAGGTGATACCCATAGTTTGATATAAGATGAATGGCTATATAATGTTTTAAATAAATATGTTGTAGATCAAGGAAACAATCTAATTTTGGTGTTTTGGACTACAATTGACAAACTGACTTAGGTGTTGAGGACTGGAAAGCAAAACTATTTAGTGAGCATATAGCATGTTTTTTTTTTCTATAGAGCCCATATAAGATTGAGCAAATTGTAAAATTTGAGGTAGAAATTGAAAGGGAATAATAGGAGCTCACAAAGTAAAGATCACACCCAATTCTCCTCCTAAAAAAAAACCTTGGAAAAACAAATAAAAGATTATACCATGTACATGATGTGACAATAACCCTTATATGATTTCCATGCCTGTTATAATTTTCATCCACCATAACAAAGAGAGTAGCGAATTGTCAGAAACAGTTATCTATTGTACTTGACATAAGGGACAATTATAGCTCCATACTGCATTTTACTACTATTTTATGGCTTATACATGAATCTGTGTTTCTGACAAGAATGCTAAGCAGATTTCACCTTTTGTTGGGAAAAAGGCCAATTGCTCACATGTCTCCTCAAGGGGAGCTTAATGTTTTAGCAACTATTCAAAGATGATGCTTAAAATGCAACAGACATTTGGGAAAAATGAATTCTCACTTAGCATCATTTTTCCTGATAAAGGAGGCTTATTAAGACCTGCATATTAAAGTTTTGGAAAAGTATTTCGAGACAGAAGGAGGAGAGAGACAGCTAGTATTTTACTGTGCAAGTATTTCTTTCTAAGAATATACAGACTTATGACCATTCAGCAACTATTCAAAATTATGGCAATGCTGAAAAGAGGTATGGCAAAGTTTTGGGCACTGCAGTGGCCCCACAATCATATAAACAAATTTTGGGTGCTTAGCAGTCCATACACCCTCACAAACAGCCACAGGACGGCTGCAGGGTCTATTTGTCTATTTGTCATCCAACTGGGGTTCCCACAGGCCTTTGGCCTGCTTCCTATTCCACTGGGTTTCCCAATCCCATTTATGTCTTCCAAAGATCACCTTTCCCAAAGACAAGCAGCCCTCCTATTCAGAAGCTGGTTTATGTTATTCTAGAAGCAGGGTTTATTTTGGGAATGGCCACAAGTTTTGGATCACAAGAATCATGACCATTTCCAGGATAGCACCACAAAGTTTCTATGTAGATAGGCTGCATGACACATCAGCTGCTTCTCCTTGATAAAGGTGGTTTTTGGAAAAGTTAAGTGGAACAAGGCATGACAGGGAAAGTGGCAGGTAGTCACTTAACTACCATAGTAGCGACAGTTGGGATAGTGGTTGTTAAGCAAGATGATTGTGTGGGTACAACTTATGATCATAATTAGGGACTAAATTATTTCATAAATAGGATAGAATAGAGTCAGAAGGGACCTTGATGGTCGTCTAGTCCAACTAAAAACAGAGCCTTGCATACTTCCCTCCATAGAGCCGAGGTGGCGCAGTGGGTAGAGTGCAGTACTGCAGGCCACTTCAGCTGACTGCTAGTTCGGCAGTTCGGCGGTTCAAATCTCACCGGCTCAGGGTTGACTCAGCCTTCCATCCTTCCGAGGTGGGTAAAATGAGGACCCAGATTGTTGTTGGGGGCAATATGCTGACTCTGTAAACCGCTTAGAGAGGGCTGAAAGCCCTATGAAGCGGTATATAAATCTAATTGCTATTGCTATTGCTATGTAGATGCAGTTCCACACATTGAGTGCAGTTGGTCAGGCAGTTATGAATCTATCTGGTGGTGATGCTGTCTAACCCACACTTTTTTTACTTTACCTAGTAGTAGGTTATGGTCTACTTTATCAAATGCCTTACTGAAGTCCAAGTGAATTATATCAACAGCATTCCACTAATTTTGTCAAAGAACGCAATAAGTTTAGTGTTGTGGTCCAGCAGGTGTCGTTGGAGTTGCCTCCAGAATCCGACAGCGAGGGGCCCTCTGAGTTAGCTCTGGAGGATGTGGAAGACCCTGGACAGGGTTCTGACTCTGAGCAGGGCGCAGAGAGGCTGGTTGGCCCCCGGAGGCACCTGAGCCTTGGACCAGTGGGGAGGAGACAAGGGAGAGTGAGCCAGAGGCCACTAGTGAGTTGTTCCTGGATGCACGCCATCGAAGAGCTACTAGGCGTCAGGAACAATTACGCAATTACAGGAGGTGATTGCGCTCAGCTGGTGGTCATTAGGCTCCTCTCCAGATTATAAAAAACTACTTGTGCACAGGCCCTCTTTGCAGAAGTCAACACAGAATTGAATGTCAGAGAACTTTGTATGAGCTTGGCAGGCTGGATTGCTGCCAAGCCTTATCTGTGTTTATTGCTGCCCAAGCTTGTCTGTTCTGGGTTGCTGCCAAGGACCTGTTTGTCTGTTAATTAAATGCTGTAATTTATCTCTGGCTCAGAGTGTGCTTTGGTATGGAACGAGGAGGGTCAGAACAGATTAGTATGGCATGATCTGTTTTTGACAAACCCATGTTGGCTTTGGTTATTACTTTGTTTACTTCTAGGTGTTCATTAATTTGTTGCTTGATTATCTTTTCCAGAATCTTCACTGGTATTGAAGTCAGGCTGATAGGTCTGTGCTTTTCTGGATCTATTTTTTCTTTTTTTTTTTGAAGATGGGAACTACACCAGCTTTTCCAGTCCTCTAACAATTCCCCGGTGCTCCAGGATCTCTGAAAGAGATAGTTCAGTGGTTCTGAGATCTCGTCTGCCAGTTCCTTCAGAACCCTAGGGGTGTAATGTATCCAATCCTGGTCTAGGGTAGACAGGTGCTCACTTACCATTTTTTTCCCTATTTTAACTTGTGTTCCTAATCTATTTTTTGTGGTGCTGTTTTTGATAGATTGGACTGTTTTTTTCTCTGTGTAAAGACAGATGCAAAAAATGAGTTAAATGGTTCTCCTTTTTCCCTATTGCTTGTCACCTTCTTGACACTTTCTCCCAGCAATGGACCAATTGTTTCCTTAACTATTTTCTTGTTTGGAAGAAGCTTTTTTTGTTATTTTTTACTTTTGTGGCAAGCCTTTCTTCATTGTAACCCTTAGCTTTCCTCACTTCATCTTTACAGGCTTGGGCTATTTGCTGATATTCTGGCTTAGTTGTGTGCCCTTCTTTCCACTTTTTATACTTATCCTTTTTGTCTTTCAATTTGACAGAGAGTTCCTTATGCAGCCATGCTGGTTTCTTTTGGGAACTGTTGTTTTTCTTCTTCATTGGTATAATGCTAGACTGGGCTTCTCACTTTTCAAAATTTCTCAAGCTTCTTGAGTTCTTTTCCCCTTGAGAATTCTCATCCATGGAATCCTTCCCAAGCTCTCTTTAAGTTTATTGAAATTAGCTGTCTTAAAGTCCAAGACTCTAGTTTGACTTTGTTCTACTACTTACGTTTGCATAATGTCGAATTCCAATATTGCATGATCAAGGACTACCTGCAATATCTGGTAGCCGGAGGTTGCTAGAATTAAATATACTGTGTGGTACTACAGTCACATGTTTGTAAATAACTGAAATGCATCTGTGCAATTTCTAGTCTCTAAAAACCAATTGGCCTTCTGTAAGAGAACATTAATTCTGCAGGGAGTTCAATTTTATTAGACTCTTATACTACATAAAAATATGTTTGGTTTTGAATATTCATGGTACATACTAAGCCCAGTATCGAAAATAAAGTGTGTTGGCATAATGCCGTATTATCTTTAACAGTCCTTTTAAGTGGCAGCTTTACTGAATGTTTTCAAATAAATAAATAAAACAGTGGCTGTGAAGCCAAAGCAAGTAAATAAATTACCTTGAAAGTACATTATAAAGTTCTACTGACACCCATTCCAGAAAGCCTTTGGGAGTATTTATTTATTATCACCTCACATGAATGAAGAATAAATTTTGCTATGTTATTCATTTAACACATGACCCATGGCTACAGTACAAACTAATGTTCCAATATTCCAATGGATTTCTACCATTTGAATTTGAGAGTTTTTCTCTCAGTTCATACACTATATTGCCAAAAGTATTCGCTCACCCATCCACATAATCAGACTCAGTTGTGAGTGAATATTTTTGGCAATATAGTGTATTGTACACTATATAGTGTATACAATACAGTGTATAAGTACAGTGTCTTATTTCACGGTTCTGATCCATAAGTATGAAATATAATAAAAAAAATTCTAAAACCACTATGATTAGTTCTTTCTCACAGAGTTCATTTCTGTGAAGTTATAATTTTTTGTGATGTCTAAGGAGGAATGGACCCAGGAATTTCTGTTACCCATAGCAAAGTGGTCTGTTGTCTCTTCATAGGAAAAGAATTCATAAGACAGTTTTGTAATGCAGCTGGTGTATATTGTGTATGCGGACACACTACACATACATACATTTTTCCATGTGCTGCTGCTGAGGATAATATGTACTTGTTGGTCTTTATTTCCCAGTTATTTCAAGAGCTCCGGGAAGAACTGCAGAGGATTTATGGGTTTAATAAAAGGCTTAGGAAGTTATGAATATTAAAAGGTCAGCTAGAAAACAATGAAGAAGAAACACTCTCGTAATGGGTGAATTTCACGTTTCAATGTTAAAGTCAGAAAATTTGAATCAATTGACTTTAGAGAGAAATTTGACACATGCAAGATAGCTGACCTTTTTTTGTCTTTGAGCCAATAGTAACACTCAGTAGGTTTGGGTAGACAGAAAGACTATTTGGGGTGAGTTGTTGATCTTGCTTCCATCCTTGACATATTTGTGATTTTTTTTTTCTGGTGGCTGCCATCTGTTACAACATTTTAGATATTTATCTGCTTGTATTCAGTGAGATTTCCTTGACATGAAAAGCTGTATATTTGAGCTGAAGGGTGAGACAAGTTGACTCTTTGAAAGGCATGGGTGCAAATGATGTGGCTCTATTTCCTACCCACCTCCGTATGACTTTCTGGTAGGAGTTATACAGCAGAAATTTTGACATCCCAGCAAAATGGAATTGCTTTGGAAGCCTTGCACCACCATGTGCAGCTGGTTCTTTGTACACTGTAACTTTGCTGGTAAAAATACCTGCCTTTTGTTTGACTCAGAAAAGAAAATCAAAGTACTTGCCAAGCTGAGAGAAACTAATGGTTTTATTGTGAACTTTTCTGAATACGTCTCTACAGCTGCTGAATGGAAGCGGAGTTATGAAGAGTCTATTTGTTGTGACAGGTGGGAATTGGTTAAAAGATAGATGCAATGATGAGTATATAGCTAACACCACAGAGGTTCTCCTTGTATAAGATATATACAAAACCAGCTATGAAGTGTTTCTTATATCCCCATGATTTGCTTAAGTGGTCAGGCAAAGAAGCCCAAATAGTTCAGAAAACTGAAACAATTCTCCCACGAGGGAATACCACAAAATGTTTGGCGTTCTTACTTTGGGGTGGGGGAGATGAGGAAGAATGTTAATATAATTATGGTAACTTATATAGGTGTGTAGAAAGATCCAGAAAAAATAGATTCATTACAAGTAGTTGGAATAACAAAACATGCAGCTCTACATGCTTAAATTGTGCCATGTGCTACTTCAAGATGTTGGCAATGGGTCCTAATTTTAAAATATATGAATATTTATGAAAATAAGGCTAGCAATGATGAGCACTGGGCATGATGGATATAACTATGGTCGCATTTCTCACAAATCAGTTGCTAGGGACAGGGTAGAATGTTGTTGTGCTTCACGGCTGTATGTGGGCCTGATCTAGAACATTTATTTCATGCTCCTAAAGTCTTCAGTACCTTATATGTACAGGGTTAGGCCCTTAGGATACTGAAATGAGAAAACTAAACAGAAAGAAGCCTGTCATAAATTAAGGTCTGATACTGGAATAGAAAACACAGTGTAGCTAATGACTTTTGTCTAAGGCTCTGCCATATTGAGGAAGTAATTAAGTGCTCTGACTTCTTGCTTATTTGAGACTGAGATGAAAATTGACATGAAAATTAGTATGGATTGGCCTACTTGCAACAGGCTATGTTTAATTAAGTGGAGGGTAGGCTGCCTCATGTCCTGGACTCACTCCCCCAATGCACAATTAGAATATTCTGGGACTGAAACTCACAATATTTGTCAGCCAGCTTGCCTTGTGCTTTCCTTTATTTTGCAAATAAGTGCTTGTCTACGGATATTTAAAAAAAAAAAACCCTGTTCTGTCTGCATCTGACTAATCATGTAATCTAATGGTAACATTACAATTTCATTACAGAGGGTGATGGTTCCCTCTAAGGCAATATACATATCAATTGGGTGGGGGGAGCTTCTAGGGATGGGGAGAAGATGAATTAATGAGATCCTTGTCAATGTTAAAAGGAGTTCTTTTGTGTGAGATAGCAAAATTTGTTCTTTTTTGTAGGAGTGAAAGATAGTAAAGAAATTGTAGCAAGCCATGTATCATAACCAGGATAAGTTGCCATGCCATCTCATAATGGCACTTATCCGCATTGCTGAGCAAGGCCTGCATGAATAATTGCTTCAGCTCTTGTTTTCCCACTTGTATTCTGCATATAGATTTTCAAATGTTCATGTCAGAACTTTCACACTCACTGTTTTCACTTATAAGAACTAGGATAGCAAAATTCAGGATTTGTTTCTCTTTCATCTTATTCCCATAGGTCTTCTTTCCCAACAGATGATGAACATCTGCTCCTAGAAACTGATTAATGGAGAGTGATTTATCATTAGCATATTCCAGAAAATATATCTTAGGTTCCGTCATAGATGGGAAAGAGGGTATATAAGTTATTGCTTTATATATCTGTATCCTAGCATAGTCCTTCAAGGTGCAAACTACCAATTGGTATCAAACCTATGAAAAGTAGAACATTACTCTTTGCTTCTGTCAAAGCATATCCCAGCTAAGGAGATATAATTTAAGTTTATGTTCTTTGCTATGCAAATCAGTTTTATGCTTACTTATGCAATAGAACATGTACAAACCAACATGCAAAAGAAACTATTTACCAATAATATATTTTGATACTAACCTCACATGGTAGCTGGGCTGAAGAATGAGACTCTTTGACTCTTTGGGTGTGAATGTTATGGCTCTATTTCCTACCTACCTCCTTATGGCTTCCTGGTAGGGGTTATACAGTAGAAATGTTGACATCCCAGCAAAATGGATTTGCTTTGGAGGCCTTGCATCACCATATGGAGCTAGTTCTTTGCACAGTGTAGCTTTGCTGGGGGAAATGCCAATTTGATGTAGTGCTTTTAAATCAGAAAAGAGAATCAAATAGAACATGTACCAACCAGCATGCATATATACTACTTCACAGTGCTTTTACAGCCCGCTCTAAGTGGTTTATAGCATATTACCCCCAACAATCTGGCTCCTCATTTTACTGACCTTGGAAGGATGGAAGGCTGAGTCAACCTTGAGCCTGGTGAGATTTGAACTGCCAAATTGCAGTCAGCCGGCAGTCAGCAGAAGTAGCCTGCAGTACTGCACTCTCACCACTGTGCCATTGTGGCTCATATAGAAACTATTTACCAATAATATACTAAACACTGGAGAGTCCAGGTACTAGAGATAAATGAAGGGCTTATACATTTATCAAAGTTATATGGATACATGTTGATTGAAACAGAGTGCTGAAGAAGATATGTAGTCCTAGAAGCCACTAATTATGCAACCAGGCATTGAAGGATTCTTAACTTCATTATTACTACATATGCCAATAATGGTAGATTTAAGACTTTGGTGATTTTACAATTATTTATATTCCGTTGTCAGTTATATAAATCTAATCAAAACATTTTACAATCAATTTCAACAATCATAAATAAGAACGGCAATGGCAACATTGTCCCATAAATCCCACAGGAAGTTGGACTAATGGTCCTGTGGAGTTATATTGTGAAAGCCAGAGTTTCTCAGGGCAGGCTTTTATGTCAACAACTCCCCAGCTTCAGGGCTCAGAACTGCAAGAAAAATCCCATTAAGTCATGGGAAGTGCAGAGGAAGAATAATGTCAGAATTAAACTGCATAGGGTATAAGAAGTGGCTGCATTTTCATGCTGACCAACAACTGCCTGAAGTGGTTTCATCCTAGCATGGAGTCTGAGATCCTTAACTCACTGACAGAAGAGACTATTTGTAGCTTAAGAGTTGAACTCCGTATGAGTATGAGTTGAACCCTCATACTCTTCGAGCTTGGTTGTTTTCTTGCAGACATTTCATTACCAAACTAGATAACATCATCAGTGCACTAATGATGTTATCTAGTTTGATAATGAGATGTCTGCAAGAAAACAACCAAGCTCGGAGAGCACTAAGGACTCCACCATCCTTAACTCAAATATGATCATAGAATCTGTTTAAACCAGTATCTATGAATTGCAGCCAAATTCTTATCAGTAGACATAACAGGCATAGAGTCCAGCTGAAAAGGCTTCTGGGATTTTCTTCACTGGGCTCCCTTCCTCTTGTTTTGTTTTTATAAGTCTCTTCATTCAGAATATAGTTTTACAAGCATAGAAGAGCTAACAATATTTGAATGGCTTTCATGTGCATTTTTATTATTACTTCCTACACTAATATACAGATCAGAATACAGTAAAGCATCAATTTTAACAACTCCCCAAGTTTTGTGATATATAATAGTGAAAAATGTGTATATTAAAAACTTGCATATAATTTGAAAAGGGGAATTGAATGCAATCCAGCTTAATTAATGCAAATGTTTTACAGTATAAAACTGCCAGACTTGGCAATGTGTACAACTTAATAGTGATTCCCAATTGTAGACTAATGGATTAAATGAATCTGTAGTTCAATTATGTTAACTCAAATTTCCCCAATCTGTTATCTTCCATATGTGTTGGGACTACAACTCCCAGAATTCCAAACCAAGAAAACTAACACATCTGGAATATAGCAGGTTGAGCTAGCTGATTTTCAAGAAATTATATCTGACCATTTCAGTGGTATTATACTGCACACGAGAACAGCTTACCCTCTAAACGCTGCTTCTGCTGCTGTTAAGGGGTATGGAATTAGTATAGAAATTATTTATGATTGAATACATAAATTAAAGTTCCCTTGTTTATTCTTGTTTATTAGACCTCTGAGTTAACTTCCAATATTAGTAAATAGAAATTTAGTCTAAATGATAATTTGAACATTTGTGTATTGCAAATTTTAGGACCTTCGTTACTATGTTGATCCAGCAGCTATTAAGCTACTTGTAATTCCTGATTATTTTGATGTATGTAATGGTGCAGTTTAATGTACCCAATCTGGATTAGTTGTTTGCATTACAATTTGGATGGCCACCAAGTTATCCTTTTTATTAGTTCATTCTACTAGAATCCATTTAACTCAGCATGAGGAAAATGGTGCTACCCGCTGGCTGATATCGATACATGCCCCACCAATGGCTGAAAATTGAATATGTAGCTGAAAGGAACCCTCTGTATCTCCAATCCATATAATCCCTGATGTCAGTTGATCAGTGCAATATTTGGATTAGAAGAACAAAAGTTCCTTTCGAGTGCGTAGAGACATTCATCTCTGCATCCAAAGTATAACTTCTTAAAGTAGTTGCATCTTTTCCTGGGCTAATATACTGACTCTATAAACCGCTTAGAGAGGACTGTAAAGCACTGTGAAGTGGTGTATAAATCCATTGCTTTTGCCATTCTTTGCCATTATCCCATTTAAAAGATAAATACGTATTTCAAGAAGGTGCTAAGCAGTGGTAGGTTGCAGGTGGTACACCCCGGTACGAGCGTACCAGAGCCAGCCCAAACCACTGGATACTGTTCCAGTACGGTGCTCTGGAGGGCCCACCTGCCAGCCCAAGCTCCTTACCTGCGTTTTAAAGCTTCTGCATTGCCATGCACGTGCATCGTGCATACAGCACCTGCGCAATGCTCCGTGGAGCAGCTAGAGCATCGCAGAGCATTGTGGAAGCGCTAAGACGCATGCGCGTGCTGCGCACATCCATGAGGACGCTGCCAATTTGAAACGCACCACTGGTGCTAAGGTATCCTTTGATTTCATCCCCTTTCCAGTTGATATGCTTCTGTTGTTGTTTGTGTTTGACCTATATACCCTAAATGTGTAGCATGAGCTAAATAAACCATTTTATATTAAACCTGCTGTTACAATATTAGCAAAACATCAGTAGGTTTCTGGTGACAATATTTTAACTACCATGTATTAGAATAAATCCAAATTGATGGCTATTTTTCTTTCTCTAGAATTAAAACAGTAGGCCCCAAAACAGTAAATGCAATATTATTAATTACACAAACCCAATAACAATGTACTGCTATGTATACCATAAAAATAGTATTGTAACACAAAAGTAATTAATTGTATTTTATCAAAAAATGCAGTACAATTCATGATCACACACACATACACACACACACACACACACACACGCACGCACACATATAGCTGATAAAAGAGGAGAGCCTGTGGCTAGTGGCTAATACAACTGCCTAATATGTAATACAGACCAGGTTCGAATCCCAGTAAGGGTATGGCTAGCTGATGAGAGCTAAATAGCTTGAAATAGATCTATACTAGTCTCCCTTTATTTATTTATCAGCACAAATGCAAAACAAACAAACACACACACATACACACACTATATATATATATATATATATATATATATATATATATATATATATATATATATATATATATATATATATATAATATGTGTGTGTGTGTGTGTGTGTTTTATTTGTGCTGATATATATATATATATAGTGTGTGTGTGTGTGTGTGTGTGTGTGTGTGTGTGTGTGTTTGCAATAAGGATAGTATGTCCACTCCTTACTAGGATTTGTGTATGGTTCTAGCACTAAATGAAAGTGGAATATTATGTTTTGGTTCACTTAAGAGTTTTGTTGGATCAGTAGAGGGAAAAGCATATATTTTAATTGCTAAACTTCACACAGGGCCCAGGAATTGTTGTATATTCTATTTAATACCTTGTTATGTAATTGTTATTTCAACAGATATATTTAAAAAATCATGCAGGCTTATACTGTATGCATGATAGGTTTGAGATATTCCATGTAGCATTCTTCTTTATTAAAATTAGTTAAAAGCAATTCTAGGATGCAGAAGCCTAGAAAATTGAATAGTGGAACTGATAAAATGCTCCCTGCAATTTTGGCTCAGATTGATGATAAAATTACAGAATTTTTCTTTAGGCCAACGCTATCTTCTTATTTTTTAAAATGTAATGTATATCATTGTCGGTCTATCCTCCAGAAATAATACATCTTTGTCCATGTCAGTTGCAATCTAGATAACCATTGAATCATAGTTCTTTCATATGTGTTAGCAATAGTTACATGTGGTTGTTCCACAAGAGTAATATATGGAGGATAGTAGCTAGGATGTTGCAGTTACTAAAGTCCACAACTGAGAACAAGTTTGGTGTAGTGACTAAAGGCTAAAAATCAAGAGACTTAGATTGTAGCCTTCTAGCCATGAACATGAAACCAGCTGGATGACCTTGGACTAGTCACTTTCTGTCAGCCATAGGAAGAAAGCAGTAGTAAATTTCTTTCAAACCTTTTTGCCACACACAAAAAAAGCTCACAGAGATTTGTCTGTGAGATTGCTAGGAGTAAAATCTGTCTTAAAAGTACAATGTAAAGCATATGGCTAGCTTAAAGTCCAAATTAATTAGTTTAAAAGTTTATTGGATGAACTGACAATAGTTGGATATCACTCATCACACAGAATTGTAAAGTCAAATGGGTTAAATATTTTTAGAGCATTTCAAAAATAGCTGAGAAGTGGTTTTGATTTTTAATTCAGCATTTTGACTAATGAACAAAAGGAGTAATCTTCTAAACAACTTCTTTGTGTCTTGTTTTTAATAGCCCTTGACCCATCTAAAGATCCATGCCTGAAGGTAAAGTGCAGCCCTCACAAAGTGTGTGTCACTCATGACTACGAGACAGCCACTTGTGTAAGCCGCAAACAGTTGGTACACAGGTAAGAAGCTGTGATTTATGGTTTCAATTAAGTATCTTTGTTCAGAAGAGTATCCCAGATTTCACATTTCTAGGTGATAATATTGTACGGGGAAGAGAGAGAAGAAAGGAATGTTCCCCAGTCACTATAAACCAATTTACCTTGTGAAAAGTGCTATAGTGCTAAGCACTGCTGAAGTTTTCTACATTGGGCTTGTAGCTAATTGCCTCCCCAGTATTGTGTTATTCTGAAACACAGAGAAGCAGTATGGCAGTGATCATTGTTGGAGCGTGAAAATATTTTCCTAGGAGTGAAGCTACAGTTGGGTATTGAGTAGCGCTGTGCCTTGAGAACTTTTCTGCCCTCAACAAATGATTTCCAATGAAATGTGCTATTTGCAGGAAGCAGAGGAGTCGATGAAATGTCATCGCTTCTGGCTCAGTTCTGTTTTAAAGCACATTTTCTCAATGAAAGAGGCTTCTAGGCATAATGCGGGAGATTTGCCAGAGGTTTCAAGAACTGAACTTCCATTGTATTCCCTATGCTGATGCAAAACAACTGAAGATTTCTTGGAGACCAAAAGGCAAATTCACCCAAGAGATTTTCTGTGTATTTATTCACGTTGTACACACAGGCATATTAAAGGGTTTGGCTAAGCTCCCAGGTAAAATATCTGTCTCTCTCTAAAGTAGAGATCAGAGCTTACATATGACACCTGGGTAGGTGTTTATTAGAAACTTCAACAAAAAAAGGCAAAATGTTTGTAGCAACATCACAACACAAATCCAGCCTTTTGTACTTGTATTCTGATGTACTTGTACGTGTCCTGGAGACAAATTATTTGTTTGTCTAATCACAACTGGCTAAATAAAGTATTCTATTCTGTTCTATGTCAGAGGCAAGCACATAATTCTTGGGATTTGTGGACATGTCATCATTTCCCTCTCTTTGTGGAATCTATGATGGGACAGCCAGCAACACTGACAGTTGCATTTATCTAGAGAAGTGTCATATTATATTTTTCCCCATTCTACTTGTTACTTTGCTATGGCAAACAAAATTGGTGAGCATGCCAAATATTTCCCTCACTCCTAATCTTCAGGCTACCTGATCTTCACTCTATCTTAAAAAAAACATCAAGAGGGTACAATGTTGAGTTCATTTTTAGTCCTTGTCTGCTTTTAAAAACTAAGAGTTTGTGTATTACAAAGCCATATCTATATACCCTTTCTGCATCAGCTTTTAAAGATATGTTTTCATTTAGTGTTTCCATGCATTCAGTTTTCTTATTAGAAAATCTATTTGCATTTTCTTTTAAGATTCATTACCATAAAGCCTATAAAATTGAGCAACACATCACTCACCTACTTTCTATCTCCTATATATTTCCATGTCTCCCTCTTTTTAGAACATTGTGAAAACATTAAGAGTTGGGTTGAATGCAATCACTCATTTGGGGATAATTTTTAATAAGTTCAGTATCTGATTTTTGCAAATTTATACCTGACAAAATCAAAGGCAGTTTGATTCTTGATCAATTATTTCCCCCCTCTTTAAATAGTATATGTAGCATGCCACTAATACTTCAAATATGACATGAACCTATATTCTTTTCTTGATGCTGCAACATTTGAGAATGGTAATTAATGTGTTTGATGATAAAAGTGGGGAGGGGAGAGTGGAGAATGATGAAAAGCTAAAAGTGTTTGATTATGTGAAAGCCCAATTCATTTGTCAAGGACATAGCTAAAGACTTTTGGCATGAATCTCTGTTTGATTAAGGTCAATTTTATTTAATATTCATTATCTAAAAGCAGACAACCAGAGGCTTACAGAAGCCCACTAATATATATCTCTAGCAACATCCTTCTATTGCCATTTTTTCAACTCCTAACAATAGTTTTCCAGTGATATAATGCTGTGAACCCAAACATTCTATGGAAGCATAATTATTTTTAGCAATTATAATCCCATAAATTTTGTAATCATTGTTTGAAGGCATTCAACTCAAATGCTTTCTTTAACAATTCAAATTCTCATTCTATACAATTTCATTAATTCTGGTTTTTAATACATGTCAAAGAGGCAGGAGATTTTCATCACACCATGCATAATGCTATACTTAATTTAATGTATTATACAGGTATTAATGAATATATTTAATTATCATTCATGATCATGTGAATAGAAGTTAACATCAGGAAGGGAATTAGCTACAAATAAAAATGTGAGAATCTTAGAACACCATGACTATTAAAGGTTAAAAAGTTGTTCAGCAATAAAATTTGGACACTGTTATAAAATTTTGGGAAAAAATAATTGAATTCCATTGAAGTGGCTTCTCTAAACCCTAATAGTCTAGATCAGTGATGGCGAACCTATGACACGCGTGTCAGTGCTGACACGCGTAGCCATTTGGGGTGACACACACAGGATTTCATGCGATTCATCCTCGGCTCCTGCACGGCCGCTGAGGATGAAAGAATCTGTGCTGGAGGAATGGGGGGGCGGGACGTGTGATCTCCCCCGCCCACACTCACTTACTGTATCACCGCCGCCCCTTTCTGAGCACAGGGGCTGCTGGTAAGGCGTGCGCGCCGTGCGCACACACGTCATCAGCGCGGCGAGGGAGGACCCGCAGGAGAGGAGCGCAGGAACAGTGTGCGCCTCTCTCCAGTCAGGCCGGCACAGAGAGTCTACTCCTGGGACTGTCGGTTACAACCGCACCACAGCAGGGAACAGTGGAGTGCCAACGGGAACTGTGAGCGCCATTAGCAGCAACTATAAATTGCGCAAAATTATGTTTTTGTCGAAGTGACACACAACGCGAGTTATGCTCGATTTTTTGCCGATTTTTGACACACCACGCCAAAAAGGTTGCCCATCACTGGTCTAGATAATGGTTTTTATGCATTACCTTACCAATCCCAGACTATTTCTGAATTTTTACATTTTATGTGCATTTAAGGTATAACATCACGGTCACAGAAAATACTTCTATTTAATCTCCTACTATCTACCCTCTTAAATTTAAAACACGCAACAAGATATATATCAGCCATTTGGTTTAGCACTTAATGCAACTAATATAATAGTCAATGGAAGTTTATACTTGGAGTTAATATTAGAATCTAAATACAATATTATACAATGTGTTGTGTTACTCATTATCAGTAAAACAAATGCAGCCTAATATATTCTATATCAGGTGTACCCAACTCTCGATCCATAGACATGCCAGCAACGAGTCCACACAAACAGGCAAAGCCCTATCCATGGGTTGCAGGCAGTATACAAAACCATGCACCTTCTGATCCGCAGAAAAACCTAACTCAGCAGAACCGGTCTCTGCTGCCCCAAAGATTGGGGGCCACTGTTCTATATGATCAAGAGAACTTTGTTTTGGAGTGAAGAGGAAAAAAATGCATTGCCGGTTCTATAAAATTAAATAAAGGCAACAAAGTCAAAAGTTTTAGAAAGCACAAAAGTGTTAGAGTAAAATATATTTGTTTTACAAGACACCCAGGTGATTTATTACAATCACTGGAGTTTCAGATTTTATGAGAAAGAAATAGTCACCTGATAACATACACTACTAGTAAGAATCTATATACATTTGTAGGAGGAGGAATGTTCTGTTAAATGAAACATGATGAACTTATGTTCAGACAGATGGTTATGGAATCTGATCTGGATTCCCAGGATGGAGGGAGTGCATTCCAGAGGAACAAGAGACAACTCAGTTCAGATAGTTTGTGTAAGAGAAAAGGGTGAATACAATGGAAAGTAGATAATAATGTTGGATTATGGAGTGTTCTTTTAGCATATTTTTACTTATTGGTCTGGAAAAGTTTTTTATTTCAAAATTATTCAGTAGCTTGTTTTTTAATCATATCTAGAGTATGACCAAAAAATAAATTTATGTATTTTATTTATTGTTTTGTTTATTTTATTATACTTTATAAATCTTTCATTTATTTTTTAGCAACTTAAATGACTTCCCAACTTGAAAACACATTCTAATCAACTAAAGCTAAACTTCTATAAATGTATTCTATAATTCTGATGTTCCTGGTACTTTTCTGCCTTATTCACTTCATGTTTTGGTAGTAAGAAAAACACATGTAAGCCCCTTTCATGTGAAACATGGATTAGTGTCTCATTTCAGATGAAGTGTGAGACTTCACAAAAATACAATAAAAGGTGTTTTTTTTTGTTAAATGTACACTAAAGTTATTTTGCAGATTCATTGTGTTTTAGAAAAAGTATTACAACTGCTGCAAAAACACAGAAATTTTATTGAGTTATAAAATCTTGAACAAACTTCATATTTCCTAATTGTATGGTTTGAAAATATTTCTATTATCATCAAATTAACATCATACATCAATTCCTAGGATAAATATTGAGACCATGGTAATACAATCCTGAAGCTTCAAATCAAATCAAAATTTGGTTCTAAAATATAGCATCTTACATTTTATTTATTCCCAGTATACCTATATGTGCACTACCTTGCTTAAAAAAGATAGCATAAGAGCAGAGTTGGAAAGCACATTGGAGGTCTTCTAGTTCAACCACCTGCTCAGGCATTCTGGACAAATGGCTGTACAATCTGTTCTTGAAAACCTCCAAAGAAAGAGCATCCACAATCTCTGAAGGCAAGCCGTTCCACTGGTTTATTGTTCTCACTGCCAGGAAACTTCTCCCTAGTTCTAGGTTCTCTCCTTGATTAGCTTCCATCCATTGCTTCTTGTCCTGCCTTCAGGTTCTTGGGAGAATAGCTTTACCCCTTCTTCTTTGTGGCAGCCCCTCAGATATTGGAATACTGCTATCATATCGCCCCAGACCTTCTTTTCATTAAGAAAATGAACCCAATTCCAACAACTGTTCTTCATATGTTTTAGCCTTCAGTTGTCTAATCATCTTTGTTGCTCTTCTCTGAGACTCTTTCTAGAGTCTAAACAACTTTTTTTATATCAGGGTGACCAAACTGGATGCACTATTCCAAGTATGGCCTTACCAGGGCATTATAAAGTAGTACTAACACTTCATGTGATCTTGATTCCATCCTTATGTTAATGTAGCATAGGACTGTGTTGGCAGCTGCAGCATACTGCTGGCTCATTTTTTTAAGTAATTGTCACTAGGACTCCAAGATCTATCTATCTATCTGTCTGTCTGTCTGTCTGTCTGTCTGTCTGTCTGTCTGTCTCTGTCTGTCTCTGTCTGTCTCTGTCTCTGTCTCTCTCACTGTCTCTCTCTCTCTCTCTCTCTCTCTCTCTCTCTCTCTGTTTCTGTCTGTCTCTATCTCTCTCTCTCTCACTCACTCATTCTCTCTCCCTCTCCCTCTCCCTCCCTCCCTCCCTCCCTCTGTCTCTCTCTGTCTCTTACTACTATTGAGCCAGGTACAACCTATTCCATACATGTGCATTTGGTTTTTCTTGCCTAAATATAGAACCTTACTTTTTTCACCATTGAATTTAATTTTGTTAGAAAGGACCCAGTGTTCAAGTCTGTCAAGATCCTTCTGTATCTAAAGCCTATCTTCTGGAGTGTTGGCTGTTACCTAAGCTGGACAGGCATGACTCATTGAGGTTAATTTTAGAAATTGAAACTAATATAAAATAGATTAAAGAATGAAATAAATAAGAGGAAATGGCACAAGAAAGATTGCAATATTAAGCATGTAATGTAACAGTATAATGCCTATTAAAAGCTTAAAAGTAATGTTTTCAGTCTGGACAATGAGGAACAAACTAGCAAAAAGATTATGCTGGGTAAACAAGTGAAAGTGATGCCTATTAAGGCATGGAATTTTAGCTCCCCATTTGCAGAGAATGCATTCATGAATGCTTTAATGCAAATTTCATTATTTTGCATATTGGCTATGAAAAGACAGCTGGTGGCTAATCTGAGATAAGAGCGTGGTCTGGAAAAGATGAAGAGAAAAAGTAATAAAATTTGCAAGAATTAGAAGGATATCAATGAAAAAACTAAAACGTTTAAGATTTCTGGTACAGTTACTTTGAAATTATTATTATTATTATTACTTTTGAATTCTCATCTTCAATATGTTAACTTTATTTTTTTTTATTCTGTCCCATAGTACATGCAATCTTATGCAAATGGTAATCAGACAATTCAAGGGCAAAAATTAACCCAGAGTCCTTAGAGCAGAGAAGTCTTGTTCCAAGTTAAGATCAGTGATTCATTCAAGGCTTGAAATCAAGGCTCGGGATCAGGCTTACATGCAAGTTGTCCCAGCATTTGATTGTTCTCAGCATCAGCAATAGACACCCAGATAAACAGAAATTAACATCAAACAGACTAACAATCAAACATGGACAATACTCCAATCGAGGAATCATCAACAGATATCTGAAAGTTCAGTCATGACAAATGGACACTTCTTTTTTGGTTTGAAATGTTTCACTATTTAGCTTCTTCAGTCTGAACATGGAGGAGACCAGATATGTCCTGCGGGGAGATTTTATTTCTCACTAATCTGGATAGGCTTCTTAGGTGAGTAGGCAGGAGTTGTTACTCCTAAATCCTTCTCCTAGATAAATATGCCTCCCCTGGTGAACCTGTGAAATGGTCTTGATCTTCTTAGAGACTGAAGCAAAAACAGTATAGCAATACCTAAAGGGCTACCTCGCTATTTGGAAATTCTAAATTTATCGGACTTGAACATTATATTTCTACAAAAAAAATCCTACTTGGAACAGGTTATATCCTCGGATGTTATCTTAACAGTTCCTAGGTCCTTGGTTAGGACTCAAGCTGTTGAGTTACCAACCAGCCTCAAAGGCTGTGAATCTCACCAAAGATTAACAACAACAACAACAACAACAATAACAGACACATAATGTCTGAGGCTCCATCTCTATCAAGGGAAGAATTTTCTACTTTGGCATAAATGTATTTCTTCACTTTTTACTCAAATCATCTGAGCAAAATGTCCAAAATGTGAATGTTATTGTCCTCGAAAGAGGGCAGGGGGAATGGTCTCAAGAAGGTTATTGGAATGGCCTTGAAAAACTGTGGATTATTATTCAAAAGCTTTGAAATAGCATATTTTTTACATACAATACTCAGGAACTGAACTCCACTTTACTAAGTTCCAATGACATAATACATTATTTCTAAATGAGTTTAAAAGGTTTAGGATTGGGAGCAGAAGACTTCCTCATCCACCAAAATTCATATTTCCTTGAGGTTAATATATCAGACACCATATGCTAGTAGTGGGACTTCAAAAATAGATTTGGATATTGTTTATCATGTATATTGCTTCCATCTATCCTTCATATTTAAACATTTCCCACTTTTCCCACTCCCACAATCTACAGCTAGGATAGGTGTCCATGAAGATAGATGGGCCTTACTCTTTGTCTTTATTAAAATCCTGATCCAGGGATTGGATAGCTGCAATGCATCTAAATTTGCATTGGAAAAAAAGATTGACAGCAATGCACGCTTAACTTTTCATCTGAATTCATTTTGCCTATTTCCATCTTTGAAAAGCTTTGCAATACTGCACCTGGTGCAGAATCATGCAGTTTGACTGTCGATACAGTTATAGAGAACATGGTGTGTCATTGCAATAGTTTGCTTCCAGGCACAGTTCAAAAGTACTGTTCCTGATCTCCTAAGTCCATTGTTGCTTAAGGCCAGGCTTTTTGAAAACCCAAATTCTTCTGAATAAAATTAAGATAATTTAATTAAAGAAAGTTAATTTATATAGGATAGGATAGGGTAAGGTATCAAAAGAATCGCTTTTGCTGTTTCTTCAGCCAAAGATGCACTTGCTAGAGACACACCTGTTGTTCACAGGTCTCTGAATCTTCTTGCCAAGAGGAATCATTTCTTTTGTTCCTGACAGAAAATATATTTTTATATTTTATTTAATACTATAATTTTATACATACAAGTTTTGCTGCTAAATCTAACATGCTGTTTGATTTTATCAATGCATGTTAAGGAGTTTTTATTAGATACAGTTTGATAGAGATTTAATATCTTACTTATAATTTGGTTAGTATATCTTTATGAATATAAACACTACTTTTACAACAAAAGAAGGGATAGTAATATATGCAAAATTTTCATCAAGGGTCTGGCAGTATATAAACAATACGCAATGATAATAAAGTGTGGATAATTGTTGTGGCAATTCTAGGAGAGAGTAGGATAGAAGTAAATAAAATTGGAGAAGATCAGAGAGCATCAAGATCTGAAAATTGCAGTTTGAAAAATTATGACATAAAATGCCTGGGTGACACACCAAAAATCTTAGATGACACTTAGAAAAAAAATGCATTAATAAAATTTCCCTATGTCAATTATCAAAAGTCACAATACTTAGATCCATACCTATACTATGTTGATACATTACAACATCCCAAGTTCTTAGGAAGGACTTGATGTGTAAGAAGCCAACATCAGCTAAAGAACTGGCAGTATAATTTTTCATTATTGGTAATACAATTTGTTTCTTAAGCTGGGACACATATATTCTCCTTCATTCTTGAATGTGTTTATTAACGTAATTATTATAAATATGGAACAGGGGCAAGTACTATTAAATTCCCACAATAATCCCTTATTTTTCCTTTTTATTTGCATCTTAAATTAGCTGAGCAGTCTATTCAAACAGAAATTGCTATTTAGTATATACAAATCATTAATAATATTTTAATTAATTTTATATGTATAAGAGTTTAATACAAGAGATACTAAAAATAATACCCTATTTGGAGTAAAGGCTGAAGGGGATAAACATGGAGTAGGAAAATGTCCTTAGTACTAATAACAATTCAAGCTTTCATAGTACTAGAATTCATTTTTTGGGGAAAGGTTTTCTTAAATTCTTTCTTCAGTTTTTAGTATCCCTATTTCACTTGGGGAAAGTGCTAAATATGCAACCTTGTAAAATAGCAATTTTAACAGGGATAGGATGAATTCCAATCACAGAATAAATTATAAATTTGAAAGAGTTTATATCATGTTTTCAGATTATCTTTTTAAAAGAGTTGAAGCTAATTTGGAAATGATTAATATATTAAATTCTTTCTGCAAACCTGCAACCATTATTAATTAAATACCTTAGTGACTAATATTTTGAAGACATTTGTGCCTTTCAGTGTTCATATAATCAAATGGAGGGAAAACTTGATTTTACCAAGCTGTTCTGAGGAAAAATAAAAGGAAAATACTCTGGCTGGGATCTTCAGAATGGCAAGTTAATATTGTGATGGCCCATTTTAGGTAGCATATTTCAGCTTAACTAAATATTTTATACCTTGCTGGCCCAATTTTCAGCAAATTAATCAATAACAAGTAAATTCCAAGGATGGAGGTATCTACATAGACTACCAATTATTAGTGGTACCTGTCTATCCAATAAATGCTATCTACCTTCCTCTGTCCTTGTTCCTGGAGATTGTTGCCATATGGGAATAAAAGGTATTGTCTATATGCAGACTTTTCTGTCATTGTTCCATTCTTTGTCCCAATGGTGCTTTTTCAGGAGGCAATTGGACTTTTGTTTTCTTTGAAGATGTTTTGCTTCTCATCCAAGAAGCTTCTTCAACTCTGGCAGGATAGTGGGGAATGGAAGGATTTATATTCCTTGCAGACAGCTGATCATTTGCATCCTTTTGGAGGGTCATTGAAGCACTTGGAGGTTTAGCTGTGTTTTCAGGTCATCTGAGTAGTGTTCCTGGTTCCTGTAGTCTGCTTTTTTTCCTGGAAATTCATTCCTACTCCCACACCATTCAAAGGTGTTCATCCCAAATTGTGTGGCTAAAAATCTCTAGGGATTCTCAGTCATCAGGTCATGGTTGTCCCAATGGTGCTTTTTCAGGAGATAACTGGACTTCCTTGGATTTTATTTTCTTTTTTTGCTCCATTCTTTGGTTTCTGCTAAGATCATATTAGTGGGACTTCTAATAGAGTCCAGGAAATATAAGCTACACCCCACTTTGGGTGTTCTCAATTTTTTTAGCATTTTTATGTTTATCTTGTTTACTATAATTGAGATTGTGAGCCACTTAGACTCACACAATAATATAACCCAAAGGAATAACTAATAAAAATGTTCATAAAAGGAAAAGGGAAGTTCCATATTTTCAAAAAGAATTATCCCCAAGTTTTCTATAAGTAAAATTTATGGACAATATGAAAACAAAGTCTGAATTCATTGGAAGGCAAAACAAGCATATAACAGAGGAGAAAACCTTGCTGCATCTTGGGATTAAACTGAGCATCCAGGAAGCAGAGGGTTGAAGGTGATCCTAGTCTCAAATGACACAATATCTTTTAAATCTCATATGATGCTATCCAAGTGAAAAATTGTTATTGGACCCTTAGGACCTATGCTCCCATTCATTTGAATTCATTACCTGATTATATTATTATACATTAACCCTATTAATATTCATTATTTCTCATTTGACTTAAGTAGGTGCTTATGTCATTGGAATTTCATTAAAATTATCATGGTCTATTATTTGTAGATATTTTTTGGATTTTTTGTTTTGTTTTTGTTTATTCTAGAGATCACATCATAATATTGAATTTATGCCTTCCAGATGTATTAGGATTATTGCTTACAAAATCTCCAGCCAATACAACAAAACATCCCTCCCTCTCTCTCTCTCTCTCCCTCCATCCCTCCCTCCATCCCTCCCTCCCTCCATCCCTCTCTTTCTCTCTCTCTCTCTCACACACACACACACACATTTACAGGGTGAAAACAATTCATGCCTATATTGATTAGGGTGTAGGCAACAATCTATAATTTTGCCCTTATTCTAGATCAAGAATTTAAATATACACAGAGGAGAAAGGAAATCAGTACTTACAAGGAGGGACAAATCAAACTCTGTACACCTAGTATAACTGTCTTCAAGTGATAGGAGTGGCATTAAATGTTGGGGTAGTTCAAACCAAGGAATCGTACAAAAGAGAGGTGGAGTTTCCCATTTCAAGCTTTCTGCAATGTGTGCATGATAGTAAAGCAAGATAAGGAAGTCTTAATTTTTGTGACTTCCCATTCAGAAGGCTTGATCCGCAAAAATTGGGCTAGTGTCAAAGTAGGCTTATGGTTTGGGGTTATGGGGGCTCAGCAATAAATGTTTTCTTTTCCCGAAAACTCAAATGCCTACTCCAGAACTAGCAGGAAAAAGTCAAGGACATGCTTCAAACAGATAAGTTGTTTTCATTGCAGATAAAAGAAGCCTGATAGCAGCCTCAGGGTTTAAATCTTCTCTGGGTTTTTTTCTCCTGTACTTATGCAGTAACAATCTTCTTGACACTTGTTTGTCATCCTTGAAAACAAAATCTTCGTTGTCTTTTGAAAAAGGTACTGTATGATCTCAGGGTCTTTGTTTCACCCTCCCCAAATTCAGCCCCCAGAAATTGCTTAAGGTCTTTTTCAACAGTTTGTTGTTTTTCAAGGGAATGTTCATAATGTAATAGGATTCCTAGAAAAATAATACTTGGGAGGGGCCAAATATTACAAAGCTGATGGTACAATGTTGAGTTGTCTATATTAATATCAAATGATTTGATGTAATAAACATTTTCTCTTCTTTTTTTAATGCAAGTGATCTTATTTCATTACTTCATAATCTGTCACTTCCTGGTGCTTTCATTTTTCAGAATCTATCCTTCCCCTTTTCCGTTAATAAGTCTACAATTGCCTGCTTAGCATTCTGCCAAAACTCATCAAGAGTTCAACCCACAGATTTTCAATTTAGTCATTTTCTATCAGCTTAATTTGACCAATGAACCACGAATGACATTATTTATGGGCACAGTACAGTCTGTTTCAGGTTCACTAATGCTTGTCTAAATTTAACCTAAAGATTCATTAGAGTGCTTTAAAAATGGATTAATACAGCTTTATTTGGTTAAATGCTATTTTTTAAAGACAAATAATCTACTCTGAATCCTAGGCAAACAAAGACAGTGTATTTCTTACTTAAGAGAAAAAGAGCAGAAGGAAAACAAAGATGAATACAAACTGTGTCAAATAAATCAAAATTACATACTCTTTCAACCTCTTGGTCTCTGAAGTAGGGGATTACAATTCTGTCTTTTGACCATTTGCAGCTATGACCCTGAGTACAACATAGACAAACCACAAACTCCTACTTGTTATAAGATGTAGGAGCAGAAAGCAAAATGCCAGAAACCCAAGTTTGGGGCTGCCTATAAGTTAAAATCCAGTTTTCAATAATGAATTAATTGCAGACTGAAAAAGGAACTTTATGAGAGATCTTTTCTCAGAGAAATGCAACTGATGAGGTATTCTTGAAGACGTTGTATGCTGTTGCAGCCTAGGCAATACCCAAGTCAGCTTCTTCACAATGTTCTGTTATGAGGAATGAATCTTAGGAATGAGGTGTTTGGTCTTGGTGGGACCACAGGCAGCAGGGGTACCATGGGAAGAAGAATCACAAAAGTCAAAATGAAGTACTGTGCAGTTGAAGCTCAACCCCTTTTTTGAGCAGATGCTTTCAGTGGGCAAGGCCCTGGTTTTAATGTAAGATTTTAAAATCATATATTTAGAACCAGAAATGAATATTTTTTATCGGATACTTATGAGAATGCAAACAACAACCTGCAAACAACAACCTGCAAACAACCTGCAAAAGTACAACCTTTTAAAAGAATCTGACAGAGTCCCCTGGAATCTTAGTAAAGGAAAGAGCAAGATGCTAACATTAGATGGACAGAAAACTAGTTGAACTTCTGGATGGTTCCACATTGAGCTGAAAAAAGTGATAAACTTTTTAAACTTAAAAGTTTTAAACTTAAAAGACAAATGATAAACAGCACGGATCCATTTTAGACCTTGTGCTGCCCAATGCATTTAGATTATTTGGATGAAGGACTGGAAAATAAGATTATCAATAGAATAGAAAAAGCATTAGATAGGGCATTTGGGGAGGATGGCATATTGAAGACAGTTGTATGAGAAAACAAGTAAAGTTTTTAGGCATTCATAAGGATCTCATCTACCAATCTAGTTAAGAGAGGATGCAAGATCACCCAAGCTATTTCTATTTACAGTTGCTTCTTACAAAGAGACTGCATGACAGCAGTTTCTGGAGATGGGGGAAATCAAGAGATGAGGAAATTTGCCATAATTACTCCAGCCACAAAAAAAGAAGCCTTTTCAAAGGACATTAAGTTTGCACACTTCCCTTGTTAATCATCTTCATAAATTGCCTATTAACTGCAGCAAAGAAGTAAGGCACTTACAAAGGGGTAAAATTGCAAACACTGGTTGAGTGCCTTTGTATAAAAAAAATAAAAATCTATTTCTACAATTTTTCAGAATTTAAAATAAACAGCAAAATTCAAGCCAAGGTTTTTGGCTTCAGAAAATTTTAAATTAATGAGGAGGTCAGAAACCATTGGAATATTAGTTTTTCAATATTAAAACTTTGAAATTATTTTAAAAGAATAAATTTATGTTTGATGGAAAGGAAAATTGTTTTTGATATTGGGAATATAATATGATAAGTAACTTATAATGGCACTTAAAGGTGTCTTTGAGGAACTATGAATCAATTACGTCAACTACATTGTGTCTTCTTGGAAACAGGTTGTGTCCAGAGCAAGGATAATGCAACAAATTCCACTTGAGAATAACATGAGTGAGACCCTGTAAGAGAATTGACAACCTTGAGAGCAATTGGATTCTGCTTTATTCACAATTCCTTTTTGCTTGATTCCCAAAAGAAGCTGTTTAAAGTATTGCATAAATTTTAAACAAGGTTCAACAACTATTTAAATGAATTATAGAGAAAGATTGTTCTGTATAAAAAGGAATGCAACCAAGGTTAAATGGGATGTGTTATTATGCTGGTTGACTCCATTTAAATTTACTGATACCTTAACTTGAAAAATGTGGTATATACTGGATCTGTTAGTATTTAATATGAGCTTAATATGAGCCACTATATTTAAACAGAGACCAAACCCCACTCCCTTTTATCACTGAAGATGCTAACTGGGTAAGTAATGAAATTTCTCAAGTTTATAAAATGCAATACAATACAATACAATAGCAGAGTTGGAAGGGACCTTGGAGGCAATGTTCCCTCTAATTTTTTTTCAGTGTGTGCGGAAAAGTATAGTGTTTGAGCGGCACATTTTCATGCCTGAGCACCTGAATTTTTTTCACAGATGTTTCACAGAGCAATTGATTTATAGGATCCGAATTGGAATGGAGAAAAATGGTTTTGTGCGTCCGTGAATGTATGTGTGTGTGCGTCCGTGAGAGTGTGTGTGTGTGTGTGTGTGTGTGTGTTTGTGTGTGTGTGTGTGTTTGAGTGAGTGAGGGATCCGGTAAGGGAACTTTAGGAAAGAAGGTAAATTATTGCAAACATGATCAATCGAAGATAAGTATGGGGACAGGTTGGGCGGTAGAGAGAAATAACAGTGGGAAAGAGGAAGAAAAAAAGAGGGAAGAGAGACAGAAAGAGACAGAGAAGGAGAGAGAAAGTGACAGAAGAATGGAAAAGAAAGAGAAAGAGAAGAGAAACAAAGAGAAAGAGGATGAGAGAGACAGAGAGAAAAGGAGAGGCACCGTGGAGCCTCTCCTTTTTATCCCTCCTGTGGCTTGGACAACTTCTTTCTTTTCCTGTCTGCCCCTGCTACTGCGGAGCCACGTTTGCCTGCCTATCTGTTCTCACTTAATGCGAGTTTTACTGCCTGGCCTGCGACCATCGGCATTGGCCCGGAACAACTGCTCTTCCCCACCACCTGCTACCACTGCTACTTTGGAACACCTAATGTGAGCAACGACCATCTGTTTAACATCCTGATATTTTAGGGTATATATACTTATGGTGCATTTGGTTCGGGGAAAGAAGTGATAGAGGATGGCAGTTTCAGGGACAGGAACTTGGCGTTTTAAAAACTGGACATTAAGTTGGCACCCCCCCTTTCCCCCTTCTAACTGGTTCCAGTCACCTGTAAACTTTGGACATATAGACTTTGGCCGTTCCAGGACTTCAGGAGAGGGGGAAGATAAGATACCCCCCTGCATACTACCGTTTTATCTCCTATGGACCGTTATTGTTTATTATACCACGCTTTACTTGGATTTGGAGGGTGTGAGTCTGCAAAGCTGGTGTTGGCTGATACCTGGGGCCTGTACTCTGCCCCCCCCTCCATCTACAACTATTTATAGAACACGGCTCTTGGACTTTGGCCTTGGATGTCTCTGGAACTGGAGGAAGGGAGGTTGCTCTTCTGGAACTCATAATTTTAAATTCTGTGTTGCGCAATTTTAAACGGGTATGTTGAGTGTGTGGGACTGAATGAGTTAGTATGAAAGACCCACTTTTAGTACTATTATTGCTGTATTCCTTTTGTGTTTTAATTATATTGTGGGGACTGCCTGTGTGAGTGCCTGAGTATGCCTGATTCGGAGGACCTGGCGGGGCAAGCGGGGGCCATTGGGGTGGTTGGGGGAATTATGCCCACGGGAGAGAGTCGGAGCATTGCGGTCATAACAGGGAGAGGCAGATATGGCGGGGACTTTAGGGCTGGCCATTATAGGGGAAGGAGGGTTCGCTATATTGCAGAGATCCCTCCTTCCGGCCCTATGAGTCCCACTCCAAGGTCAGATGGCGTGAGCGATCAGGACCCTGGTCTCAGGCTGCTGTCGCTAAATGCCAGGTCTGTTATCCATAAGGCTCCCCTCGTCCGGGACTTGATTACAGACGAGGGGGCAGACCTGGCATGTATTACTGAAACATGGCTGGGCACGGAGGGAGGAGTCCCCCTCGTAGAGCTGTGCCCAGATGGGTTTCAGGTGCTTCATCAGCCGAGAGCCCAGGGAAGGGGTGGCGGTGTGGCTATTGTAGTCCGGGAGTCTTTAGCTCCTCGTAGGATCCCTGCTCCGGAGCTTGTCGGGTGTGAGTCCCTGCTAGTGAAGTTTGACCTCAAGGGTCAAGCGGGTTTGCTGCTAACGTACCTGCCTCCCAACTGCGTTGCAGCGGCCCTCCCTGCGCTCCTCGAGTCAATAGCCGAGCTAGCAATTGAGTTCCCTAGACTAATGGTTCTGGGGGACTTCAATTTGCCTTCGCTCGGTGAACACTCTGATGGAGCGCAGGAGTTCATGGCCTCCATGACAGCCATGGGCCTGACCCAGGTAATTCGAGGCCCTACCCACTTGGCGGGACATACACTCGACCTCGTATTCCTCTCGGAGCAGTGGAGTTATGATCTTGGTCTGAGGGGAAATGAGATCATTCCCCTGTCGTGGTCAGACCACTACCTACTGAGGCTAGACTTCCGGAGGCCAAACCCCCACCGTAGGGAGGAGGAACCGACCAGGTGGTTCCGCCCCAGGCGACTGATGGACCCTGTTAGGTTCCAGACGGAGCTTGAGGTCATTCCAGATGCTCTCGCCCACAGTTCGGCGGAGACTATTGCTGCGGCCTGGCACTCGGCGGCATCAGAGTCTCTTGACCGAATTGCGCCACTACGGCCCCTCCGGGTCAGCGGCTCGCGGAGACCCCCTTGGTTCACCGAGGAGCTCCGCGAGATAAAGCGCCGGAGGAGACGCCTAGAGCACCGGTGGAGATCCGACAGGTCCGTATCGAACCGAGCATTGTTGACAGCTTGCACCAAGGAGTATATTTGGGCATTGAGAACCGCCAAAAGATCACACATTGCCTCCTTGGTAGCGTCCGCCGAGTCTCGCCCAGCCGCCCTGTTCAGGATAACCCGCTCCCTCCTAAATAGGAGGGAGACGGGGAACCCCCTGCAGGGTAAGGCTGAGGAATATAGTCAGTTCTTGGCGGACAAAATTGCTCGGTTTCGATCGGAACTGGACTCCACCCCTGCAGATCCAGCCGGGACACAGGGGAATAACTTGGTAGACCATCTCTGGGTTGAGTTTCAGGATGTTGCCTCCGGGGATGTGGACAAGGCTATGCGAGCTGTGAGTTCCTCCACCTGCATACTGGACCCGTGTCCCTCTTGGCTGACTGCCAACAGCAGAGAGGTGACACGAGGCTGGATCCAGGCGGTTGTTACCGCCTCTCTTCGGGAGGGACACCTCCCCACCGCGCTTAAGGCGGCGGTGGTGAGGCCCCTCCTGAAGAAACCGTCTTTGGATCCAGCAGTTCTTAACAACTATCGTCCAGTCTCCAACCTCCCCTTCCTGGGGAAGGTTGTTGAGAAGGTGGTGGCCTTACAGCTTCAGCGTACCTTGGAGGAAGCTAACTATCTTGACCCCTTCCAGTCTGGCTTCAGGCCCGGTTACAGCACTGAAACCGCTTTGGTCGCATTGACCGATGATCTCTGGAGAGCCAGAGATGGAGGCTATGCGTCCATCCTGGTTCTCCTCGACCTCTCAGCGGCTTTCGATACCATCGACCATGGTATCCTTCTGCGACGACTGCGGGAGGTGGGGGTGGGCGGCACTGTTTTACAGTGGTTCTCCTCCTACCTCTCGGACAGGTCGCAGTCGGTGTTGGTGGGGAGGGAGAGATCGTCCCCGAGGCCCCTAACCTATGGGGTGCCGCAGGGTTCGGTTCTGTCCCCCCTGCTATTTAACATATACATGAAACCGCTGGGCGAGATCATTCGAAGGCACGGGATAAAATACCACCAGTATGCGGACGATACTCAGTTGTATCTGTCCGCCCCGTGCCAACTCAATGAAGCGGTGGACGTGATGAACCGGGGCCTTGAGGCTGTTAAAGACTGGATGAGAGCTAACAAACTGGTACTCAACCCGGAAAAGACCGAGTGGCTGTTGTGTTTTCCTCCCAAAAATTTGGCTAACGTTCCACCAATCAGGCTGGGGGGGCAAAATTTATTCCCCTCAGATAGGGTCCGCAACTTGGGAGTCCTCCTGGATCCACAGCTGAGTTTTGACCACCACTTGTCGGCTGTGACCAGGGGGGCATTTGCCCAGGTTCGCCTGGTGCGCCAGTTGCGGCCCTACCTGAACCGGGAGGCTCTCACAACAGTCACTCGAGCCCTTGTGATCTCTAGGCTGGAATACTGCAATGTGCTCTACATGGGGCTGCCCTTGAAGAGCATCCGGCGACTTCAGCTAGTCCAGAACGCGGCCGCGCGAGTGATCATGGGCGCACCACGGTTCGCCCATATAACACCAATCCTCCGTGAGCTGCGCTGGCTACCTGTTGATCGTCGGGTGCACTTCAAGGTCTTACTTACCACCTATAAAGCGCTCCATGGTAGTGGATCTGACTATTTGAGAGACCGCCTCCTGCCAATCACCTCCCTGCGTCCCATCAGATCGCACAGAGTAGGCCTCCTCCGAATCCCATCCGCCAGTCAGTGCCGACTGGCGACTACGCGGAGGAGAGCCTTCTCAGTTGCTGCTCCGACATTATGGAACAACCTCCCCGTGGAGATCCGTACCCTCACCACAGTCCAGGCCTTCCGCACAGCCCTTAAGAACTGGCTATCCCGTCAGGCCTGGGGATAGGATTACTCTCACCCCGCCCGAATGTTGAGTGAATGTTGTGTTTTTATGACCAATTTTCTTTTAATCACGGTTCCTTTTTTTTTTTTTAAGTCTTGTCTTGCACTCCCTTCCCTTCACTGTTGTAAGCCGCCCTGAGTCCCCTCAGGGAAAAGGGCGGCATATAAATTTCCAATAAAATCAAAAATCAAAAAAATCAAATCAAGAGAGGAAGAGGAAAGAGTAAGAGAGAACATCTCATTTCAACCCTGAGGTGCAAATATTCTCTTTGATTGGTAATTTTATTTGTCCATTTACTATCCAATACTCTCATTTCTCCTTAAGTTCATCAAGAATTCCCTTCTTTTTATTGAATTTATCACAATACCGTGAGAATAACTTTTTCAGCATAGCTTTACAGCTATTTAAAATACATAGTAATTTAGGTCAGGTTTTCAGAACATTAGTCTATAAGTCACTAAGTGCAAAGAAACAGAATTCAGAAAGTTGGCTTCCCTTTTTGCAATTGCCTATTGCCTGCTTAATTTTCTCCCTACATTTTTGATAACTGATATTCACTCTTGACCCAAGAAGCCCATCGTAGAAATAAACCCTCCCTATGAACTTTGTTGGGTTTCCATGGAATGAAGTTTGATCTTTTTCTCAACCATACAGTAGCATATTCTTTCTAAGGAGGTTATAATCAAGATAGTCCATAATTGCCTATCAATCTAACAGTATGGCAATTGACAATCTCTTTATATTTCAACTCTAACTCTTTCAGTCTTAAAGGTTTGGTGAGGAGAAATCCAAAAATTCTTTTAAAGGGGAAAAAAATGCTTGCACAATTGCATCCATGGAGAATGTATATATACACAACATACAGAGAAACAAACTTAACAAAGTGCTAAGCCTGCCCACCAACTATCTCTCTCTCTCTCTCTTAATGAGAGAGAGGGAGGGAGGGAGAGGGAGAGGGAGTATCCCTCCTTCCTTCAGCCCAACACTGTTGCTGGCATTCCGGCCAGACGAGAGGGACTGCAGAGGGTCTAGGGCAGTGAGTCATTCGATGGGAAAGTTGCCTCTTGGATGGAATGACCCGGCTTGGCTCCCACTTTCGATCTGCCGCCTAACGACCGAACAGAGAAGCGAAGAGGCAGGACAGATGAAGCGGGAGCCAAGCCGGGTCATTCCTTCCAAGAGGCAGCTTTCCCATTGAATGACTCGCTGTCCTAGACTCGAGGAAACCCTCTGCAGTCCTTCTCATCTGGCCAGAATGCCAGCGAGAGTGTTGGGCTGAAGGAAGGAGGAATACACACACTCGCGTTCTCCCCCTCCCTCCCCCCTCTCTCTTTCTCTCTCTCAAATGGCAAATCTGAGCAGCCGCTGCTGGGAGCCCATTCCATGCCTTCTCCCAACCCCCGCACCCCTTCTCTCAGCTACTTTCTGCCTTGTGATTGCTGTCTCCAGGCTGGATCTCCTGTCCTATTATCGTGGAAGGCATCTCACAAAACCACTGGGCGGCAGTTGGAAACTGCTGCGCAGTGTTTTGTTGCCATGTGCGCGGCCGCGCACCCGCGCAGCTTAGAGGGAACATTGCTTGGAGGTCTTCTAGTCCAACCTCCTGCCTAGGCAGGAACCTTATACCGTTTCAGACAAACGGCTATCCAACATCTTCTTAAAGACTCCCAGTGTTGGGGCATTCACAACTTCTGGAGGCAAGCTGTTCCACTGTTTAATTGTTCTAACTGTCAGGAACATTTAAAGCAAATTTGTCTGTCCACCCACCCACCCATCCACCCATCAAGGGTTCATCTTCTCCTTTCAGTTTATTCCCTTGTGGTGTTCAGGAAACAAAATGCCAATGACTGTGTTTGCTCCATTACATACATCACACAGGGCAGTAAAAAAGACTATGAACTAGTCCTAATCACTGCAAACCAGACACATTCCAGTATATGTTGCCAGTATATGACCTCTCTTGCGAATGGCTTAAACTATGCATGAACTTTGTAATGCATAACCTACAAATGCAAGCCATGTTGTAGCCCAGAATAGAGTAATAGAATACACCTTTGTATTCCTAAAGACATTTCTAGCAAGGATTGCAATTTTCTTTAAAAGGGGGACATATATTTAATTACTCATGATAGTTTTGTTCTTGTAAGCCTGTCATAACTTTATTAGTATAATGGTCAGATGAAAAACCTATTAAATACATTATGTGGCTAGGATGACAGTTTGGATTGTTGTCCTGCTAATATATTTGACCTCTATCTCCCATCTTTTGATTACCATGCAACCTAACTGAGGTTGCCTGAGTAATTACTAGCAACCATTAGTTAAAATCAACTATCAGAGATTAATTAACTTCAGAAGCAAATGAGGATATTAAATTTATTGTGAAATTGCATTTTTGACAAATGAGTTGAATGCAAAATGGATTACTTAAGAGGTAATTTATATTTTTCCATTGATAAAACGAGAACTCTTTGGGATTCTTCAGTATTTTAAAGATACAAAATGAAAATGCTAGGAATGTTGAACTTTTGAATTATTTTCTATTTCCATTCTTTCTGCTTTCCTAATTCATTTTGTTAGAATTGCAAGAAGTCTAAACTATGCCTCCTGTGTGCTTTCAATCACTTTCATTTCCCAACTATGAAGAGATTGAAAACAACTTAGAAACTGGGTGATTTTCATATTTCATAGTAGTTTTATTGTATATATTTAATATAGTGTTATGTAGATTTTTACTGTAAGTTATGAAATCCCAGTAAAATTAGACATTACCAAGTGGAACAATAGGAATATGAATGCACCTAGAGTAGAATATTTTCGGTCTGACAATACTCAATGTTCCTAGAATATTGTTAAAAGTCAATTGCCATTCTACTTATAGCTTTTAGTAGAAAAACCATGTCAATGATTTATTGACTGTAGGGACTGTTTATCTAGAAGTGCCCCTGGAATTTTAAGCAGCAAGTTCCAATTGTCAAAGCCTGCTATGATGCATTCTGAGGCTCAGGAACCATAAAAGATTTGAAGTAGGGCCCTCCCTGATGACCCAACATAAGGGGAGATTTAGAAGGGATTAGTAATGTCCTTGAGGTGTCCTCTTACCTGCATCTATTTAAAATTGTATACATTGAGTTAAAACCAAAAGCTAACTGAATGGAGAGAAGCTATTGACAAAATGGAAATGGAACTAAGTACTGAAGTATCACTGAAGCATATGAAATGTTTGTTGTATGTAAAAGCTACACTTCATCACTGTTGAGATGACTAGAATACCTGGCAATGGAAATCTAAAGATATGAGGAGTTGTAAAACAGCATATTCAGGAAGACCGTCAAAAAAACAAGAGTCGGAAACACAAGAGGACAAAAAAAGAATACCATATAAATCCAGTGAAAGATAACATTCTTCTAGAATAAGTTATGTCTTTTGAAGATAACAATATTCTTTATCATGTGTTCCTTCCCAAAGCCTACAGTTTCTCATAATGTTGAAGGCCATTAATTTAGATTGGCTATAAGCACACAGACGTATCAGTTACCCGTGAAGAAGTATCAGCAGCTACTATATCAGAAGTTAGAGCTGCAGTGGGGAAATTTAGATTGTCTCCAACAGAAGATATTCTAGTAATATAAAGCTTCCCCTGAAGCGTGTTCCAGACATTTTTGATAATATTCTTTCAGATAGTCCCATTATTCACTAATAGGATTGGGACTATCTGTACTTCAGGAAGACAGTTTTCATAGAAGAAGTACCACCCCTGTATAAAAGGGAATATGATATTTTCCCCTATGGATGGGGAGAAAAGAGTAGTTAGTATCCAGGTATATCCTTGATATACAAGAACAAGAACTAGAATAGCAGTGAATCTGGTAAAAATAATATATTTGGGCCTTTTAAACGTGCAGTCACTCTTTTCCTTTAAATGAGAGTGACCAACTATCTTTATGATGCCTTCCAGTGACACCCAGCCAATAATATCACCAAACCCTTACTATGGGATGGATGAACTTGCATCCTGTCATCTTAAACATATTTTCAAATTCTCAAGATTATTGTTTTAATTTTCAAAAAAAAAATCTGCTTGCCTTTGTTTGGATTTTTTGAATAACCAAAATGTAAATGTAATTTCTTACTGGTGCTTCTGAAGTAAATGGAAAGAAAAATTTGAATAATTTATGGTGTGCTTGGATCTCTTCCTTCTGATACCATGGACTTTTCCAAGAGAGTTCTTTCATCTTGTGATCTTTTCCTGTGATCTCCTACAAAGTTTCCTTGTGATTGATTTAGCATGGATGGACACGATGTCTCAGTTTTACCCATGGGAAAAGAAGGAACATTTTATCATGGTTGGTCGATGCATAAGAAAACTGGAAATTTCTGGATTCTGAAAAGTAACTCATTATTGAGAGATATGCATTACAGACTGGCTCAATAGCATCTGCCATTTGTTATCCTTGTGATCCCTTATTAGTCCTCATTAAAATAGCAATCTTTGGAAGTAAGGGGTACTGAAAACTAGAAAACTCTATCTAAATATACCACCAATTCCTAGCTTCTTTTGGTATAACAAAGTATGCCTATGTGAAAAGCTGTTAAAAAGGGCAACATGCTGAGTGCATAAATATGATAATATAATATTTTGACAGGATACAATATTTGTAAAATTATAGTGACATCTGTAGCCACATATAATAAAATGGTTATGATACTGCATTAAGACATGGTATGCCTAACTTCAAAGTCAAAGTCTGTTTAATAGTTTGACAATGTTTAACTTTGTGAATAGAAATTTTGTGTTATTGGGAATATTCTCATTAAAATTTTCATCGTCTATTCTCAAGTGGTGAAGGTGTAACCTTTCCCCAAAGCTATAGTAATTTATAGTCAGGATTCATATGTAGGTTTGCTAGAAACATGACACCCTAAAGCAAAATAAAATAGGACCTTTGGGATTAATGTTGGCTCAATTTTCTTTGAAGTGTAAATCAAATCTATTGCATATCATTTTTGTGGGAAATCCATACTGTAGCTGTATTTTAGAAAATATTTCAGTATACTTTCAAATATATTGTCGCCTATTGTGAACTAGTAGGATGCAGTAAAAAAAATGCAGAAAATTGCAAAAAGCAGTTTTCTAATGAAAAACTATGCCCATCTTTTTCTGGCAAAGCCTTTGATACTTCAACAACTAAAAAGGTTACCAAAAATTAGCAAATTGTTATTTTGAATTTTTTACATTTTACAAAAAAAAACCAGATTTCTTTCAATGTAACATGATTAGTTATATGACATTGATAAATGTTCTAAATAATAGGCTATGGAATTATGGCAGATGTAATTATAATAGAAACTGATGTTAATTTAAATAGTTTCTACAGTTATGTTTGTAATTACTTTACTATTTCTAAACCCGTGGCATTCCAGTTGTTTAATTAAAAATAAATGAATTACAGAACAGGATATAATCAGATGAATTTTATACTTGTGCCATATATCTAAACTCAATTTTTTGTTTGATCGGAAGCCTCTTCATTGAATGAAATGTCATTCTTAAAAGGCTAGAGTTTTAATTTAATAATTTGAACCTCTGATGGAGAATCATGTGTAGGGCCTGTAATTTAGCATTTGGCATGTCTTGATTTTTTTTTTTTTGCTTCTCAAATGAGCAATACCTCTAAACCAGTATTTCTCAATCTTAGCAACTTTAAGATATATGAACTTTAACTCCCTGAAATCTGACAGGGAAATTGTGAAAGTTGAAGTCCATATATCTTAACGTTGCTGAGGTTGAAAAACCTGCTTTAGAGTTTTGCAACATAGGAGCAGGCAACCTGCAGACTACAGAGTTGTGAATTCCTGTTGGTTGTTTTATATGTTATGAGAAGTGTGTTTATCTGAGCATGTACAATTTTCCTTTTATTGGTTCCCCCCCCTTTTTTTTTAGTGTAAGCTACCCAGTCACATTGGAGTTAAGTGACTTATAAATAAATGAATAAATATGACCCATCCACCACCCGAATTGCATGAGAAACTCATACATATTCATTCCAAATTTCAAAAGTATACCTGCACTCTTGCGAATTAAGCAGCGTAGTGAACATCCTATACCCAGTATTTGGAAATTACTTGGTCAATCATGTCCTGGTCACTTCGTGGTTGGACTACTGCAATGTGTTCTACCTGGGGCTGCCATTGAAATGTATCTGTGAACTTCAGATGGAGGAAAATTTAACAACATAAACAGAATACACATTACACCTCTGTTTCGCAAACTGTATTGTTACCAGTTTGCTTCCAGGTCCAATTCAAGGTACTGGTGTTGACCTTAAAGCCCGTCATAACATGGGGACTGGGTTACCATCCCACCCATCTAGCACAAAGGGCATGTTATGAGTGCTATAATCTAATGAACTACATTTGGCTGTGGAATCTTCTTCCCTCTGAAGTGAGGCTGGATTCATGACTTCTGAGTTTTCAAAGGTCTCTTAAGACCTGGTTTTATCAGGGGACAGATGAACTCCATTATTACTAACATCCTTTCATCTGCTGTTTCTTCATTCTTGCTCTGTTTCTATACTCTTTGTTATGATTTTTATGTTTTTAAAGAATTAATAATGGTAATGTTTTTAGGTATTTATTGACTATTTCACTTTGTTATATGCTGCCCAGTGTTGCTTGTTTGGTGAGTTGAAAAGCTATATAAATTGAACTAATAAATAACTAAAAACAATTTTCATTTCCTAAATTGAACTAGGTAACTAAACCTATCCATTTAATCCTATAATTAAAGAAATGGGAGGGGGGCAGACAAGAAGCAGTTGATGGCAATGAATGTTAGCATTTGCAATCATATTAATAGCATTCCTTTTATAGCACATTATATATGTTTTGGCATGATGGCCTAGAGGTGGATCTCTCGCCTCACAATTAGAAGGCTGTGAGTTCGATCCTAGAAAGGAGCAGATATTTCTTTCTCTGGCGCAAAGAGAAAATATCTGCTGCGAACTATGCATAGGCATCAGGACTGGCATCTGGCCAGTAAATGCTTCGCTCCATTCAGTCACCCCAACTCCACCCTGATGCAAGGGCATTAAAAGGAAAAAATATGTCTTGGATAGCAATAATTAATAGCAAATATGTGGCTCTTCTTAAATCTTCTTTGTTCATAATTCACAGTGCTTTGTTGATAAAAAATATCAACCTTTTGCTGGCTTCAAAGAAAAATAAATGCATTTTATAAGAAATGGACTCTATTTAAACAAGAAATGTTTAGACGAAGTGTTTTAGACTGTTGGCAATGTATTCCAATAGCAACCATATTTACCTCATTAACAGTCATAACAGCTATAGGGACAGATGATCACGTTTCCTAAACAGTACAAAACAAATACACATCTTTCCCAATATCCTTAGAAGAGGCATACAGTACATTGTATGCCAACCAAACCTTACATTCTCTAGTCCAGGCCAAATTCCTGGCTCATGGGCCAGCTGCATCACGTGCTAGCCATACCCATGCCCAGTTTAGCAAAGGGGGAAATAGTCCCAATACGTCACATAACACTGCCATGACGACATGAGTTTGACACCCCTGCTCTAGTCTGAACCTGCTTATTCAAAGTTTGTGCCTGCACAGAACAGCAGTCCTGATCTCTTGATATGATGTTTTGTATGACACAAAGAGTGAAAAAGCAGCAAAATTAAATAAATCACTTTTGTTGTCGAGGCCACAATGGTGTGAGGATGGAAAGAAAGGACTCAATTGCAGCCCTCAAATGCAGCACCTAGGGAAGTGACTCAGCCTCTGACAATCAGTTCCATTGCACTAAACTTGAATTTGGCCAAAAGGTTGAGAATCAGTTCCACTGCTTTCAGGAAAGTTGTTATAATTTCTTTTAAGTACCACTTTTCTCTGCACAAAAGCTATTCAATTGGCCTATTTGAAATGTCCTCATCTTCTGTTCCCAAACAAGGAAATTAAAGCTCTTAAGAAAAACATTTTTAAAGTAATGTAGCTCAAAAACATCTGCACCATTTTCTGTGGAATGTGGCCTGCTTGTGAATGTTTATTCTGTTGATTTCAGTTAATGACAAAGAAATCATTACAAGTGCTCTTTGCTTTCCCCATATTACAATATCAGAATGGAGTCCTGTTCTTCTAAGTTCCTCCTGCAATCTGGTCATTGAATTGAATCAGCTAACATCTAAAGCAATCCATGACACGAGCTTGATTTAGCTACTTGCAAAGCTCTGGATTAAATCACACAGTCTTATTCTGGTTCAGTTCAGACACTTAGATAAAGATTTGAATAATAGTTCTGTTGCATTCATTCTTAGAATCCAGATTATATGAATTCAGAAAGTACAATAAAACCGTTCATTTGTTTATAAAATTTATTGACTGTCTAACTGATAATTCCTTAATACTGAGGTCAGTGTGCATCTTGATCCAAATACCTAAAACATTGGTCAAGCACAATGATGAACACTAGAACACCTCTAAGTGGCAACTGCCCAATTGATTTTCAATAGAAACTAATTTCTCACATGATTTCCAAATCTTGTAGGATTTCAGCATTATTATATAATATTGCAGGACACTCATAAGGAGGTCAAAAATTTCAAAAGTTAGTGTTCTCACATGGATTCTGATCAGTGATGGGTTTCAGGAGGTACGCCTCGGTACGGGTGTAATGGAACCAGCCCGGAGCACCGGATACCCACCTGACACTTCTTACCATCCTTTTACATCTTCAGCGCATGCGCATAGCACATACAGCACCCGCGCAATGCTCCGCTGAGCAGCTGGAGCATCATGAAGGCTCACAAAACCGCCAAGACACAGGCACGTGCTGTGTGTGTCCACATGGATGCTGGCAAGCCCATTCCAACTGTACCAGTTGGAACGGAATCCGCAACCCACCACTGATTCTGTTATATTGCCAATTCATCATGAAATTTTGCATTTAGTGGTAGGGACAACCGCCATTCTACACAGCGTATAATATTTAACTTGGTAGTCATTCCAGACGAAGAGATAAGAACCTATCCATGAAGAGTAGCCAGGAATTACAATGGAAATGTATGTATCTTCTGGTTGCCAAGAAAAGAATGGATAACATTTCCTTCTTAGAAATGAAATATAGTGATTCCTGCAGGATCCAATCTGAGTCAGTCACTGGGTATCAGAAGTTTTATATTCTGAGCTTTCAGGCTCATGATGAAGCCCATCTTCAGGGAATTTTTCTCTAGCCAGGTTGCAACATTGTCCTGGGACACATATATTTGCCTTCATTCCATAGCAATTCCTATACAGCCAGATATCTGCCTGGAGCTTCCTATCTGCTTGGCCAGTCCTTTACCATGAAAGTTGAAAAATATAGGTTCATATCCTTGCATGCATCCATGGATATAACATCAAGCCTCACTGTAATGGAATGGTCTTTTGAATTTATTGTAGAAGGGGAGTTAAGACGGATTTCAGCATTAATTATTAATATTTCTCCGATCTTTCAATTTCCTTTGAAATTGTAACTCTGTGTGGTATTTTTCAATAGTTTTGTGTTTGAAATTCTCTTTTATGTTACTGTAAAAGTTGCGATGAAAAGAAAACATATATGGGAGCTACAAAAAAGTTGTGAATTCATGCTGGATATTTAATGACCACAGTGATATGAAAAGGCAAGATTTGGTGTGGGCGAAGAAAGTAATTAACCTCTTTTTAAGGTTTTGAGTTTCTGAGCATAAATTGATCCATTAAAAGTTACAGATCAATAAACCAAAAAAAATGCTTGAGATGTTAATTGAAGAAAGTAAAAGTCATTTTAATAAAAACATACGTGTGTGTGTGTGTGTGTGTGTGTGTGTGTGTGTGTTTTGTTAGACCAGAAGACAGAACTATAACTAGACTAACAGACGTAGCTATGAATACCAATTACACATGTCTGCAAAAAAATTTTTTATTGAGAGCTGTTTTGGTTATTCCACGTAATCTTTATGTTTTTTGGTGCGCTGAATCTGAAAATGACCTTTATTTTGTCATAGTTACCTAAATTGTCAGGAAACGTGATGTCCTATGTTAAATAAGGCAATACCTCAAAATAAATGGAAATAGACTTATAAAATTAAAGTTTTATTACAATATTTTCATAAAAATCCTTTTTTGAACTGAAATGAGCTCACCTACACACACTAAACTCGATTCTTCTTCCTTGTGAGGCTCCTCTTGATGCATTTACGCTTGTGAGTAACATCTGGAATAAATTTGAAGACAATTTTGCATGTTGTGGCAAATCATGACGTCTAGGAGTTTTTTCAATATTTTATTTGTTTTCAGCACACCAAAATACTTGGAAATTAGATGAAAATAATCAAACAGCCTTTTAATCACAGACCTGTGTTACAATAGACAAATTAGGTCAGATGTATGGTGTAGAAGAATATGACAGTGATCATTTGTTAAGTAGCCATCTGTTAGATCTATATTAATTATATTAAAATTTTGTGGAAATTAACAGTTGCAGTTATCATTCACATTGACAGATATGTTGGGCTGACTATGGGAATAGGTGGCAGCTTTTATAAGATAGCTTCAGAAATACAAATATGCCGATTTTTTCTATGCTAGTAAGCATAGAAAGATTTGGAAAATTTGTGGCTCCTTGGGTAATGTTCCTGAATTCCTAATATGACTTGCATTCTTCCTTTGAAGTCTGCTGTCCTCTCAGAAAAGCTCACACTGTAGTTATTTGAGGAAATATCTGCATTCTAGACTGCCTTGTTGTCAGAGCTCTACTTTGGGTAAAGAAAAAATTGGGATTTAGAAATGGGATGGGGAAGACTTTGCGTTTGAAAATTCTTCTTTTCAAATGTTCTTCACTGATTGAAAACATAAGATGAGATATTGGGACAGTCAGTGGGAGGATCTTTAAAAAATATGAATAGAGTGGGGGGAGTACAAATATATCTTTACCTTCACTTTTGACTTTTTGGTCTCCTGTTGAGAGGATGGTGAACAACCTCACAACTCTGCCTTTGGAATTTCTTATGCAGTAGAATTGCCCAACACAGTGAGCATTTTATGCACCACTTTATTTTTTACCTGTGGAATCCTATACTTTCTCAGCATTGAAAAAGATGTAAATGGACGTTGTTCTTAAAAATTTTAACTTCCTTAAGCTGTCTTCCTTTGAATCTTGAGTAAGGCAAAAGAAACTCTGTGACAATTCAGTGACCCATAGACAGGTCATAGTCAGAAAATATACTTATTCACTCACTTACTTATTACAGTATATGAATGTATATAATTGCCCAACTTAATCAAATGTCTCTGGGAGCCTAACTGACTGTTGGTTTTGTTCACTGCAGACCTAACCAACTGGTGCAATTAAGTATGGA
This sequence comes from Thamnophis elegans, assembly GCF_009769535.1. Lineage (NCBI taxonomy): Eukaryota > Metazoa > Chordata > Lepidosauria > Squamata > Natricidae > Thamnophis > Thamnophis elegans. Next base: position 87,652,246 of record NC_045542.1, read on the forward strand.
TTAATTAGGTAAATATGATTAGATAGATAGATGATAGATTAGATAGATAGATAGATAGATAGATAGATAGATAGATAGATAGATAGATAGATAGATAGATAGATAGATAGATAGATGATAGATAGATAGATAGATAGATAGATAGATAGATAGATAGATAGATAGATAGATAGATAGATAGATAGGCAAAGAGCCATAGTACGCAGTGTTAGGATGCAGTACTGCAAGAGGTTCAATTCTCACTGGCGCAAGGTTGACTCAGCCTCCCGTCCTTCCAAGATCAGTAAAATGAGGATGCAGGCTGTAGGGGGAAACATGCTGACTCTGTAAACCATGGAGAGGGCGGTAAAGAACTGGGAAGCAGTATATATGTAAGTCTAAGTGGTATTGCTATTGCTATACAGAGATATGGATCTAAAACACAAATGGAGGGGTCTTAGTCAAAAAGATTATCTCCACTTCTCAGTGGAGAGGCTCAAACTCTTCCCAGATCATCAAGATCTCAGTCTTTGGGTTGCTGAGTCCAACTCCAAGCAAATGCTAGTAACTTTATCTGAAATATACTAAGAATAAGTCTCATTAAAAACCTTGTAGAGATTCTACCACATCCTGATATGGGGTTTATGTATTTGTTTATTTATTTACATTACTGGGATTACTTGGCTACACACATATCACAGTGCAGAAAGGGTAGAAAAAAAGAAAGAGGGAGATATCAAGAGAAAGAAAGAAAGAAAAAAAGAAAAAGAAAGAAAGAAAGAAAGAAAGAAAGAAAGAAAGAAAGAAAGAAAGAAAGAAAGAAAGAAAGAAAAAGAGAAAGAAAGATCTTGCATGCCCTATCACTTACTTTAAATCATTACATTATGTGATATGGGCATGACAGGTGCATAGTTCCATCTTTAGTTTGAACCTAAACATCTTAAAGCTGCCTCTTCAATGCTTCAAATAACTTTGACCTCATGGTTGAACAGTGGGTGATATTCACCATTGCAGAGTGATAGGGAAGACCGCCCTACTCATCTCTTTCCATGCTCTCATTTGGATTTTTAAAAAAAACTTTCTTAAATATATTCTTCTTTCCTTTGGGCTATTATCTGAGCTTGACTTTCTCTTCCCCTTATCTGTTAAGCTGAATAAATATGCTAGAGAGACATTTGAATAATCCTCTTCATGTTAGACTAGCATGTCATTTCAATCCCATTTGTAAGCTTTCAGCAGAGGTGCATTTGGTCTCTGTGCCACGTCTTAGAAAGAGCAACCACAGTGCTAATCAATGATTTACTCTGGTTAAAGCCATTCTAAGTTATTGGAAGTAATTCATGTACCCACTAATATGCATGCTGTTTATAATGCTAGACATGGCTGGGAGAAAATGCAAGTTGGGTGTTCACTTGCCTGAAAGCATTCTAAATGTGCAAAGTTGTTTATCTCAAATAATCATGGAAATTGTCTAGAATTATGTGGAAAACCAAACTAAATCCTCCCAGTATTTTTTTTATAAATGCTAATATTTAATCCAAGTAATGACTGATTTGTACCCTTCACATTGTAAGATTCACGTTAGATTAACAGTTTGTGTTTCATTAAAAAAAAAAAGCTTTATTTCTCAAAATATTGCTGCAAATTCTTTTTTTACTCATAAAATAAAAGTTCAGGGGGAAGCCTTTATAACAATCATGGATCTATGCTGCTTGCGCTAAAAATAGAGAGAATATAAAATATCTTTGCATCAGTAAATGCTCTTAATGCAGTAATGTATATAGCAACAGAATATTGCTGTGACATTTATTTTAGCAAGTTCAAAAGCAATCATTTCCTTTTTTTAAACAATTATACAAGGTAGAAATAGTCCAGGCTGCTGGTTCTTAGAGAAGTGTCTATGAAGATTCTCAATTATCCAGGTCATGGTTGTCCCGAAGTTTGCTTTCAAGAGGCAACTGGAGTTCTGGTTTTTCTTTGAAGACTTTTCGCTTCTCATCCAAGAAGCTTCTTCAACTCTGACTGGATGGTGGGGAATGGAAGGATTTGTACTCCTTCTTAGAGAAGTATATTTCCTTGCAGGAATACAGTCTGTGCAAACAACAGAGATACAATTTAAGACTTTGCTGTTTGTATAGCATTGAATCTCTTTGCTGATATTGTATTAAGTTTCAAACGTTTGGATTACTTCAGTAAAGAAATACTTAAGGACAACTACAATAACTTCCTTCCACTTTAAAAGTTTACGCTTTATTTATAAATATTGAGATTACATGCATTTTTGCTTATTAACATTTAAGTATTCTTTTAGAAGGTAGATTCAATTTATTTTTTTTTATAAAAAAGCTAATGTAATTGCATTTTTACAACCCTGCATTTGCTGGTTTGTTGATATTTTGGCTATTTTAAAGTCAAGAAGTGGAAAGGAAGAATGGAAATTAAAATGTTTTTATATCATTTGCTATTTCTGTTTTCTGATTGATCAGAAGCATTGTATTGAGGAAGAAATCATTCACCTTTTAAAATATAATTGACTCATGTTACATAGTAAGCATTTTCCCCCCAAATTAAACACTTACCGGTACATTATTGCTGGTATAACTATCTTTAGGAGATGGAGCTGAAGCAGCAACCTTTTCCAATGCCTTGTCAACTTGCAGTTCTTCCCTTTTTAATTTGCAGTTTTATTTCTTTCCTCCCTTTGATTTCATTGGAAATTAATGGAGTACATCTGCACAAGGCTGATAGAGTCCTTCATTTATTCTAGGTATATGTCGAAGCTTTTATTTATGGAGGAAAAGTTCAGGAGATAAAAATGGAGAATTAAAACTTAAAAGATTAAAAAAATAGGAGAAACACCATTCCCATCAGAACAGATACACTCAGATATATTTCAGCCGTTTTGAAATGGTACACAGCAGCCTGCTATGAGTGTACTTTGCTTATTTGTCTCTTTCTAGTTTTAATGGAACGTTTGAAAAGTATCCATTTTTCACTCAGATGCTGTTCAGTTTCCTCCTTAAGTTTGGTAGCTAACTGATGGGGGAAAGTAGCAGATGGATTCCTTTATTTTTTTCCCTGTTACTTGCAACACACTATTCATAGCAGCATATATGAGTCTGAGAGAAAGACCATTTGTCCTAAAGGGGTCATATATTTCTACTTAAGATGGTGGGATCCACAGCATATGTATAAAACTCCTCTCCTGTCTCCTTTTTCTAGCCTTTTTCTTGTGGTTTCGGTACATTTCCATTTTGATATAGAATGCTCTATGGCTTTGGCAATAAGGTAGTTACTTACCGTATATACTCGAGTATAGGCCGACCCGAATATAAGCCGAGGCACCTAATTTTACCACAAAAAACTGGAAAAGTTATTGACTCGAGTATAAGCCTAGGGTGGGAAATGCAGCAGCTACCGGTAAATTTCAAAAATAAAAATAGATACCAATAATGTTTTTGAATATTTATTTCAAAGAAAAACAGTAAACTAGCGGTGTATTCAATGAAATACTTCACTCACCTCATGATGCTGATGTCCCGCTGTGATGATGATGTCCCGTGCAGCCGCGGGAGTGATGTCCCGCCTCCTATGACACACGGCACAGTGATTCCTATCATTGGATCACTGTACCAGAGGAGGTGGGACATTGCTATGTGGCTGCTTGCCATAACAAGGAGGAGGTAGGACATCGTTGCAGAGCGGCAGGAGGGGGAGGAAGGGGAATCGTAAGACAGCCCTGCATTACATTAGAACGTGAGGAGGGGGGATGGTGCGGTGCGCGCTGCGCGGCAAACTGACACAGAGGGAGGGGAAACTCACAGGGGCACTGGGCCATTCACGAGTGTCACCCAGCGGCATGGCCCCGCCCCTTTTTCTCCTCCATTTCGGGCAAATTTTTCACTGACTCGAGTATAAGCCGAGGCGGCTTTTTTCAGCCCAAAAAGTGGGCTGAAAAACTAGGCTTATACTCGAGTATATACAGTACTCCAACAAGACCAACTTCCTTCAAAGAGACCCTCCAGGTATTCCCACATTATTGTGCAGTGAAGGGACTGAGGCTAGAATATATCTATTCTTAAACAGCCCGCCTCTAGAAGTTAGACTGTTTCCTTTGGGAATAGCTTTTAGAAGGTAGCAAAGTTGAATCTTACCTAGAGGGAGTGAGGATGCAATCCTTCACCATCACTATTTATCCTTCATTGTTACTGTTATGGGTTCATTGCACAGTCTATCAGATGTTTTAGACTGGATTTGACATTTTTATCCAACTATCAAGTCTTTCCCAAGGACCTGGGACAGACAGCAGTTGTTGTATAATGGTGTTAAAAGTATCATCGCTAGGATATAAACTGTTCCTAGTAAACTTACCTTTTGCAATTGACCAATGGTGATTTTGTCAATGCCTGTGGTGTTCAAGAGATGCTTCATACATTTTGGGATTGCACCCAAGGGGCATGTTGTTATTGGTATTATCTTTACTTTCTTTTGCTACAATACTATTTGTGTCAGTTTTTATATTATGTGATATGTTTCCAGTCCTTTCTATCCTGTTCTGCTGTCTCCAGATATTGCAATGTTCACTATCTAGACTTTTTGTCTTTCTTATCAATAGTTGTTATTTCTGGGGTGTTATGTGCCTCAGAGCACTTTAGCTTTTTCATTTTCTATTACTTTTTCTGTTCTATTACTTTCTCTCTCTTTTTTGGTCCCACCAGTTCTTGCTTCCAGACAAAGTAATATTTCTGCAGATATTCCAATACACCATTGTTGCTTCTTCCTCATGCCTTAGTTTATCATTAGTTTGTGCAATCTTTTTGCAGCAGCAAACTAGGTGATCCACTATTCATTCAGCTTCTTTGCAGAGGCAACATCTGCTGTCTGTTGGTGCCATATCTTCTCAATTCTGCTTTATATGATTTTGTTCTTAAGCTTGGTCTTGTGTGGTCAAATTAGCTCCTCTCTCTCTTACTTCAACTTTCCTTCTCTTAGCCATTGTCAGTTCTTATAATTATCTGCTTTGCTTGCTGTGTGTGTATATATGTGTGTGTGTATGTGTGTTCTAGTCATGTAATACTTTGCCTTGCTATGTCAGTTTTGTATTGTTCATTTGACCTTTTTATTTATTTATTTATTTATATTGCCGCCTATTCGCCGATGAGAAACTCAAGGCAGCTTACAGAATAAAAGCCACATTTAAAACAATAAAAACTAACAAAAAGAATCAAATAAATTAATATAGTATAATATAACAAAATCACCTTTCCTCCACCCCACTCCAGTGACATCAGATCACATGAGCCATTTAAAGGGCTCTGTCCTGCTCTAGGTTTCCCAGGCCTGCTGGCAGAACCAGGTCTTCAGTGCCTTCCAGAAGAGTATTAGAGTGGGGGCTATTCTAATCTCTGGGGGAATTATGTCCCAAAGAGAAGGAGCCACCTCTTCTTCTGGGTTCCACCAGGTGTATCTCCCTCAAGATGGGACATGCAACATTCTGGGACTGTACAAAACCATGGGGGCTGCCACATTTTGCACCAACTGGAGCTTCTGGATGCCCTTCAAGGGCAGCCTATATAGGAAATGTTGCAATTGTCAAGACGGGAAGTGACTAGGACATGAGTGACTGTGATTAGGGAGTGTTGGTCCAGAAAAGGCCATAACTAGTGCACAACCCGCAGTTGCTCAAAGGCCCTCCTGGCCACGACTGCCACTTGCTCTTCTAAATTATGCTCAGAGTCTGTTTGGGGTAGTGCCACCCTATCCAAGACCAAAGGTGGGAATTCTCCCTGAGCCAACTTTGTTTATTACTTTGTTTCTTACCATTATTATGATCATTGTTGTTTGAGATGCTTTGGATTTGGGCATTATGATGACTATGGATTATTATTAATATTATTACTTTTTCTTATGGTTTCATTATGTTTGGTGTTTGGTTTTCTTATGGTGAATGTTTTAATTGCATTTGATTTTTTGATACACTACCAAGAATCAGAATAATTCTGCATTACACATAAATACATAATTTAATTACATGTCTAATGGAAGACAATTATGAGATATAAGTGATGGGAGATTCTGCTGGATAGAATCTGTTGTTGTTGTGCTTGTTGTTATTATTACTATATATAGCAAGATGAAATCAGAGCAGCTAGTTCTTTAACTGATGTTGGCCTTCCTACGCATAAAGTTATTATTATTTAGTTATATGTTATGCTACTCAACCTCTAGCAATTCTGGGTGCTTCACAGGAGAACAACATTAAAAAGAATTTTAAAAAACCCAACATAATAAAAAAGAAATAAAAGACAGCAAAATTGATAGGAGCAAAAACAATCTAAAAAGGCCTTCAGCTGTCCTTGCCAACCATGATGACTGACTGTTCTTGGGACAATGTTGTGCCATTCCAATTCTCATTTAGCAATAGCAATAGCAATAGCAGTTAGACTTATATACCGCTTCATAGGGCTTTCAGCCCTTTCTAAGCGGTTTACAGAGTCAGCATATTGCCCCCAACAACAATCCAGGTCCTCATTTTAGCCACCTCGGAAGGATGGAAGGCTGAGTCAACCCTGAGCTGGTGAGATTTGAACAGCCGAACTGCAGAACTGCAGTCAACTGAAGTAGCCTGCAGTGCTGCATTTAACCACTCCATTTAAGTGCTCCATTTAAATGCAGTGCTGCATTTAACCACCTCGGCTCTTTACAGAGTTAAAAAAAGACATCATAGTCCTTTTTCATCCAATGTTGTTCATCTTTTCTTTTTCTTTATGCTTTAATAGATATTTAAAAGATAGCACTAAGTATATGAAGACAAGAAGAAGGAAACAACTCGAAAAGAGCATAGAAGTTGTATAAAATTAAATTAACTTCTTAAGATGACATTAGGATACTGTTGCACATTCATTTGTGATTTGAGAATCATTATTAAGACTGAGTCAATCCTCAATAATTAAATATAGTAGCCAGTGGAATGTAAGCCAGAATGAGCCATTAGCAAAACTTTCAGTCTAATCTAAAAATGTTATGGCTTTTTAATGATTAAGGCAGAAGCTAATATACTATGATCTCAACCCATTTCATGCGGCAGGAAAGCAGTAACAATACAATGGCCTTGGTTTTCTTTTTAACTCATGAGATTTTTCATACTGAATAGTGGGTAATGCATTTTTCCAATATTGATAAAATTGAAAACAGATTGACCAGAGATAAACACACAAAAGTTGTTAGTTGCTGTTGAGAGAATTTTTCCACTCACCCACCCGCTTATTTGCAAGCATTTCCTGCTGAAGATTAATCTGATCTGATACCTCGATCTGTTTGCTAGTCACTATTGTGCTTCCTAATGAATGACAGCAGGCCCTTCAGCTTGTGGATTTTAAAGTAAAGATTACAGGCTGTTTCATTTACAGCAAAATAAAGCTTCATTTTCCATGCCCTGTGATGTTCTTGTACATTTGCTTATATGCAGCATGGATGGCATACATAAGTAGATTCACAGCATGTGTTTGCCCTTCCGGTGAGAAGAGATTTGCAGTCCCAGATTATTGCAGCTGGCATTTCAGATTAGATCTTAATTTGTTTGTTTGGAATTTTGAATTGCTATAAGAGACTGGATACTTGAAAGGCATTCAAAAAAATGCAAGACATCTGTTGTTCTTCTCTAAAGAGAATGTAGTATGAGGCACTATTCCCCCCCCCCACTTTCTACTGAAATTGCTGCCTAGATCACAGTAACATAAAATAAGTTTGTTTTCCCTGCTATATTTCATTTCTCTATTAATGACATCATACTGGCCCGCACCAAAGTAGATTTTCATCCTCCATCTCTGGCTCATAATCAAGTCTTCATGTTAATGTATGCTGGTAATCCCCATCTAAATGGCAAGCACAGCTAAGATAAAGACTATTCTACCAGGCCAGCAGACTCCAAAGGGATAGTATTTACCAGGAGAGTGCACTATTCACTGTCATACCTGGAAAATTAACAGCAACCAAACTGTACCAATGAAAGACTTCCAGTATACAGGCACTTATTGCCAATTATCTTTGATTGATTGATTATGCATTGTCAAGTCAATGTCATATTTTAGTGGTAAAATTAATAGACCTTTCAGTGACTCAGTTATGTATCACTTGGAAACTCCGAGCTTCTAACCATACCCTGAAGTCATAAAAAGCTTCTGTCGTTGTTGTTTTTTAAATGGTAAGGGAATAATTATGTGCCTGGAGCAATCACATTATTTAAATCTCAAGGTGTTTTCTATATGTCATGTATACAGTACAGAATTGTGTTAGAAGCAACTCAATCAAAATTCCTGAGATCTATGAGAATTATTTGCAAAACCCACCTGCATATATTAACCCATTGTAAATACTCTTTCTAACATGCATGCAACTGAATCAATACCTTTCTTTTAAAAACTCTGCTTTCTTGTGGAAGCCAAAGATATAATTGAGGCAGTAACAATAAATTATCGCACCTTGTCTATTTCAGTCCTGGAGAGAAAATTCAAAACTGTCTCTTATAATGATCAATTTTGCCTTTGTAGAAATAGTGGAATCCTTAAGTGATGTTTTATTACATTGACTCGTGTATAGAGATATTAGAAAAAAGTATATTGCACCTGTTTTGGCAGAATTCCAATAGTCATATATTTAATGATATGATTCTACAATTTCACAGTGGCCAAATTCTATTATGCTACTTTCAAGACTAGAAGTCAGATTCTGACTCAGCAACATAAATAGTCAGTTCCTTGATAAGAATTTGAGTTTCTCTTTTTGCCTGGCTTTTACACTATCCTCCACCTGTGAGGCATATAGGCTTTTTCACTTTTGCATTATTTGGTCTATGATGATAAATTGAATAAATTTATAGAGAACACACACACACACACACACACACACACTTCTCCTTTGCTAACAGGAGGAGGAGGAGGAGGAGGAGGAGGAGGAGGAGGAGGAGGAGGAGGAGGGGTGGACTGGACTACTGCAATGTGCTCTACATGGGGCAGCCGTTGAAGAGCATTCAGAGACTCCAGCTCGTCCAGAATGCAGCCGCGTGAGCGATTGTGGGTGCACCTCGATATACCCACGTTACACCTATCCTCTGCGAGCTGCACTGGCTGCCTATTGGTCTTCGGATACGCTTCAAGGTGCTAGTCATCACTTATAAAGCCCTTCATGGTATTGGACCTGGGTACTTGAGAGACCGCCTGCTGCCAATTACCTCCCAAAGACCCATTACATCACACATAAGCCTCCTCCGGGTTCCATCTTCTAGCCAATGTCATTTGGCTTCTACCTGGGGGAGGGCCTTCTCTGTGGCGGCTCTGGCCCTTTGGAATGAGCTCCCCGCAGAGATTCGGACCCTCACCTCTCTCCAGGCCTTCCAAAAAGCCGTTAAAACCTGGCTGTGTCGGCAGGCCTGGGGTCTTTGAGTTCCCTTCCCCTCTCGAATCGTGTGGCTGTTGGTTGTTTTAAATTCCCTGTACTTTTTGCTGTAGTTCTTGTGTTTCCCTTCCCCTCCTTTGGGTTTGTGCGCCGTCCTGAGTCCCTCCGGGAATAGGGCGGCATATAAATAAAATGAACCTTGAACATTGAACCTTGGTGATAAAGGAAGGATAAAGAGTAGCTACACTAAGAAAAGAAAGAAGGAAGGAGACACCAGGGAGCACATACTGTATGTATAAAAGTGAACTGAGGGAAGGAGATAGATAGATAGATGGATAGATAGATAGATAGATAGATAGATAGATAGATAGATTATATATATATGTGTATATATATATATATATATATATATATATATATATATATATATATATATATATATATAGAAAAGAAAATGAGTTAAAGTGTTTTTAGGCATTACAAAGGAGCTAACTCGCCAATCAAACGGGTTAATCTTTAAAACCATTCTTACACATATTTGCATCTCTTTCTTATTCTTTTGTTTTCAACAGCTGCTTCTAGCGTCATATAAGCGGATCTACCATCTTTATTTTGGGGGAGAGTCAACTTTGCCAGGACCCCAATGAATTTGCTTCCCCCCAGAAGTCACTTATTGTGCTGTATAAGATTGCTGTCAAAAAATACAAAGATGTATATTATAACAATTAATAACATATTCCAAATTCTATGTTGTATTCCTTAAATCAGCTTGCAGGGTCAACATGTTGATGTCTAATGCTACAAAAGCAGGCTTTCAGAAACATGTCTTTGATCTGACTAAAATAAGTTTTCCTTAGTTGGGCTGCAGAAACGAGAGCAACCAATAGGTGACAGCAGATAGAGCTTCCTTTGCTTCTTGCTACCATCAAGCAATGTTTGGGGCAGGGAAGGTGTTTGTTTGTTTTTCTGTATATTTCAGTCCAGATCTGAACCTAAAATCCACAATAATTTGAAAAAGTTGTACTTTTCTAAAATAATATAATTAATAAAGATGGTTCTAGAATCAGAAATTTAGAAAAAAAATTTAAAAAATTGGGTAACACTGAAAGTTTTCCAAAGTCTACCTTTACTTCAAAAACTCAGAGAAAACGTAATGATTTCTTACATATACATCTGATGAATTTCTGCCTGATGCACTGTGACATTAGAAATAACATAGAAAAGTAATTGAAGTGGCCCGTAATTGATAACTAATGGCTTACACCTGAAGCCTTTCTCCATAATTCACTACAAGTTGACATCCCAGCACTGTAGAATGGAACATACAATGCACATAATGTTCATTCAGAATGTCAAGAAATGAAACAGTATCATTGAGTAGTTTTATAGTGAACAGTTCAAATCCATAATTAAAATTTTACTTTCCTAAGTATTGTATGAATTATTGAGAGGTCAGTGACTGCGTTCTCAGAATTTGTCATGTTTGCTCTATAAACTGTATTAAACCTTAATGGCAAATATGGAGCAATGACATTGCCCATTGGTATACTGTGCAACTACTCCCAATTCCCTTAAAGAACTTTAGCTCATTACATATAATAATGTATAGAAAAGTATCATTGTTCTGATTTAATAGATTAAATTCTAATAAACTAATGTTCATTTCAGTATTCTTGCCTTAAGTGTTCATCAATGAGTTATGTTTTCCAATATAATAGAAGTCAAGATTATCATAGTCCATTTTTAATGAATCTCAAAAAAAAAACCTAAAATAAGTATTAGTGAACATTTGCCTTTTTTATGTGACTAAAATACTCCTCTAAATTTCTAGTTGATAAGCAACTGAACTCTATATGACTTCTGTTGAAATAAATTAGTTAAGATGAGAAACAATTTCCCCTGCATGCTGAAGCAGACTTTTGACAGTAACAACTTCCTCCAGTGACTTCCTAAATTAATTTTATTCTACTGGTGACATATTCTGCTTTTCTATAGGATACCGTGAAAAAATGTCAATATGCATTAACAGAAATCTTAGATAGATAGGCACACAGACAGACATGAGAGAGAAAGAGAGACAGAGACAGAGACAGACACAAAAAGAGAAGAAGCGATTATAGATGAAATACTAGTTTACTGTTATTGTATTTATATATGTGTGTGTGTGTGTGTGTGTGTGTGTGTTTTATTTGTGCTGATAAATAAACATAACAAAGGCAACAGTAAAAAATATTGGGTTTCTGTCGTGATGGACTCTTGTGACGAGCCGATTGACAGATGATGGAACCATTAGCTTCCTCCCATAATTGGGGCTTACCAGGGGTTGTGACACTCTCTCTCTCTCTCTCTCTCTCTCTCTCTCTCTCTCTCTCTATATATATATATATATATATATATATATATATATATATATATAAAACTGGATGTGTGTGTCTGTGTATGTTCCAGTGTAATTCTGGAACACCTCAGGCAATTTCAACCAAACTTGTTGCACAAATGACTTACTCTCTGGAGACAAATATTGTGGTGGGTAAGACACCCCTAACACCCCTTGTGGTGTGTGTTCTGTTAAGATGCAGCCTGTTGTGCCTTTAAATGGCTTCTACTGTACTGCCATAAAATGGTTTCTACTGTATAGCGCAGTAGAGTTGCCATCGTAACAGCTTCACAGTACTCCACAAGGGGGTCCTTCTAGTAAGGGGAAAAATCCAACATTAGAAATTATATTTGGTCCTGACATTTTCCCCCTATAAAAAATACTCGGATAATGCCAGGTTATCAGCTACTGAGTTTGTATTTATGCCTGTTCCTAATTATATTAACCAGCAGCATTCCCTGTTTACAACAACATGCAAAAAAGAAATAAATCCGTTACATGCAATAACTTTCTTATAGACAACTTCTAGCAAAAGATTAACAAAAATAATTTCTGGTGATATAGGTGTTAAACATGTACTATAATTATAGAAGCACTGCCTTTCCTTTGTTCCTTCTGCTCAGAGTGGTGCCTCCTTTCCCTGTCTAGAGGTGATGGATCAGCTTGTAAGTGCAAGTGTTCTTACAAAGCTATACAAAGAGGAATAACATTGAAAATGGCTTTTTATTTGATCCTGTCCTTTTAAGTTCAACAGTCAAGGTTTGGGTAACTTTTTAGTGTTCTCCATTATAAAGAGATAATCAAAGAAGGACAAGAAGAATGAAAAGGGGGAGAAAATTAGTTTTTTAGCTCCCTTTTAGAAAGCAAACTTAATTTTATGATTCCAGCTAGGAAGCTTTATTACTTAAGGAGAGCTTGGCAGATTCTTCACAAGCAATCTGGGAGCGGTTTTACCAGAAAAGTCAGGCAGACTAGAATTTCTCTACTCTGAATCTAATAGCAGTATTTGCCTTGTCACATCCAGTCTAGAGCAGGTTCTTCCTGCAGCAAGCTAATATCTAGCTTCCTTCCTATATCTCTATCAGCTGTTCTCTAAAGAACACATTTTCCCCTTTCCCCATTTCCAACACATAGCCTTGTTGGCAGATGTCAACAAATTAGTTGGCGGGGTCTGTTAAAGGTCCTCTTGCAAGTGGCTAAAGAGAATGAAGCATTCTCATGAGTTAAGCTGGTGTTTGACCTCTTCATGGATGATTGGATTCAAGCTGCCATCATTCCTCTGCTCTTGGCTATGTCTTCATAAGGGATCTGCGTATTTGAGAGTGTTTGTTTCCTGTTTTTTCCTATCCCCCTTTTTCCAGTCAACATTCCAGCTGACTATTCTGCAGAAACTGAACATTCAGCATGAAGAAGGCCCAGATTAACTACATATTTACCTGGAATTCAATCCGATGAATGCAGACCAAAGATGTCCACTAAAACCTGATTTACACCTGAATTTACCACTGGAATGAAATGGAATGGAAGGACTCTGTTTTTCTATCAGGGGTGTCAAACTGGCAGCCAAAGGGCCAAATGCATCATGTGCAGGCCACACCCACCTTAGCTCTGCAAATGGAAAAAATGTCATGAAATGTCATGTGACGGCAATGTGATGCCGCGAGTATGACACCTGTGCTCTAAATGCTCTTCTATAACATCACTTCAACAAGCATTGTGTAAAAAATCCAAGACAGACTAATATAATATGGTTCATATGCAACCCCAAATTCTCTACCTCACCCTCCTTAGAACCCTGAAATTTGTTGTTAAAAATACATTTTTAATAAAATAAAATAAATATCTTATAAATAAAAGCACAGCTTGTATTTTATAGTTTCTCTACTCAAAAAAATGTCAGTGAGAGGCAACATTCCCTTCTATGATCCCAAATCATATCAGAAAATTTCAGTGATAAGTCCTATGACTTTCTAGTTGTCTTCTTTCAGCTCCAAGAAAGTTTCCATCCTTGTACTAAAATCAATAGGCAGCCTTCTAGATAACTAGAATTAATTTATATATAGTAAACAGATCTGCTGGCCTCTGTGTTTTTCTTTCTCTGGCACACATATCCACTACAGAAAAATTGCAGGAAGTTTAACATTTTCCTCTTCGTATACTTAGGTCTTCTGTCATAAAAAGAGATGACTTATATGATGTATTATGGGGAATAATTATTTAATGCTGTGTTCAGATTACTTTAAGAGACATGATCTGAACATGTGCACCTACATCTGGCCAATATTATTTTCTAAATCAACTGCCATTATACTTTTGAGAAGCTTCTTTTATTAATCCTTAGGACAATGTCTCACTATTTTATTTACCTTTTGTGAACCACTCAGTGTTTCTACATGAGAGAATAATAGTAAACTATAAATACATAAATTGTAAAGAAATATACAAATAAGAAGACCACAAAGAATCAAGATATGAAAATTGAAGTTGAAAGATTATGACATAAATTGGCCATAATGGTCCCAATGGTTATCAGCACACTGGGTGCCATACCAAAAAACCTTGGACAGCACTTAAAAAAACCATGCATTGACAAAATGTCCATTTTTTTAAAATGAATAAAAGGCAACATTACTTGTATCCACATTTACAGTATGCTATGCTGATGCATTATAACATTCTACGTTCTTGGGAAAAATTCGATCCATATGAAGACCAACAGCAGCTAAAGAACTGGAAACTGTGATTTTGCATTGTTTATATAATAATAAGTAACATTTATAAGAACTTTCATTAACTAAAAAGCAAAATAAAAATATATTTCCTTTAAAAATTATTGTTAATTTTTGAAAGTACAGCTAGCTTTGTAATCACCAATTTATTGGATACATTTCAAGATGTGTCTGTGTGTGTGTGTGTGTGTGTGTGTGTGTGTGTGTGTGTGTGTGTGTGTTGTATTTGGCCTGCCAATTATAGATCTTTCCAAATTCATGTGTATTAAACCTCATGAAACTAAAATATGTTTTATTTGTGACTAATAAAAAGTAATAAAAATGTGTGTCATGATACTGAAATCCAGTTCACCTTGTAATGCAAACACATGTTCATGATTGTCATTTGCACACATGATTTGGATGATGCATGAGTTTTGGGCATCACCTTCCCAGTATCATGTTTCCTAATAGGGTTTGGGGAAAAAGCAACAAAAAGTCACATTTATCCAGGTAGACACAAAGCATTCCAAGAAAGAATTAGGACCATGGACAGTTCTAAACTGAATTGATGAGATTATTCTGCAATTCAGCAAAATCTAAAAGAAAAACAGCTTCCTAAGTCAGGAGTTCAAACAGAAAATAAACAAAGCATAAAAAGAAATGACTTAGGTTTTTCTACCTAAATAAGGTCTTTCTGGCTTGTTCTGGTCAAATAAGTGCTTAAAGAACTCTGTGACAGTTTTGTTTCCACTTCTGTCTGAAAAAAGTGCTGTTCCTTAAAGAGACAATATGCCTCAAGTCCCTTTATAAGAAAAGAGTAAGTCTGATCTCTTTAGGCTATGGAGGTAGTGTTAAGACTGGATCAATTGTATAGAATGTGCCCAGCAAAATGTTGACTTACTGCGAACACTCTTCCTTAAGAACTAACAAGACTTTCTACCCCTGTCTCATGGCAGCCTCTTCCTTCAGGACATTTTCTTGCAATGAAGAGCAAGATTATTAGTTTCTGTTAGTGAGTCCCTACTAATCCTCTTTAATAAAAATTTGTGTGACCTAACCATCTTACAAGGTGGGATATTCTGCTGTTAACATCGGTGCTTCTATATTCTTAAGTGTTCTTTCTAACAGCTTTAGAAAGGCAGTTCAACCTCCACCTTTATTCTTCATTCTTTTTTATCACTCTTAATTATTGAGAAAGATCTTCAAATTTAGCAAACTCTTCAAATGGTTCACTCCTAGATTACTCCTACAAATTGACAAGAAAGCCAGGGGAGAGAAAATATTATTAAAGTTCATCTATTAAGAGTAATTTCTGAAATATAAATGGGATGGAGCATAAATTATAAATTAGGGCATATGGGGAGGCTGTGTAGAATTAATTAAATCACTGATAGAAATAATCAAAATCATTTCAGTTAGGTTCAAATAGTGTTTTGCTCATTGTTAAAAGTCTTTTTATGAGACTTTTATGAGATGCAATAGAACGTTGACACTATGTACAGTAAATTACATAGATTGTGAGCTGAGTTAATATATCACTCTAGACCACTGTTAATCATGATCAGTTGCATCAGCTACTCTTGCTTGGATTCCTATATAAACAATAATTTTTAAACCAGACTGTCTGAGTTCACACAATGTACTAAATCTAATCTAAACAAAAAATATTATATCTTAGCTCCATAACAAAGCATATAAATAAAAGGAAACCAAGTGAAAGTATCAATACACAGTATAAATACAACAATCGTAAGCAAACATGTAACTCATGTATGAAAAATAAGCTAGTGAGTCATTGATTGATTTGATTTGATTGTATTTCTATGCCGCCCTATTCCCAGAGGGACTCAGGGCGGCTCACAAACCAAGTAAGGGGGGGATACAACAGGAAAAAAAAGACAATGGACAAACAACACAGCAATTTAAAAGCAATCAACAGCCACACAATTCGAGCGGGGACGGGAACTCATCAGCCCCAGGCCTGTTGGAACAGCCAGGTTTTAAGGGCTTTGCGGAAAGCCTGGAGGGTGGTGAGGGTCCAAATCTCCACGGGGAGCTCATTCCAGAGGACCGGAGCAGCCACAGAGAAGGCCCTCCTCCAGGTAGTAGCCAATCGGCATTGGCCAGTGGATGGAATTCGGAGGAGGCCTAGTCTGTGGGATCTAATCGGTCTGTTGGAGGTAATTGGCAGCAGGCGGTCTCTCAAGTACCCAGGTCCAATACCATGAAGGGCTTTATAAGTGATGACTAGCACCTTGAAGCGTATCCGAAGACCAATAGGCAGCCAGTGCAGCTCGCGGAGGATAGGTGTAACGTGGGTGTACCGAGGTGCACCCACAATCGCTCGCGCGGCTGCATTCTGGACAAGCTGAAGTCTCCGAATGCTCTTCAAGGGCTGCCCCATGTAGAACATGTTGCAGTCTTGAGGTCACAAGGGCACGAGTGACTGTTGCGAGGGCCTCCCAATTCAGGTAGGGACGCAATTGGTGCACCAAGCGAACCTGGGCAAATGCCCCCCTGGTCACAGCCGACAAATGGTGTTCAAAAGTCAGCTGTGGATCCAGGAGGACTCCCAAATTGCGAACCCTGTCTGAGGGGCATACTGTTTGACCCCCCAGCCTGAGAGATGGAATACTTGGCCAATTGGTGGGAGGGAAACACACCAGCCACTCGGTCTTGTCCAGATTGAGTGCAAGCTTGTATAGGGGTATAGAGGTTTGAAAGAACAACTTGTTTTTAACCAATGCTAAAATAATTACTTCTAAGCATCAAATTAATGTTAAGAGATACTTGAGAAGAATGTCAAAAGTCAATATAGTTCTAAATAAGAATTATATCATGATTTAAAGTGGAAGTCTTGTTGCTTGTTCAAATTCAACATTTCCTAAAGATGGGAAAACATTGTTATCTCTTATAATTCTTCATAAAACACTTCCTTCAGAGATAAGTACCCAGGTCTGACTTGAGTAACTTTGATAACTTTAGATTGGCTGCAAATTTATGTAGTCTTTTTATTATGTCTGTTACAAACTTCTAATATTCTGTAGAGGTATGTGGAACATTAATAAACAATTATCAGAGTTTGAAACAGGTTATTCTGACCTACTTGAAATGTTTTAAGCTCAGAACATGGCTTCTTATTTTGAAGTTCAACAGGTAGAGCTTTTTTTGCCCCTTAATGTTGTTAGAAAGTCTGTACTCATAGTGGCAAATAGTAGGACAATGGGAACATAAGACCGAGTGGCTGGTGTGTTTCCCTCCCACTAATTGGCCAAGTTTTCCATCTCTCAGGCTGGGGGTCAAACAGTACGCCCCTCAGACAGGGTTCGCAATTTGGGAGTCCTCCTGGACCCACAGCTGACTTTCGAACACCACTTGTCGGCTGTGACCAGGGGGGCATTTGCCCAGGTTTGCCTGGTGCACCAGTTGCGTCCCTACCTGAACCGGGAGACCCTCACAACAGTCACTCGTGCCCTTGTGACCTCTAGACTGGACTACTGCAACGTGCTCTACATGGGGCAGCCCTTGAAGAGCATTCGGAGACTTCAGCTTGTCCAGAATGCAGCTGTGCGAGCGATTGTGGATGCACCTCGGTTCACCCACGTAACACCTATCCTCTGCGAACTGCACTGGCTGCCTATTGGTCTTCGGATACGCTTCAAGGCGCTAGTCGTCACTTATAAAACCCTTCATGGTATTGGACCTGGGTACTTGAGAGACCGCCTGCTGCCAATTACCTCCAATAGACCGATCAGATCCCACAGATTAGGCCTCCTCCAAATTCCATCCGCCGGCCAATGCCGATTGGCGACTACCCGGAGGAGAGCCTTCTCTGTGGCTGTTCCAACCCTCTGGAACGAGCTCCCCGTGGAGATTTGAACCCTCACCACCCTCCAG
The DNA here is from genome assembly GCF_009769535.1 of Thamnophis elegans. Lineage (NCBI taxonomy): Eukaryota > Metazoa > Chordata > Lepidosauria > Squamata > Natricidae > Thamnophis > Thamnophis elegans. Next base: position 87,670,603 of record NC_045542.1, read on the forward strand.
GCCTTCCACAAAGCCCTTAAAATCTGGCTGTTCTGACAGGCCTGGGGCTAAAGAGTTTTTGCCCCCCTTCTCGAATGGTATGGTTGTTGTGTGTTTTTAAATTTTGTATTGTTATGTCTCGTCTTTTTATCCCCCTGTCTGTACCTCCTTCCCTGATTGAATTGTGAGCTGCCCTGAGTCCCCTTCGGGGAAAAGGGCGGCATATAAATGTAATCAATCAATCAATCAATCAACATAGTTGGAGAAGACATCACTGCAGAATTTCTGGTTTCATTAAGGAACTGAAGATAAAAAAACAACTTCCATTTTGTAATCCGGTGATTCTTGTGTTGCAGAGATACACACTATCTCATTCTCTACTTTCTTGGAGCTACAGCAGTGGTGGGTTGCAGGCGGTATGCCCGGTACGGGCGTACCGGTGCCTGCCAGGAGCACCAAGTACCGTTCCGGTACGATGCTCCAGAGGTCCCACCTGCCTGCCCGAGCTCCTTACCTGTATTTGAGCTCTTGGGCACCTCCGCACATGCGCATGGAGCATAAGACACCTGCACGATGCTCCGCAGAGCAGCTGGAGCATCGCGGAGGTGTTGTGGAGGTAAGGATGCATGTGTGCACGTGCATGTAAGGGATGCCGGGCCCTGTTGCACAATACCGGTTGCAACGGGATCCGGAACCAACCACTGAGCTACAGTATTACAGATATGAACATTTCAAGTGATCAAGTTGGTTATATGTGTTCCTAGTAATACTACCATTTATGTTCAAGAGCAACTATAAGTTGAATGCTAACTTTTTGTTAAAACATGTAGGAACCTGCAATGGGTATCTAAAAATCAAGTCTAAAATTTAAAGCAGGAAGATAAAGTGAACACTGAAAAGGTGATAAAATTCAGAGACAGACAGAAGTAAGATAATAAGAACAAAAATATCTTTTCTCTCCCTGGGTTTCAGATTTTGACAGGTCATACTTTGACTCAAAGCACTTACATTACTATAACTGAGCAAGCCAGAAAGATAAAGAGAAAATGAACACACATTTTTGTCAAGCTGAAAAGACAAAACATTTATAATACGAGCAGCATTAAATCAGCTGTTACAGTTCTGAAAGTTTTGTTGGAAAGGGTATTAATGCCGTTTTTAATTAAAAGATTTGCAATATTTTTCCTTGATAAAAGTCTCTCATTAGTGAACTGAAATGGCTTCTCAAGAAAATGTTTAACAGCTGGAAAAAGTACAATACTGAGGAAAGCTGTATGAAAAGTTTAAGCTGAGTCGATGCTTTATGGGTTATTATTTTAAGCCTGAAGCTTCTTGAGAGTCAAGAGCTGATCTTCTGCCACAAGCACTGCAGGGTTGGTTGCGTTGAAACATAAAAATGCTTAATCTAAATATTTAATTTCAGATTAGGTGGATTTCTACTAGAAGGCTATGAAACATTTCTGGTGAAGAGACTCAGGGGACACGCTACTACGGCAACTGTAGCTGGTTTTTGCTATATTTCTGCATCTGATTTCTTTTTGGATTAAAATGCCTACAGCATGGGGGATGTAGTCCATGATGCTAGAACATTTGCTTTACTTCAATTATTTTTTTAAAAAAAATCTTGTTCTTAATAAAACAGAAATTTTGATTATCTAGTCAAGCACACATGGAATAATTAGCATCTGCTATGCAAATTGTCCCCCAGCGGGGTGCCACTCATCCTGCTTTCCCTTTTCCTGCAACCAGACTGCAATTTGCCTGCATTTCCTTATGAGTTCAGCTCAGATATGCTATGACAATATCCATCTTTGTTTATCCTTGGGTGTTCAGAGAGCCACATTAACATAAAAAATGATGGATTAAAGGAAAGACTGGAGAATAAGGAGCAGACAATTTTAGTAATGGCAACCATTGTGATGCGGAGAAAGAGATGGATGGTGCACAGTAAGAATCAATCAATCCTCACATTGACAATATAAGTAGAGGGCCAGAATCCTTCACAGCTGGATTTCAAGGGATAGAAGCACTCAATTTTAATCTCTTCAATATGAGGCTACCCATTGCATTTTTTTTTCTGGTTTTAAATCATGTTTGGAAACAAATACTTTCCCTACATGTGATCATATTCTGACAAACATCTTTGCATGCACACATGCAACTAGTTGATCAAAGATCTACCTATACAAGTATTCTTCCTTCAAGGTCACCACATGAAGAAAGCAATCAGAGATTAGGAACATCTTGCAGGCTACAAGGTGCATTTGACTGTTTGCCTTTCCCACACTCTCCCTGCCTCCCTCTGGAAAGAAACTAGATTACTCCATCGTAAAACTAGAAGGCTCTGCTAGTATTTGGAGAGTACATCTTTTTAGCCACCTGATTATAATTTGTGAATGTTACTCATTCCATCCCTGCAATCAAAGGAGCTAACATTTACTGTTAAAAAAAAGTTGTGGTTTGAATAAAAACCAAATGTTCAGGTTAGATTTGGGAACTGTGTGTGAGCTGCACAAATGGCTTGTAAACACTTTTTCCCCCCCAGCGGAAAAGCTACTTACTGTATGCTCTTGCAAACAGAATATGGGTTTTATTTTTTATTTGTAAAAACAACTCTTACCGGTATTTCCAGTGAGAAAATACATTCTAAAATGATTTAAAATAACTCATTCTAAACTCCTTGACTTTAAATCTGTACAAGAAGGGGCAGAGCCTAGGGAGGTGGAGTCAAGACAAGAATTAGCCTGGAATCCTTACGTTTCCATAAGCAATCCAAATCCGGCACCCCCTTGAATTCTATTAACTCTATCTAGCATCAGTTTAGTGCTGTTAGTTCACTAGAGTCTTGCTTATGGCTTGGACAATAAATCAGTTTGACTGGAATTTAACCCATTATATTGATTTTTCATTGTGAAAAGATCCACCCCACAGTTAGTCACGTCTTCATTAATAATGGCTTATGAAGAAAAAAGATTCCTATTACTATTGAGATTACTAAGATTACTATTGAGATAGTAAAGAATGAATGGCTCTAATTGCAGGCTTTAGTTTCTGCAGTTTATGATATTGTGAGATGTTTTCATATATGGACACAAGCTTCTAATGGTGCTATTTATCACTATGACAGAGGCTGGAATAGAGGGAAGCTTGAACTGAAGTGAAGTAAAAAAAAATTTTTTTTGATTATTTCAGCCACTGGATATGATGTTACCTTATATAGGCAAATTGTATAGGTATGGTTTGCACCTTACCAATCAAGGTGATTTTGCTTCAGAAAACTTTCCTCTGGGTGTATTCTAAAGTATTATGAAATAGTCTACTGCTATCTTAAAATAAAGTCTTTTTCTATCCTAGCTTACTCTGAAGAGCTATTAGGGCTATTGCTGAGATTTTTTTTTTCCAAATGCTTGTTATGATGTTTATATTAACCATATGTATATGCTGCATTCCAATATCATAAGGAGAGAGAGGGGGGGAGGGAGAGAGAGAGAGAGAGGCAGGCAGGCAGGGATAGAGGGAGAAAGAGAGAGAGGCAGGCAGGGAGAGAGGGAGAGAGAGAGAATACATATATGACAGAATAGAATAGAATATAACTTTATTACATCATAGACCAGAAATAGACATCACATTTTACAATATATTAAAAAAATAGTACTGGCATTAATAGTACATAATAACAGTTTACGTAGGTAAAAAGCCAATAAGTATGTGAGTAAATATAATGTTCCAAAAATTGTTAGAGATCTCTCCAAAAAATTCGTACAAGTTGACAGCTATAATTTGTAACCACTTTTTTTCTTGTGGACATTGCAGCAACACAGAATTTTGCCACTGCATGCGTGGTAGACAGGTTTGGATCCTGGAGGAGAAAGCATACATAAAAATTGTCTGCTCTCCCTGGCACTCTCTCTAGTAAGGAGAGAATATATGCTGACCTATAAATTCTGCATAACTCACAGTACAATAAAACATGTGAGATATCTTTAACTTCTCCTTTACCGCGTATACATATCGGTTCTGCTATTGGTGTTCTCTTATACCTGCCCTGGAGGAGTTCTGAGGGGAGAAAGTTAAATCTGGCTTTGAAGAAAGCTATTCTTTATTTTGGGAAGATCAGATCATTTAGATCAGATCATGAGCCAAGGTGGTGCAGTGGTTAAATGCAGCACTGCAGGCTACTGCTAGATCAGCAGGTCAGCGGTTCAAATCTCACCGGCTCAGGGTTGACTCAGCCTTCCATCCTTCCGAGGTGGGTAAAATGAGGACCCAGATTGTTGGGGGCAATATGCTGACTCTCTGTAAACCGCTTAGAGAGGCCTGAAAGGCCTATGAAGCGGTATATAAGTCTACTGCTATTGCTATTGCTATTTATATATCTTGCTGATTCCCACACACCCTGTTTGATTCTATCCCTACTGTGGAGAGGCAACCTATTTAGTTCTTCTTAGAACTCCATGTCCTTCGTTCTATTGATTGCTACTTACTTTGCTTGGTCAAAGCCTAAGGACATTACGAATACTGGTGAGAGCCCATAAGAGCCCAGCTTGTAATCTATCGCCTATTTCCAGAGAGAGAGGACATATGTGGCAGAAATTGGGGCAAGTAACAAGAACTTACCCTGTCACACAGTGCTCAGGTCTTGAACTGGGCTGCCAGCTGAAATATCAGCTTGAACTATCCCATAAGCAGATCATATGTAGATGATTGGAAATTGAAACAGTAGACCATCCACTCTGTTATACAATACATGCATGTGTTATTATATATTCAAGTAGGCCAGAAATACTTTTTATGGCTTTATGAGTTATATCAGTTTTCATATGTGTCACATATGTTAGGGCTCTTTTGCCCTAACATATGTGGAAAATCCAAATCTGATATGATGTATTATTAACCAATTATTTTTCATTTAAATGTTTTTAACGGTTGATTTTTCATTTTAAAATTGTGGGTTATTTGACTGTCTGATTAATTGATTTTTTAAACAGTAACACTCATTACTGCATTTTAATGTAACTGTTGATTTAATTGCCTTTTAAGGGTTGACAATCAGTTCATCATTCCTGTCATCACAAGCTTTTTTTTAGTAGCTGAATGGAGAGCTACCTGGAGCCCTAAACTTTTAGGTGTGAGTGGGAAGGTAAAAGGATATTGCAGGAGGACACAATGACCAAACATTCCCCTATGAAAACTACTTGATTTAAGGAGTTAAGATCAACTGAAGGAGTCTTTCTTTTCAAGACCTAGAAAAAAGATAAAATTCATTGCACAAGATTGAATTTCATGATGGAATTAAATACATTTGATTATATTCTGCCTGGGTGGCTCCTAGGGTGAGCTGAAAAACCGAATAGGGAAGCTGTATGCTCCCTCCCATATTTGGGCATACCAGGGGTTGTGACACAATACATACATACATACATACATACATACATACATACATACATACATACAATATATATATACACATACATACACATACATATTCTGTGTGTGTGTGTGTATGTATATCTATTTAGATTTACAACCCCCAGTATGCCCAAATATGTCTCCCTTTATTTATTTATCAGCACAAATACAACATATAACAATATGTATGTATGTATGTGTGTGTGTGTGTGTGTGTGTGTGTGTGTGTGTGTGTGTGTGTGTATATATATATATGCCCAAGTATGGGAGGAAGGTCACACTTCCACTCTCTGTCATTAGGCTCGTCACAAGAGTCCATCCAGACAGAAACCCAATATTTTTTTTTACTGTTGCCTTTTTTGTTACATTTGTTATATTTATGCTGATAAATAAATAAAGGGAGACTAGTATAGATCTATTTCAAGCTATTTAGCACTCATCAGCTAGCCATACCCAAGTTTTTGGGAATCGAACCTGTGCTCTATTGCCTCCCAGGCAGGGAGTTAACCATTTGAGCTACAGAGACCGACTCCTTTATCAGCCAGCCAGGGTGGGAGGTATATACTTAAAGTCACAACCCCTGGTATGCCCAAGTATGGGAGGAAGGTCACACTTCCACTCTCTGTCATTAGGCTCGTCACAAGAGTCCATCCACACACACACACACACGCATATACATACATACATACATACATATATATATATATATATATACTGTACACACACACACACAACCACAAATATGTTATCAATAAAAACAATTTAAAGGAATTCCTTAGATACACAGTTCTTTTACATTTATGAAATCTTAAGAATAAGAACAGAACTTTCTGGAAAAGTCCAGAATATTCCATTTCTGCTCTCTACCAGGGTGAACCTCGTCTGCTCTGTGTCACTATGAGTTCAATTGAGCAATTTCTGAAAGTAAATGGCTGATAAATCTCAAACATACCATTCCAATTCCAAGCAGGTCCTAGTAACATCTCAAATAGTGCCCTATTTAGAAAATGTTTACCTACATGAACTGTCTTCCTGATCACATCATGGAAAAATCTGAAGTATGAATGAAATGTTCTGTGCTGAAGAAGGAGTAAATAAGCTAGACAACTAACCTTCTATTCTGTTTGGAGCAAAGTTTCAGGTATCTCTAAGCATGCCAACCTTTGGGAGACTTGTAGACCTGCTCTTTCCTTATGGATGGACAGTGTGCTGTGTAAACCTCTGATAATGTATATTTATAATGTATTTGTCCCCATCACGGTATTTTTTTATTGAAGTGAAACTTTTTTAATTTTCTTTTTTATAATGATAGCTGCTTTCAAACCTTTTTGCTTGGTAAATGCACAACCATTGAAATCAAATCAATAAATAACAGATAAAGACAAATGAGGTATATATTGTGCAAGATATTCCCATGTCTCCTTTCATCTTATCGGGATATAAAAATGTATGTATAACTCTACCTCTTCTACTTGAACCACCAATATTTTCCCTCTTTTGTTGAAATGGTAATAAGCAAAATTAGAAATCAAATTGAGTGTGATCCAGATTTAGACACACATAATCAATTAAATCCTTAACTTTGCTCCAATAGGTCAGCCTGATAATACTAAACAGAATATTGTCTGATGTGTCACATTCAGGTACATCATTAATAACATGGGGTGGCTACATTAACAATAACTATCAGGTTATTCTTTCATTCTTTTTTGAATGTACTTGGAGAAGCCAGGATTTGAAATGAATATTACCCTACACAAAATGCAGATTGTTTTCAGTTATGTGGAGCCTTATACCTTGAAGAGTCATTTTGAGTCTCTAATCTCTCTTCTCCATATCTTTCACAGCCTTCGGCAAAAGAAAGGAAATCTGCCCCAGAGGCATTGGGCTGGATCATCTAATTTAGTTAAATGCAAGCCATGCCCTCTGACGCATGCCAGCTCTGTTTGTGGTTCCGATGGGCACACTTACACCACCAAGGTAATATCATTTAATAATGAAAACATGCATCATAGTTCATCCATGAAAGAGAAATTTAAACTTACAGTATATGTATGTAGCTTTTTTGAAGGATTGGAGAGAAGGAAAAACTTACCTTGCCACTGCTCCTATAGCAGATCACTGAGTGAAGTCAGTGTTTCACGGTGTTTGGAAGGGTTTTTTGGGTGTGTGTGTGTGCAAAACTACCAGATTTGATGCCACAATATTTATGTAAAGAAAGAAGAGTTGACTGCATGTCCAAGTTATATGAATCTTTAGCTTAGTCTTGTGCTACATTTCATTATCTTTCTAATGCAGCTGAATGTATCTGTAGGTATGATACTGTACTGCATTCATATTGACCATATGCATTGTTGTTGGAGATTAAAAATCTTGGAAATATAGATATAATCTGATAATGGAGAACATAGCTAACAGTCCTTTGCCCTTGTTCATCAGTCTCTGATTAGTGTACTGCTTTACTGGCATTTCCTCTATCCATTCAGTGGGTTAGGACCTACAGTATTAGACACCAGGCAACAAATGAACTCTAATGGGTTCCATAAGAAAGCTGGGATTTCTTATGGATCTAGTAGGTCTTAGTTGTCACTTGGTCTTAGTTGTCACTTGGATTAGGTTTTTGGCAAAGATTTGGCATGAATATTCTAGACATCTGATAGATAAAATCATTCAGATTCACTTAGAATTGGACTGTAAATAAGCCAATACATTTGAGGTGATGGAAGTCTTATGTGGTTACCTAGTATGTGTTCAAATGTGAAATGTGAATGTGAATGTGAATGTCCACTTGGACATGATCCTCAGGACTGTTAACTTGACTTCTTGTTTGGTCGTTGCCCTCTTGATTTGTGAAGTTCTTTCTGGTGGTGTATAATTGGTTCAGAATAACAGAATAACAGAGTTGGAAGGCACATTGGAGTCTTCTCATCCAATCCTCTACTCAAGCAGGAAACCCTATACCATTTCACACAAATATCTTCTTGTTATACACCCAGTGTTGGAGCACCCACATGGAGGCATGTCATTCCACTGATTAATTGTCCTAACAGGATATTTCTCTTTAGTTCTAGGTTCTCTCTTTGATTAGTTTCCATCTATTGCTTCTTGTCCTGCCTTCAGATTCCATTCAGTAATATCACTTTTTCAGAAGGATGGCCTAGTTCACTAGTGGTATTATGCTTCTCCCTTAAGAGGTTGTTGCTGGATCCAATAGATCTGGACAATTTTCACCCACTCTAACCTTCCTGTTCTTAGGAGGGTTGCTAAGAAGGCAGTTTCAGAGGGCTCTGAAGGAAGCAGATTATTCAGGCCTGTTTCAGTCTCATTTCAGGTTTGGATATAGTACACAGATAGCATCATGGTTGATAGTTTAGGGATGACCTCTTGCAAAGCCAGGATGGCATGTTAGTGTCCTGATAATCCCTGTTCTTTCGTTGGATTTTAATACTATCAGTAATGAAAGCAGGAAAGAGATTGACATGAGGCCCTAATGGGTGGTGATACAGGACTCCCTTTTCCTGTTTAATATCTACATGGTCTGCATTATTTTTTCATTGTGGATGTAAATTTGTTTTTAATATTGTACACCAAGCCAGAGTTGCTATGGAGTTGAGCAGCTTTACAAATATCATACATATATAAAACTGAACTTTGTATAAATGTAAAATCCAATACTAGTATACATTGTGTATCTGTTTTGAGTTACAATAGGGTTGCAGTTAGGCATACAACAAATACCTAAGCAACTAAGGAATTTCATATCTATGATTGCCCAGTAGATTATTTAAAAACAATAAAATTATGCATGCCTTAGGTATTGATTGAGCAAAAGAAAATCATTTTCCTAGTAATATGTAATTCATGCACTGGTATGTTATTTACAAGGGGAATTTTAGATTCTCTCCTGTATCTAACATTGGATTAATTATTCAATAGGTAATATGTATGATTGTCTTGTTTAAAAAGCTTTTTGTTGAACACCGTTCCTTGCAATAATCATTTGGATTCCATAAAAATACAGATTTAAAAGTAAAATGTGTAAGATCACGCAACACAGAATGCCTCCATAAACTACTTTCTCCCTATCTTTGAGTATCAGTGGTTGTCTAAAAGATTAATTCCAGAACATATATCACACTGTAAGTCACTGTATGAACTCCAGGTTGGGAAATGAGCCATAACTAAGAGGTAAAACTTTTTGCTTGCCAAGCAAAAGTTAAATTCCCTGCTGTTTTTACTCCCACTCTGAAAACATCTAATACATGCCCTTCCCCCCCCCCCAAAAAAAAACCCCCTTAATTCAACCAGAAGCATCTGCAGAGGAGAATCAAAACTTGGTGATTGGAGCACGATTGAGGCTCTGTGTTCTGACCTAGGCTTCCCTAAAAAGCATGAGGCAGAGTCCTGGTCCCGACAAAACCCCTTTTATTAAATGAATGTGAATTACAGCAATGCATGGCAAACAGTCTTTCAAAGGAATATTTATGACTATAGGCTTTATCTATCTTGGAAAGCTGCCATGTAAATATTTTCCAAATGAGGTGGCGTGCAAGGAAAGACTGGGCACAGAGTCTCTGAGATTCATCTTCACACTCCTGAAACAAATCTTAACAACCAAACAAACGAATTGTTTCCTGCAATGTCCCCTTTCGTTCCTCTTTTATTTCCTACGGGAGGGCCAATCACCTTCACCTGTGACTTTCCTCCCAAGTCTACCCTGATTTCTGAGTTGTTCTTTTCCTCTGGCAGCTCTGCACACGTGCACACTGGGAACAGGCTCTAGCTGTTCCTCTGTCTCACTGCTGTCTAGCTCCGTAGGCACCTGAACACTGCCAGATGACTTCAACCCCATCTCTGCTTCTGACGCAAAGCCCTTATCCAAGCCTTCCCCAGCCTTGAGGATTGGCCCATGTTCTTCCCCAACCTCCTCACTGTGTGACTCTTCTGCCAGCTCCACTGGCCCCTGGTGGGCCACAATACTCTGCCTCTTTGTACATATGCGTGACACAGAAACATGTGGAAATGCAGTTGTTTTCTATTGGGGTATCACAATCGGCTTGCTAGCTGCTTTGAGTCTCCACCTCCTCATCCCTTGTAAATATTACCTAATCTACTCTTTCCACTGAAGTAATAATATTACAGTCATTGCCTTCTGTAGCTCTCTAGAAGGTTGGGAGGCTGAGTTGTAACACCAGACTCTCCTGACTATAAGGTTGTCAGGCAACAGGAGTGGAGCAATTTTCTGTTGGTTAGAAACAAAAAATAAAGACCTGAATGAACAAGTAATCTGTACAATAATCATATTAAAATTTCTAAGCTATCTGAGCAGAGAATCAAATAAACCTTAATTTGGAGAACTAATTAACACATTTGGGGAATATGCTCATGACAAAAATGTTGTTATCCCATGTTGAATTGGCCCATCAGTTTAGAATTCCTTGGTCCTATTTATCAACCTCCTACCTTTCTTCTGTTACCTACAAGTATTTCTCTATATGCTTAGGATAACACTTAATATGTGTAAGGAATGAGTTGCTGAGCCAGTAAATTGTTTTCTGCCTTGTACTCCTTATTGTAAGATTATTTAAAGTATTTATTTCAGACGTTTGTCAACAGCTTTCCTACCCCAAACTTTATTCTTTTATCTGCATTATTGGGCAACACAGTACCAATTTCAGGTTCAAAGAGCTCCATTTTCTAACCAAAAAAAAAAAGCACAGCTACTCTACTATGAAAGGCATATCAGTTTTGATTACTGTCATATAAATCATAATTGCCAAAGAAATTGCCGGTGTTTTTGCAATCCCACCAGCAAACCACAAAGAAAATAGAATGAAAGATAGATTTCTATTCTTCCTTAACTATCTCTCCTATCTTCAGAGCCACTTAGTCCATAATCATATAAACAAGTTGAGACTGGCTTGATAAATCGAGAGCTTTTGTTATGCACTCAGGCAATCTGTTTCACAAGCTGAGTAGATCTTTACTGAACAGGCTGAATGTCAGATATTTCAGAAAGTCTTTTGATTATTTACTATAGGATTTAATTCCTTTTTTAAATCCAGAATCAATGATATTGTTTCTTCAGCTTAGTTTTGAATCCAGTAATCATTATAAAGCATATATTAATCCATGTTCCTCTCCCATCTTCTATTTAGCATGTTAGTAACTGAAGTAGGGAATATTACCTGGCAAGGTGAAAATGTTGATAGGATAATTGTGGAAACAGAAGGTCAGAGTTACACCTATTGGCTATATATATATATATATATCTAAAGGCTCTTTCTGTACGGTCTTTGCAATGCACCTGCCTTCAAAATAAGTGAGGCCAACAAATGTAAATCCCAGTCTGTGTATGGTCTTTCTATCACAATACAAGATTGGGGATTCAGGCATTGATATATATAAACAGAGCTGAGTTTTCAGTAGCTGTATATAATTCAGTTAACTTCATTTCAGTGATTTGTGACACCATGAAAATTCTAAAGAAACTCTTGGTAAAACATTTGTTTTATTACCACTGTTCGCAAAATGAAGCAAGGATAAATCTCTTTATTTTACTTATTATTACCCTATATTACTTCCCATCTGTTAGCCAATTGTACTTTTTATTGCTTTCAGTGTAATCAGACACAGAATTCTTACGTTGTTACTTGTTCTTCCTTCTGTGTCACATCTGCAGTAATTTCCCTCAGAATTTGGATTTAATTTTCCTCCTCATTGTAACGAGTATGTAATGAGTAATAATCTCCTGATGGGTATCTCAACTGCAGCTACCAACAGTTAACATTTTTACAAATGCATTAAAAAAGATTGCATGGTAAACTAAGTTCCTGTAGAGGTAGTCCTCAGTTTACAACTCTTAATTTAGTGACAGTCTGAAGATACAACAGCATTGAAAAAAAGTGACATGACGTTTTTCACACTTATGACCCTTGTTGCATCTGTATGTACATTCATCAAAACGTGGCTGCTTAGTATCTTGGTAACTATTCCATCACCTTGCAGTAAATCTTCATTTTTTCCAATATTGGATGAAAATAATCCTTGCTGCTGTCAAGACACATAATATTAAATACATACTGTTAGGAATATAATCTAACTGTTGGATTGGCAATATATAAATCATGTAACAATGCTATACCTGTTTCTTTAAATCATACTATAAAATGTGATTCATTGCTGTTTTCCTCAATCGGCCATAAGAGGGAGCCGGAATGACTGTTAGCTCTCTGTTTCGTTAGATACTGGGCTGATCTGATCTGAGTGTTTTGGAAGCTGGCTGTTAGAAAGTGCTGTGAGCTATTGTTAGTTTTGCAACTGCTAGCAAACATTGAGTACTGAACTGATTATATGATACTGTACTATGTTATTTGGATTATATCTTAACTGAAAGACGTTGATGACTGACTGTCTTAACCGTGTATGACTTGGACTGTTTGATGGACTCTGATACCTCTATTTCCATGAAAGTAAAAGCCTATTTAAACTGTGCAGTGTCTCTGTATGCCGGTTTGTGTGTTCTCCAACACAACTCTCACAATGCTTCTCTGAACGTACTCGGTCTCCCAATGGAGAGCTTACCTAACACATACTTTTCTTATCAAGTTTTCTGATATTATATATAATAAAAACAGTTCAGGTTTAAAATGTACATATTTCCCTATCTGTTGTGTCCCGCCACCAGCCAGCAGAGCTGGCAGCAGAGTCAGACAGTGAAGAGGTTGGGGAGGAACATGGGCCAGTCCTAGGAGCTGAGGAAAGGTCAGACAAAGGCTCTGTGTTGGAGGCAGAGAGGGAGCTAGACACCAGTGAGACAAAGGAACAGCTGGAGTCTGTTCCCAGTTGTGCGCATACCCAGAGCTGCCAGAAGACAAGAACAACTCAAAAAGCAGGGTCGACTTAGGAGTAAAGCCATACATTGGAGGCGATGGGCCCCTTCCATAGGAAACAAAAAAGGACCAAACTGAGAGTGGGCTTTTGCAGGAAACAATTTGTTCATTCGGTCATTTCAAGAGTGGAAAGTTCTGTTTGTGACTAGAAGAGACTCTGTCCCAAGTTTTGCCTTGCCCTGTGTTTGGAAACTAGTTATTTGGCAGCTCTCCAAACGAGATAAAGTTCTTGTTGATAAACATTCTTCTGAAAGACTGTTTGCTAAGCTTTGCTGACTGTGAATGAAAGGAATTCACAGTTGTGTAAATAAAAGAGGTTTTGCCAGGACTAAGACTCTGCTTCTTGCTTTTTAAGGAAGCCTGGATCAGAATACTATCACCTTTTCTAACCACTTGGGTATCTTTGTCCAATTTTTTTTTGCTTTGTCACAAGAACAACACAAATGATAAAATGTGCTTTAAAATATTTTATAAAATAGTTAAGATATTAGATTGTACAGAAATGCATATATTGCTATTGAAAATTAAAGAGAAAGAGAATGTAGAATACTATCAAACATAGAATTTATTTTACCAATGGCTGGAAAAAAGGGATGGAGATTAAGAATGTAATCTGTATTGTTAAGTAAATTAAATACCCATACAACACGATGTTTATTAACATCTAACTAAGAAATGTATTTAATAGAAAATCAATAAAATAATAATAATAAAAAACTTGGATGCTTGGCAACTGGCATGAATTTATAACAACTGCATTCTCCCAGGGTCATGTCCTAACCATTTGTCATCTGACCAACTTTTGACAAGCAAAATCAATGGGGAAAGCCAGATTCGCCTAACAACTTCATGATTCAATTAACAATTAACTGCAGTGGCAAAAATATATATATATCATAAAATGGGGCAAAACTCACTTAGCAACTGCCTTGCTTAGGAAGAGACATTTTTGGCTCCGTTGTGGTCATACTTGAGGACTACTTCTAATAACATGGGTTGTAGATAATGCAAACTGGACCTTAATAATGAACAGTAGTCTAGATTTTCAGAGTTACAGAGCACTCAAAAAAACTTACCATATTTTTTGGAGTATAAGACACACCTTTTTCCCCCAAAAAGAGGATGAAAATCTGGCTGCGTCTTATATTCTGAATACAGCATTATTGGCCTCCTGAAACCCCACCCTCTTCACAAAAATGGACATGCAGAGGGTTAGGGAGGCCTGAAAGGTGCTCCTGGGGACTGGGGAGGGCAACCCCCCACCCCCCCAGGAGCACTCTACAAGGCTCCTAAAGGCTATGCATGCCCTTTTTTTGGCAAAAAATGGGTCAATTTTTTGCTTGTTTTTGCCGCCCCCAGCCTCCAGGAGTATTTTGCACGCCCCATTTCTCTGCATGACTCATTTTTCACAAAAAAATGAGGCATATGCAGAAGGTTTGCAGAGTGCAAAATCTTTTTTTTTAATTTACTTCTTCAAAATCTTGGTGCGTCTTATACTTCGGTGCGTCTTATACTCTGAAAAAAATGGTACCTACGACTCATCCATGGGACTGCATTTAAAGCACTTGGCAACTGACTTGCATTTTTGCCCAGTTGCAAGTGCTTGAAGTCACATGATCATGTTTTGCAATTGTTTTTTGCTTCTTTCTGGCAAAAAAAACACCCATTGGATAACTTGGATTCTGACTTACAAACCTGCAATTCATTTAACAGTGGCTTCCATAACGAATGTTGTAAGAGAATGTTGTAAACAAGTTATACAATACTGGTAACTCAGTTTACGACTGCAATAACTCATGACCAAAATTCATGGCTCAACTGTAATCTAAATTGAGGCATGTGAGTGTGCACTGACAACACTACTGAATTGTCAATATCTGCAAAAGCCCATGAATTTTGCAGGCATCTACAAAAAGAAAACCTTAATTCATGTACTGTACATACATTGATTCAAGGCAGGTTTTCTCCCTGTGTGCATCAGCACTGAACACACTGATGTCTCCAGGAGACATCAATGCCTTTTCAGTGACTGGACAAGAGTACAGTGCTCCAGGGAACTGCAAAAGAATTTGAAGTGCAATTTGCCAAAGAGAAATTGCAGAGCTCTATTCTGTGTTGAATCTAGAGGTATTGGGAGTTTGAAAACACTCCATGGACTTTTGAAATAGATTGTGTCACCTTGGAAATTTGAAAATGTGTGGACCTCAGCTTCCAAAATTTCCATCCTGGCTGGGCAATTTTTGGGAGCTGAATCTGCACATCTACAAACTACTAAAGTTAAGAAACACTGCAGTAGACGGAAGCATATACAAATTTTGCCTGTTCCTCAATTCCACACTCAACAAGAGATGTGTGTATCCCATCATAATTCCAGTATTTTCCAAATGCAATCTAAGAGCAGATGATTCCCTGTTCACCTCCACTTCCAGAAGGATTACTGTGATTTTCATATATTCTGACTTTTGAGTCATTATTATGTTCCAGCACTTTTTTCCTAGATCAGTGATAGTGAACCTTTTCACCACTGAGTGCCAAAAAGGGAGCGCACAAGCATGCAAGCTCATCTAGGATGCAACCTGGAAGAGGAGCTACTCAGGGACCATGCACACACCGGAAAATAAATTTTAGGTGCATGCGTGCACGCCAACCAGCTAGTCTTCTGGTTACTGGTGTGCATGTGTGCACAACAATCAGCTGGGACACAACCCAGAAAAGGAGCTGCCCAGGGGACATGAGCGCACTGGAAAATGAACTTCAAGTTCCTAGAGCACACATGCGCACCAGCCAGCTAACCTTCTGGTTACTGGCATGCATGCACGTGCAACAATCAGCTGGCCAGCATGCATGCTTACACTGGAAAACAGAAGACCAGCTCTTCCAGTTTCTGGCACTGCCACACACATGAAGGCCAGCTGATCATCATGCATGCATGCACAACAGAAACCCGGAAGAGGAGTGGGTGATGCCACACATGCCAGGCAATATGACTCTGCATGCCACTTCGGGCACATTGGCCATAGATTCGCCATCATGGTTCTGGTTCATAAAACAATAGATGAAAACAATAGATTGCCCCTGGTTTCACACAAATTATCAATGATCCAGTGCTTTGGGAACTTTAAAACGTGGCATCAGGTTCTCTCCAAACATCAAATCCTTGCTTGGTTACTAAGGACTTCTGCATACATTGGCATGACTGCTTCATTTTCTGGGTGAGTAAATTCTATTAAGTCTCAGAAACTGTCACTTGCCATTTGAAGATTGCAATGAGTCCATTAGTAAATGGACTCAAGGCCATATATAAAGCAACTTTCGCCAACCTAATTCCCATTGGATTACAACTCACAGAAATTCCAATCAGCATGTCTTGTAGCTGGGGTAATTTGGACTCTAGGATTATAAACCTCACATAGTTGAAGAGAAACAATTTTGGGAAAGCTGCACCAGGAGAAATGAAAAGCTGATCAGGGAAATGCAGCCTCCCCCGCCTGGAAGTTACCCATGTGAGCCTCAGAATTGCTAACTTTTATGAGTTTGGCATTTATTTCAGCTGTTTGACTTCACACAAGGTTTTATTTCCCCGCAATCTAAATTGTTTCAAACAACTGCTGTGAAACTAAAGGTCAAGATTTAATGTCCTAGCAAATAAAATGTTGATGATTGTAAGTAATTATCAGGTAATTCTAGTGCCTGCCCAAAATTTCAGGGAATGTTTTAAGCTTCAGTGAACGAAGACCTTAATGAGCCTGACAAAATTCAGAGCAGTAGAAGTGGCATTTATGGATTATTGCTGTTTTGAATTCTAACCCAGAAAAGGCAGTGCATCTGACCTGGTGAAGATAACACTGTAGTATCAACAGTGAATGTAGCTCCCATGTAAACCTGGTGTGTTCAAAATTACTTGCCCTACAGAGTCTAATCTTCAAGATGATTTAAAATATTGTATTTGCATTTTTAATGTGAACTCTAGTGCAGAATCTTTTATAGATCTTTTTACAATGTATATATGAAGAGGTCCCGCAGGTTTAATAGGTTTTCTTTAAAATTTGTAGTGCCCACCTTAAGAAGAGGGAATATTCTTATTGTCTTTTAACCCTATTAATTCTCGAGTCACAATGAAATTCTTCTACGATGTCATAAAATACAATTTTTCATTCCATCTTTTCTGATATAAAATATGGGATAAGGTTCTCCAGATTCCATATTCAGAAAACAAAAATTAATCTGGGCCATCCATTTTCATGTAGTTTCTAATATCATGGGTTCACATAATGGGTTTCCTTATTATAAATAAGAAATTCCCCAGGTACTTAATGTGTGAGCCAGTGTGATATAGTAATCAAAGCACTGGATTACAACCAAGTGATCCAGAATTAGGTCCCCCCTCAGCTATGGAAACCTGTTGGTGATTTTTAACCAGCTTATTTCTCTCTGCTCTAAGTACTTCAAAAGTTTGTTTTAAGGGTAAAGTAAGAAATCCCCATATAAATCCCCTTTCCTGTTCCTGTATAAAAGGCAGGATATAAATGTGCAGGTCCTGTCAGCATCTTCTTAAACAAACTGTATATTTCCAGGGTATTGTAAGGCTGTTCTCCATTATTCCAGCTTGATCTTATGTGAAGACTTGTTTGATTGAAGAGGTTGCCGGGGGGCGCTCTGTGCATGGTCAGATGTCCCCGAATGATATATTTTAATCTGTCAGGGACAATAAAACCAACAGATAGATTGCTCAATGCTTGCAAAACACTCCTCATCATAGAAAAAATGGAGAGTTTTTAATAATCCAGAGGCTTAGAAAGTTACTGGCTCTCTAATAATAGTGTCTCCATTCATTAGCTAGATTTTGTGCCTGCTTTTTTTTTTAAAAAAAAGTTAAGAATCCCAGTTTAAACATGGCTTCACTGATGGTTATGATATCTCCCTTGGACGACTCTTCAGATTCTTCTTCAGAGGTCGGCTCAAGGGAGGATAAGCTCAGGAACTGAGTTATTTAATGATTCTGAACAGCTTGTCAGCTTGTTTGGCTGCGATCAGCTTTTAGGGACAGACAGTCAATGAAGAGGAGCAGAAGCTGACTTCTGTGGTGGATCCGATAGCACATAGGGCAGAGAAAAGATGAGAGCAATGGAGACCTGCAAGATTACTCAGGAGAAGACCCCACCCATCTTAAGGGGCTATACCAGAAAACTATTTATTATGTCAGATGGGGCAGTTGTTGGGAACAAAGTGTTTGGTTCCTGGCTGTGTGTGGGTTTGTTTGTTCCTAATTTAAGTTAAGTAACATTGTATGTATCACTGTATGTTGTGCTCTGAGTGATATTACTTAAAGGAAGATAATCCAAAAATAAGAAATCTGAGGGAGGAGCCAACGTCGCGATAATACGGATGTGCAGTCTCGATGCTCTGAGACCACAGCCGATACTTTTGCCGCTGGGTGGTCCAATCGGACCTAAACCGTCCCAAAGAGATGGTGAACAGGAAGAATACATCTTGCTGACTTCAGGGACATCGCAAAGTCCCTGATCGATGCAAGAGAAGTTCTCCAAGCCAGTGACAAAAAATCCAGCCAAGGCTAATGAAGTCGGGGCGGCTCCAAAATGGAAGGATACGGAAATAGAGTTTCCAGCTGGTGAGGAACTTTTACTGTTTTAAAAAGAGACTGCCTATAAAAAAACTTAAAATTAATTTAAATTGGAGGACAGAAGAATCAAGCGGCGGAATTAAATTTGTAATGGTTTTGGACAGTGGTTATCTTACTTTTTAAATGCTATCTTCATGGATGGAATTTATGCAAGCCTTTTAAAATGAATGGATTAAGTTTTTTTCTTCTATTTTTTATTTTATCGTTCTCTGTAACCTACGGTCTAAAATTTTCCTCTTTCATTACTGGGGGTGTTCTTATAACCCATTTAAAAATTGGAGTCTTTTTTCTAACTTGAAATAAAAAAATACAAAAAAAATAAGGAAATTTTCAACAATAACACTGCTACTCAGAGGCTGGAAGGTTTGTGTATTGGAAATGGAACACTTCTTTTTTCTTCACTGATTGTTTTGGCTTGGCACTACAAGGTCTCACTGCTTGGTTAAAGAGAGTGATAAGAAGAGATGCATATTTTTGTAACCAACTGATACACTTTCTACAGCATGTAAAGAAGGATGTTGTGCTTGTTTTAAATTAAAAATAAAAAAAATTATTAAAAAAAAACAAAAATAAGAAATCTGTCTAACTTGACGGAAGCTGTGAAAATTTCTCAAAATGGATATAGAAGTATATGCAGCGGTGGGATTCAAATAATTTAACAACCAGTTCTCTGCCCTAATGATTTCTTCCAACAACCAATTTACCAAACTGCTCAGAAAGTTAACAACTGGTTCTCCCAAAGTGGTGCAGCTGAATCCCACCACTAAGTCCATTCAAAAGAATTCTTTTGTGATCATTCACCTGCAAAGATTACATTTCAAATTTCTTTTGATGTCTTGTACATTGTTTATACTAAAAGATTCTCACTAAGGAGTATGTTTATGATAACCAAAGGCATTCTTATATCAATATCATATATATATATATATATATATATATATATATATATATATATATATATATATATATCAGCACAAATAAAACACACACACACACACACACACACACACACATCTAGTGTAAGATACACAAATAGTCACTGCATCTAAAATGTGCACAGAAGATGCTTACTCTTCCCCTACTGAAGTGTATAGAACACAAGCATGTCGCCCCTGTGAGCATGTCAATAACATTGGAAATATGCTACAGTCAAACATGAAGATTAACTTCATCATTTATGACGCATGCTCAATAGCAAATTACAAACCTAGACAAATTGATATTCACCTAAGGCTACAACCTGACCTTATTAAGGGTCCTTTGGGTAATATTCACCAGCTGATCTACACTAACGTTTCCATCTCAGCTTGGCCTCTCAGCTGGCATATTATGATTTGGGTTTTTCTACTTCTGCTTTTCCTCCAACAGACTCTGACAGGTTTCCAACCCAATGTGTCCCTATCAATGAAGAATATCTGTGAGACTCCCTTTCCTCACCAAATATCACATTGTTCAATAAACTCCATCTTCATCAGATGGATAGTTATCCAATAGAAAAGCTGAACAGTTCAATAATCAATCTGCAGACTGAATAAAAGCTAAAAATGGTTCTTTTGGAACAGAAATATTCCATATTTTTTAAACTTGATTTATAAATATGATTTCATTTTATTGCAAGACACCTGAACTCTACCGCTTCCATGGCAAGGTTATATAGTATATTCCCTTAATGGTGTTTGTGGTCCTGAAAGGGCCAATATCAGGAATCTTAATATCTTGAAATGCAGGTAACCTGTAGTCTCCAGTTTCTCAGTTGGGACACATATGAGCAAATGGCATTAGCCTCTAGGGCCAATTTAGCAAAATATGCTTTCCTAATTATAAACATTTACTGACCTCCTTGCAGGTTGGTTTCCTCAACAAATGTCACCTGGGATACATTTGAGAATTACTTGACACCGTTTGCCTGGGCTGACACAATTCCTGGCGTTCTATGTCTCAGTGACCTAAATGTCAAATTTGGTACCAATGACAAATCCTTTCCTCCCAAATTAATAACCATAATTCCCAGTCACACCTTCATAATCACAGAGGCCAACTATATCTCTCTAGAGGTCAGAGCATCAGCCTTACAAAATGACACCTACAAGGTATTACTAGAAAATTCAGGCTTTGCATATTAAAATGGCAGAATAGACAATGACTTTACTGGGGAATATGCCTACTAGGGAGTAGGTCCAGTAAACTCAATTTTACATTTAATAAACTAATTTCTAATTATTTTGTTTAATTTGGTATGTTCTTTACAGTTGAACTATGAACTATGGCTGAAGAATACTCTTCACTACTATTTCATTTGGGCTTTGGCCATTATCCAACTTTTCAGAACATTAAAATTAGGACATGGGGGCAGTTACCCCAAGGACCGTATTCTCTGACAAGATAGTGAGATCAGCTTAACATCTTCCCAAAAATCAGACCTTGAACCACTGTAGCTCCTGATTGAGAGCTCAAACTCTGAAGAAGCTCTTAATACATATAACCTATTGACAGACAAATTCCACAGATCATTATTAATATCCTGTTAACCATAAGCCCTGGTTTAAATCAGGACTATATATAAGCCAGGGCAAATTTAGTGGCAGCCTTCAAATTGTATAAATTCAGTAATCGCAATGTTGCTAGAAATCAACTTCTAGATCATAAAGGAAGTTAGAAAAATAAAAATAAAAAAGCATATAAAATGAATGTGAATGATTTTTTATAGCCACAAGAAACAAAAATCCTGCTGTCATTTGGAAGATATTTGCAAGCACTTCATCCCATCAATCAAAATCTAAGGTTCACTAGAAAAATGAGTATGAGTTTTACAATCTGTTTTATCAATCCTTCACCTATCCATGTTTCATTCCAACCTATCTCATTAAACAGTATCCCTCTTTCACCTCCACATTCTTGGCCACAAATTGTCAAATTTATTGATCAGCTAAAACGCCTCTGCTACTGATTTAATGCCCATAAAATTGTTTAAAAATAGCCATGGAAAAGATATCCAGATTCTGTCTGACTCACCATGGAACCAAAAGTTGGATCTTGGAAAAGTAGGATAGGAAGAGTATTAATGCTTCTGAATTTAGGCACAAATATGTAGGGGGAAATTATCCTATTTTGGACACATTATGCAAAGAAAGCTCTAATGTGGGGAAGGAAGTAACATTAATTAGAAGTCTTTAAAGACCATATTAGGGACAGATTGTTATAGAAAAATTAGGTTGTTATTTAAGAGTCAATACCAACTTGATAGCATGTAATCAAATTTTGATTAGTGAGATAACCTTTTGTGTCCTTATTTATCCAAATTAATAACTTCTTTCATATGCCCAATAATTAGTATTATTCAATCATAGTTCTACTCTTCCAGAAGCCCAGTAGCACTGATCCTTTCAATTCCAACTCAGTTATTTTCCTCTATTCCCAATAAACCACATGCATATTCTTTTGATATAAACTCTTCATTGGGCAGAACAAGAGAAATTTTGCAATCTTTCTCTTATATATGATTTTGGTTGGCTTACAAGGTTAAACACACATACAAACACATAATCAAAAATAAATAATCATAACAAGACTATTAAAACATTAACAATAACAACTATTTTTAAAAACCAAATCTATGGGAGAGTATAGTCAATTACACTAACAGTACAGCCATTTTGCAGGCTCCATAACACCCACTATTAGATCTCTAGGCCAGATGACAAAGCTATGTCTTCTGGCCTTCCAGAAGCCCAGTAAGGTCAGATTAACAGAGTTGGAAGGGACCTTGTAAATCTTCTAGATCAGGGATTGTATGACCTCAGGGGAATGATGTTCCATTGGGGAGATGCCACAACAAAAAAGGTTATCCTCCCAGGTCTTGTCAGATGACGTTTCTTAATGGAGAGGAACCACTACATGCCCTTTTTGCTGGACTTAATAGGACAGGTAGATGTGATTGGAGACAGACATTCTGTCAAATAACACAGCTCTATGCCACAAACAAGCAGCCTTTAGGGAGGCGAGACCAACTATGAATCATTGTTTTATTCTGAAGTTTGGGGCTTAGAAAATACATATGCTCATTCGCACTCCCTTTATCTCACCTTTATTGATCTAATATCAACAGAGAAGGCTCCAGAAAAAGCTGTCACAATAAGTGATAGACTGGAGGCCAGTCTGCCTAATTAGGATGCTTCAGGAGAATACTGTCACAGAAGTTAGAAGTGATAGCAACGGCCTACAGATATTCCTATTCAAAAATAAGAAATAAAACAGGATAGTATCCTGGACTATTTCTGTCTTCCCCACCCGCCACCCTAATGGTTATTTCTTTAACTAAAGCACAATTCCATCATCACTCCAATTTAACAATCGTGTTGGTTGTGCTTTTTTATGCCATAAAAAGGAAGCCCTTCTTTCTCACATACCACCTGAGGCCTTTGGGCACACGTTTCTTTTTCCGTGCCATGGCTTCTTGTACTCTATTTTTATTTTATTTTAACAAGTCAACCATTTAATTTGCTATTCAGTCACTGCAAAAAAAAAATGATTATCCCTTATCACTCTTCCCACAATGACTCCTTCCTGTTTCTATAGAACCTAAATAACTGTTAAAGGATGTTGATCAGAATCAGGCAGAGGATCAATTTCATCTGCACTTCTTGCACTAGTTCTGATTTAAAATGTTAATAGCTGGGTGAAGGAAACTCTGTTAGTGGTGATAACATTAATAATCAACTACAGTCCAATACATTTTCATGGTATTAACTTTCTTGACATTGTATGGTTTGCACTCACTTTTATTGTTGAAAAATGATCTCAACAACAACAGAATAATATAATAGAGTTGGAAGGGAGATTGTGAGTCTTCTAGTCCAACCCCTTGCTCAAGAAGGAAAGCCTATGCCATTTCAAACAAATGGTTGTCCAATCTCTTCTTTAAAACCTTCAATGTCAGAACATCCATAACTTCTGGAAGCAAGCTGTTCCACTAATTAATTGTTCTAACTGTCAGGAAATTTTTCCTTAGTTGTAGGTTGCTTCTCTCCTTGATTATTTTCTATCCCTTACTTCTTGACCTGCCTTCAGGTAGTTTGGATAACTTGCTGGGCACTTGTAATCAGGCTTTAGCTTTTGACGACTTATGAAAAATAAAGTGTCAGGGTTCCAAGTAACACCCTCAACAAAAGAAGACTCCGAGGCTAGAAGTTCCTCAAAGTTCCATTTTTATTAAAGATGCCATATTGGCACATCTGGGAAAACATGAATCTGAAAGCTTCCGGATTTTCCCCACTCAAAAGAAAGTCAAAGTCTCTTCCCCTGCACCCACATGTTCATCACATGGTCCAATCACTCCACCATCCCAACTGGAGATGCCTCCTACCAGGTGCAAGGTAAATCGTCCTTGACTCCCAGAGAAAAGGATGATATTATGGTTATATATCTCTACCATGCCATGCAATCTCCCCTCCTGGTTTCCCACAGCACTAAGTGTGGCTGTTCTGACTTAAACTTCCCAAGAGCATGAAGCAAACTCCTGGTCCCAACAAAACCCCTTTTATTAATTTCCTATGAATTCTGCTCATTCACAGACAGCAAATCCTCTTTCCAGGGAGGATTTATATCCTTATCTGGCGTAGAAAACTGCCAGGCCGATATCTGCAAATTTTGGCAAGGAGTCTCGGAAAGTCATGAGCCAATTAATCAAATTAATTGTCGCCTGCAAACTCCACTCCCCTTTTGCTTCTCTGGGAGGAGCCATTCATCGTCCACTTGTGGCTTTACTTCCAAGTTGACCCCTGTTCTTTAGCTGTTCCCTTCATCTGGCAACACTGCACATGTGCACACTATGAACAGGGTCCAGCTGTTCGTCTGCCTCACTGATGTCCGACTCTGAAGGCAGCTGACAACTGACATACAGTTCTGGACCCCTCTCTGCCTCCGACACAGAGCCCTCATCAGAGCCTTTCCCAGACTCCAGGACTGGCCCATGTTCCTCCCCAATCTTCTCACTGTCCGAATCTGCTGCCAGCTCTGCTGGCTGCTGGTGGGCCACAACAGTCCTGAAGAGCCAAAGAAAAAGATGGTCTCCAGGGCTGTCATAAAACATTTTCCAATGCAAGATATAATAACAAAAATAAGATTTGGATTCCAGTTTCATACAATTATTATTTAGTAATATTTATAAAAATATTATAAAATGTACAAAAGAACAAAATACCCCATATTCATCTTCTTAGTGTTTTTGTATAGTCCATCATATTTGTAGCTATAGATATAGATATAATAGGCTATTGTGACCAAGAGGCCATCTGCTTATTTTTTCAGAAGGTCATATTTTTATGGAAGAAAAGTATGTGCACATATCATTAAAGTGAGCAGTAACATAAGAAGTACTAAAATCTATTTACTTGTTGTAAATAGAGATAGATAGGCATTAATGATGGTGCTGTTACATAGAGGCTGAAAATGAGAGAATAGGTATCTAAGTGCTCTTCTGATTGCTTGAAAACTGTTCTCCTGTCCTTGTCATTGTTCTGTTGATATTTGTCATTTTTATTGCTCTCATGTTTTGTTACATGAAACAAACATATGACAAAACAAATTGTATTGTTTGCATGACTGCAAGGAACATTCAAATGAAGATGTTCACAGGCAGTACTATTAATTTTAGGGAGATGGAACTGAACTGATACAGACTGCTGCAATTGTATACAAATTTTGCTAATATTGAAAGGCCATGGTTGTAAATAAATGTATTTAACTATAGTTTTATGTCTATGGAGATTCATGGTTGTCCCAAAAACGTGCTTTTTTTCAAGAGGCAACTGGACTTTATGGTTTCTCTTTGAAGACATTTCGCTTCTCATCCAAGAAGAGCTGAAGAAGCTTCTTGGATGAGAAATGAAACATCTTCAAAGAAAACCAGGAAGTCCAATTGCCTCTTGAAAAAAGCATTTTTGGATTAACTAAAGTTAGTTCCATGTAATCCTGTAATAATTAATTATATCAGGTAAGCAACATGCAGAAACAGTACCATATTTTATTTCTCCCTTTGCTTTATAAAATCATTGCATCACAACAAGGCCTCACATCTGGCAACCAAGTCTTCTGTATAAATATTCCTAGTAATCTATAGCCAAGAAGTGCCCACCTTGATACTTTCCAGATGTTTTAAATTGTAAACATCAGAATTTCCAGTTTTGTCTTTTTCCTTCTGCTTCAAGATTAGAACTATTTGTTTACTTGTTTGTTTATATAATATGGCTGCCAAATTAAAAAAAAATCTTTATATAGCCAGTGGAATCCAGGGAAGCAAGTTTTGCCCATTTTGTACATGCATACAGCATCCTGATGTATACACAAAGGGCCAGGGCTTGCATTACAGTGCTCCTTTTGTTATTCTGACCTCCCATGTAGACCTCCTGCCATCTCTGGGCCCAGGGTCAGAGGCAGCACATGGTCACCATGGTAGCTGCAGACCTGAATGAATTCATTCAGGACTCTATTCACACAGGGAGGGGTCACACATTAGACCCGGTGTTGCCTCCGGGAAGTGGTGTCATAATCTGAATTTGGGGGATATTAAATTTCCTTCCATGAATGGACCACTCTTTCTTGACCCTAGAATTCTCCACAGCCACTCCCCACCACATGGAAATGCAGCCTATTCAGTTGGGCCACCCCAGGCACCTGATGGATCCAATGCGTTTTCAGAAGGCACTTGGGAATTTCCCCAAAACTCTGTTAGTTACACATTTTAGCAGAGGCTCTCATTTCAGCTTGGTGAGACAGGTGATGGGGACAGTGGACTGAATCATACCTATGCAGACTCTTGTCATCTTATGGCAGCTAGGAAGGATGCCTATTCCATGGCAGCTCCTGATCTGTGAAACACTTGGCTACCTGAATTTCAGCAGGCCTCTAAGTTCCTGCCTTCCACAAAGCCTTGAAGAGCTGGCTTTTCACCAAGTGTTGGGATAAGATTAGATAACCGAACATTATAAGTTTCACTTGGCACCAGTTTTTTTTTGTCCTTAACGCTTTCATGTTTTTTTAAAATTTTATAGTTTTAATACGGCTTTGTATCTTAACTTTTGATTGGGAGCCACCCTGAGCTGGTCATAAGATGGACAGCTATTTAAATAGACACCAATGTGCCTGTTTGATAGGACACAATCTTGTTCTCTGTAATTAAAAATACATAGCATTTCTTTCAAAACAATTAAATCCATTAGTCCTCTACCCCTATAAAAACTTGTGCAATTATTTAGCACTTTTTCTTCAGCAGCACATTGAACAGAATAACTGCATAGCTGCCAGTTTTACAGGATGTGTAATTAAGGTAGTTAATAAAGCAATTACCTGAACATGACAATGACTGTTCTTCACTAATCAGAAAATGAAAATAGGGGTAATCTTAAATTGCCAAATACTTCCTTAGTGACTAACGGCCCTTCCAGTGATTGGAAGGTACACATAATTATTGTGTAAGCTTGCAAGTATGTACATTGTTTAGCAAATTTAATTAAATCATTATAAACAAATTAATCCAATTATCAACTTTCTGGTTTGAAAATAGGGACCAAAAAGTGTCAGTAGCTATAACAGTCATTAATTGGATGAAAAAAAAGTGGAGGGGAGAGGGTTTTCAAAAACTAGGCATCATGGAAGAAGAAAGAGAAGTTGAAACCTTGAATGGGAATCTTCTGTTTTCTTCTGAATATCACTCATCTAATGACCTTGCTTTCTCCGTGATTGTAGTTTGTGAATACACAGACATATCACAAAACAACACAGGCAAGTCAGTTTGTTCTTGATCACAATTATTGATTGCTTTGATTTAAAAAGCAAAGGTGAATGAGACTTGAAGGTTTTAACAGTATACAGAAGGAATATCAGCTGGAATAGCTCCTCCCACCCCACTCCACCTCGTGTAATAGGTAACAGTTTAATCCTCCCTGGAAAAGCTAGAAGCTATTTCTTCTCAAGCAACAAGCAATTGAAGCACCAACTGCTGCTAGATAAACCTGTATCTTCTATATTTCTTATTTACCACACAGCTTTCATTTCTAATTCCAAAGAATTGAAGACACCAAGCATAAGGCTTCCCAAACCATCTTCTCCATTACATATATTTCTGTCTTCAGACCATAGCCTAAGTTACAGAGGTGGTATTCAGCAGATTCTGACCAGTTCTGGAAAACCAGTAGCAGAAATTTTGAGTAGTTTGGAGGACTGGTAAATACCACTTCTGACTGGCCCCTCCCCCATCTATGCCTCCCGAGTCCCAGCTGAACAGGACGGAATGAGGATTTTGCAGTATCCTTTCCCTATAGTGGGGAGAGAATAGAGATTTTACTGTATCCTTCCCCTGCCACGCCCACCAAGCCACACCCACCAAGCCACATCACATCCACCAAGTCACACCCACAGAACCGGTAGTAAAAAAAAATTGAATCTCACTACTGCTAGGTAGGAACTAGTACTATACTGCTCTGTGGGTGAGTCCATTGTAAGAGTCCATAGGAAGGAGAAGGGATACAAGTTATGACATATATATATGATGGCAACATCACATCTGATTATTCTGCATTTTCTTACAGATCTTGCTGGATTCAATCATTTTAAAAAAAAGAAACTATAGTACAATAGCTGCTTTAGTTTAGTGTGCTACATGAACCTAGATATGTGGTTTATAAATCCTTCCTTCTAACTGAGTTCAGAAATAACAACCCGGGACTTGACAGAGCGCTCATCCCCATTTTTCAAATATCATATTTCAGTATCTTACTACATTTATGCAATATCATAATTGGTAATAAATGACAAAACTGATAATGAAGAAAAGAAACCCTGACAGTTTATGCCTAGAATAAAATATGTGCTGCAAATTAGAATTGTGGTTTTTATTATTTTCTCATTTTTTCAGCATAACTCAATGGATGTGTGAGAATTTCAGAAAGGGACAGTAAAGCTATCTCATTGTTTTTAGTTTTAGCACCAATACAGCACATCCTTCAACATATATCCATTCTATTCAAATTAACATCAGAAATTATATCAACTCCAATTTTTAAAATCTTGGTTTGCATATGAAAA
This sequence comes from Thamnophis elegans, assembly GCF_009769535.1. Classification (NCBI taxonomy): domain Eukaryota; kingdom Metazoa; phylum Chordata; class Lepidosauria; order Squamata; family Natricidae; genus Thamnophis; species Thamnophis elegans. Next base: position 87,699,604 of record NC_045542.1, read on the forward strand.
CAAAATTTAACTGGACTGGCAAATATGAGATGCCTCCAAATGGCCTCATTATAGCAAATGTTATTAGCAAAATAGGACAGGATATTGTGTTCATATAGTAAATGGGATATGAAATACTTGGAAATAGGAGAAGCAGAGATTAAAAGCTAATCTACTTCAAGCACTGGATATACAGTGATATAAAATTTCCAGTTTACTGCCCAACAAAATGTTCATTTTAACAGAATAAGAGAATAGGAGTTGGAAGGGGTCTTCTAGTCCAACCCGCTGTTCAAGCAGGAAACCCTATATCATTTCAGACAAATATCCAATCTATTCTTAAAAACCTCCAATGTTGGAGCACCCACAACTTCTAGAGGCAAGTTGTTCCCCTAATTAATTATTCTAATGTCAGGAAATGTCTCTTCAGTTCTAGATTGCTCCTCTCCTTGATTAGTAGACCTCCAAGGTACCTTCCAATTCTATTGTTCTGTATTTTGTAGTCCTTCTTTTCATTAAACTAGACATACCCAATTCCTGCAACCATTCTTCATGTTTTAGCGTCCAGTCCCCTTTGTTGCTCTTTTCCACATTCTTCTGGAGTCTCAAAATCTTTATATTGTGATGACCAAACCTGGATGCAGTATTCCAAGTGTGGTCTTACCAAGGCATTATAAAGTGGTACTATCACTTACCCTGATCTTGATTCTATTTCTGTCTTAACGCAGCCTAGGACTGCATTTTGTCTTAACAGCTGGAATGAGATAGTTCTTTTACATACAAATGGTGCAACTATATTATCATGTGTCTAAACACACTTAGAAATTAGTAGCTTGGAGAGGGAGTGTTGCCATCACCCTACTAATTTCTTTCTTTAAGTGTCCTACATTAATGTTTGAAGAAAGCACCAGTCCCTGATAAGTTGCTGAGGCACAATATTGATCTGCAATGAGGGCAAAGCAAAGTAATCCACCATACTTCTGTGCTGGTCAAGGTTGAAAAGAATTCATATGAGACCATCAGGAACAACCCAAATCAGAGAAGTTTAAAAAAGGAATAAAGGAAACATTCTTGGAATTGTCTTGGCGTCCTGGAAAGGGGTTTCTTGAAACAAAACTGGGTTCAGAGAAAAGTTGAACATTCAAAGAAAAATATAAAAAGACAAGTTGATTTCTAACTCTGTATGATTTATTGAAACAGAAATAAAATAATCCTTGGAATTAATTCTGAAACTGTATCTGTGTTCTTTAACTATTCTCTACCTTGTGCTAGTCCAGTATATGAAAAGGCAAAGAGAACACAGTCTAAGAATACAGTCTTAGAAAAATTATTTTTTTAGCAGTACCAGAGAGCTATTAACTAGATTATATGAATTATTTCTGGCTTAATATACCATTTAAGTTTCTTGATAATAAAGATGAAACAGCAATTAGGAAAAACTAAGTTTTGGAACACCAACATTAATCTATTTAGCAGAGAATTTTGACCAATCCATCACCCAGAAGAAAGCTGTACTTTTTCTTTTCTATTATTCATACTACGTTATCCAGCAAGCACTGATAATCCTGTTAATATGGCCACATCACACAGACTGAAGAATGGCTCCATATCTTTGAAAATAACACTTCTTGATATAGTTTTCATTTCAAAGAAAAGCCAGAAAACATATATTTTTTTAATTCAAACTCTTTTTTATACGAGCTGTATAGCTGCCTATTGAGAGAGGGGGGAGGGAGGGGGGAGAGAGAGAGGGAGAGGGAGAGGGAGAGAGAATGAATGTGAATGTATAGAAATGCCAGCAGGAAATACTAACAATTTATATGTACTGTACTATATAATTTACTAAATCTATCAAGTAGACAAACATAAAGAAGAGTTTAAACAAATGTCCATGGATTTTTAAACAACAATATATAAGAATAATAGTTGATTAAACCTCAGGATGTAGAATTAAAAATTTTAAGCAGGTGACAGCTCAAGTCTATCCCAATTACCTTGCTACTTACATTTTCCTTTATAATGTAGCAATTCATGCATACAGATACATTAATCATATTCAGTTGATAAACCTATTAGCCTATTAGTAAAATACTTCACCAATACAGTGGTACCTTAGTACTGGTCATTAATTGGTTCCAGGAGGTGCAACAAGTACCAAAAATGACAAGTACCAAACAATGTTACCATAAGGAATAATGTATTAGTAATGAAGCAACCAACATCAAGTTCTAGCTTGCATGTTGAGTACCAAACAAACATTTATTACTGGGTCAAAATTTTCACGTCAAAATGCATCGAATACCAAATTTGATAAATTTCAAAGCAGTTGAGAACCAAGATGCTATATAGTTTATTCTATATGCTGCAAAACGTCAGGCTAAATGAAAATGCTGATTTTTCTCAGCTTATATAGCAAGAATGCTTTTGGTGGGATTCTAACACATTTATCACTAAAAATTCTCTAGACTGTACATTGACTTAATATTTCTTTAAAACTGAAAACAGATGGATTTTCAAATAGATGATGGCTGTTTTCAGTAGATCATTCTCTAAAAATTCCCAGGCTAGTTGCAGTTCACATGTTACATTTTTCACATGGTTAGTTTTGGCCACAGGAGTCTGTGTTAAAGAATGTGAGAGCATTGCTTATTGGCTTTATGAATTTGCAGTAAATCTAAATCTATTCTGCAAGGCTCTGGGTTTTTCCCCACTCTATTTAATGTTGCATGCTTGCTTAACAAAGTGGTATTATTTTTCATTACTTCTACTGTTTCACCAGATTAGTTTGATACATGTTTGAGTAAAATAAGTGAATGAGTGCATCCAGCATTGCCCACCAGCAGCTTCAGAATACAGAATTATTGATCAATAAAGCTGGAAAACCTTATATTGGAAATGTGGACATGATTTGTCATGTAGGTTAAATTCTAATGCAGCAAATAAAGCATCAATATAGGGAAATACTTATCTTTTTCCAACTCGAACATAATTGAGCTCAATTTCTTCTATTTTCTTCTTTAAATTTTTACTGTTAGCAGTACATTATCAAAATCCAAATTGTAGGTTTTTATTTCTAGATACATTTTCAAATATTTTCTCAGTTTACTGATGCTTACTTTCTCATAAAGTTTTACTTTAAGAGTAAGCACTTACTTATAATTATCTAGGTTTAATTATAAATGAAAGGCCATAACATGTAAGTCAAATATTTTGCAACAATATTTAGCGTTAAGTTACTGGTGGCAGGTTGAACAAAATAAGTGGACTCTGAAAATATTGTTATCTAATAGGTTTCCCTGCCTGCCCTCTCCATACATTTTGGAAAAGGGCTCTAAGTTTTTAGATGTACTTCCATTCTCAGAAGTATCCCTTTGTTAAAAATATATACTTGGTTTAAGAAGATGCTCCAAAGCATCTTTTTTCCTCAGATCTGAAGCAGATCTGCATGCAGCCTTACTGCATTCTAATTTTAATTTTAAGATTATTGGTCATGTTTATCTCCAGCTGGAGACTCCAGAGTTGAGACTCCAGAAAGCGTGCAGAGAAGAGCAACAAACTAGGGGACCTGAGGCTAAAACATATGAAGAATGGTTGCAGGAATTGGGTCTGTCTAGTTTAATGAAAAGAAGGACTGATTGATGACGTGAGACCAGTGTTTCAATATCTAAACGTCTGCCACAAAGAAGATGGAGTCCACCTATTTTCCAAAGCATCTGGAGGCAGGACAAGAAGCAATGGATGTAAACTAATCAAGGAGAGAAGCAACCTAGAATTAAGGATATATTTCTTGACCATTAAAACAATTAATCAGCGAATTAACTTGCCTTCAGAAATTGTGGGCGCTTCTACACTGGTGATTTTTAAGAAGAGATTGGACAGTGATTTGTCAGAAATGGTATAGAGTTTCCTCCTTGAGCAGGGAGTTGGATTAGAAGATCTCCACCTTTTATTCTATTAAGGCGAGTGGGGAATTTTTTCAGAAGAAAGGAACTGGAAGAAGGACAAATAGTTGCAAACAAAGGTAATCTGGAGAACTAAAAATCAGAATGAATTTGGGGAGAAGACAAACAAAGCATATCTGCATGCTTCTCAGAATACAACTTGAATCTCTTAGTATTATTATATTAGCATTTTGTTGTTAATAATTGGCACATTACAATGTTTTTAAAAAGGGTTCTGGATCAGATCAAAGACCTATTCGAGTTTGTTCGTTAATCAAGGCATGAATGCAGTCAATCTGCTGCTGTTCATTAAATGATGCTCAGAGGCATAAAGACTTTGATCTTCATACTAGCATGTGATATATAAACCTCTATGAGTTTTATATTTTCTGTCATACTTTCCTCTCTTTCTCTCCCACCCACCTACCCACCCACCCTTCTCCTCTATACAGGCAAACCTCAACTTATGACCACAATTTAGCTCAACATTTCTGTTCCTAAGCAAGACATTTATTAAGTGAATTTTGCCACAATTAATGACCTTTCGTGCCATAGCTGTTAAGTGAATCATTGCAGTTGTTAAGTTAGTTAACATGGTTGTTAAGTGAATCTGGCTTCCCCATGGGTTTTGCTTGTCAGAAAATAACAAAGGTCATCACATATTTCCAGGACACTGCAATCGTCATAAATATGAGTCAGTTGCCAAGTCTCTGAATCTTGATCACATCTTTTACATTGGGCCTTCAGGTCTGCCACATTTTCTACTATGGGAAAATGGGAGGAAGGATTATATGGAGTATGGGTGATATATAGTCAAAATAACATTCCTTTCTCAGAGAGTCAAGGACATCTTGCCCTGCAGCTGTTATGGTGTGATTGGGATGCATCTCCAGTTTTGGATGGTGCCTGATTGGATCATGTGATGGACATGTGGGTGCTGGGCAAGGACTTGAACTTTCATTTGGGTGAGGAAAACCTGGAAACTTTCAGATTCGGATTTTCCCAGATACCAATATGACATCGCTAATAAAATGAAACTTTGAGGAAACTCAAGCCTCAGACTCTTCTTTCGTCAGAGGTGTTACTTGGAACCCTGACAACCCTGACTATGGGGATGCTGCAAGTCGTAAGTGTGAAAAATAGTCATGGTGCCGTTGTAACTTTGAATGGTCACTAAATGAACTGTTGTATGTCAAGGACTACCTGTACTGTACATTATTACTGGTTGCTTCCCATGACAGTCACTGGTGATAGCCTCTGAGTTATTTGTCTGATAGCTGTAAGGAATACTAAATATATCATGGGAGGGAAAGCATAATTATAGAGTCTGGAAAGGCATGGAAGAGGTATGTCTCTAAATGACAGCCGGCAAATATGTTTCCTAATAACCCTCTGCATTAAAATTACAGTGGTTGCGTAGGGAGAAGTGGCAGCAAATAGTCTGTGCCATACTTACTTTGAATTAGCATGTCAGTAATGATGGATGGAACAAACAATAAAATTTGATCTGTCATGTTATGATTATGAGTTGGCTGCAACCAGAAGTTTAACAAAGAGAAAGTGGGAAATGAGATTATTGGGGTGGTATAATGTTCACATTTTTTAGCATGCAAAAGAAAAAGCTGCATACTTTTTTCTTCCTGTTCAAAATTTCAATGCACTCCCTTGAAACCCTGGAATGAAAAATTCATAAGTTATTTGTTGCTATGAAGTTGGGTTTTATTCTGAAACTGTATAGAAAGTAGATATTTTTTTGCCAAGACTGAGGCTAATATTATGTCTTTTTAAATATATTATGCATAATTCCCCGAAGTATCTTCATGGGTTTCAGTGTCAGTTGAAATGGCTGTTTTATTCTGAATTTGCAACATGCATAAAAGAAACCAAATGAGGAATGCATATATGACCTTCTCCTAAAAATAAATAAAAATTGTTGAATTATCATCACCACTACTATTAATTTCTAAAAGTCTGCTTATCACCTTTAGTAGTGAAGTGATATTAATACAGAGAGAGAAGAGAGGCTAGAAAAAGAAAAGAAAATTCAAATATTACTGCAGGTTTTTCAAAGTACCGTAAGTGTAAATTATACATTTCAGTCTTAACTCATAACCCTTCACTGTCATCTGCGATGTAGTTTTTGTCTCATGAAGCAATCAGTTTTTTATGATATACAGAAAATATTATAAATAGACATTCTGAAAGAGACATGTGGAGTTTAGAATTTGATCCCACCTAATGTTCTCTCTAATCATGTGAATGATGAAGCTGTTGATAAATTGCCTGATAATCTCAATATTAGAATATAAAAAACTGTTCACTGAATTGTCCAGCTGTAATAGTCTATGATTGTATGTATGTAGACAGATGTAAGGCAATTCAAAAGGACAAAGAGCACCTGCAGCTGTTAAATGAAATTATAATCATTTGTGTTATGCTGCTAGTGTATTTCCTCTCTTGCTAAATTGGTTTATCCTCACTGTAATATTAATTAAGATGAACATATAGGGGAAGGTATACTTAAAGCATGTAAGATTTATAGGAACAATATAAGAAGATTTATTTTTCTTTCCACAGTAAACTACGGCTTGTTCTTTAATGTTCCCAGATATTCTCTGACACTGTAGTGTCCTGTTCAAGGCTGGAAAAATACATCAGAGTATGTTGCAATTCAGTTAATGAGAAATTGTAGTTCAGAGACAATAAGGGGCTCTAAACTGGCTGAGCAGATGTACACATTCTGCATGAAATATTCAAGAAAGGGAGTTCTTGCCTCTTAGCCTGGCACTGAGTCCAGTCTAGAGACAGAACTGGTGGTGATGACCTAGAAGATGGGCAGCCAATATGGCATTGGTTCAGGAAAATGGGGTAAAGCTGCAGCTGGCAATTTGTTCCCCTCTCTTGCCTCAGATGGAGTTGATACAGTTGATACACTATTGACTTGTGGAATCACAATATTACTTTATGAAAACAACCCTAATCAGGATTGTTGTAAATTAGATGAATTTTAAAAAATACATTTTCTGCTGATTATTCAATCAACAGCCCGAAATGAGACCCATATGTTTTATAAATTGATACTAGATAGTTACTAAAATTGGGCTGCAAACATCAGGTTAATTACTAGATGATAACAAAGAGTTGGAATATTCTATACTTTTTTGTCCTTTATTTGGTGGTTTTTCTTTTTTTATATATAAGCCAGATTTGATAGCCCTACTAGTAACTCATCAGAAGAAGGTAGGACTCCAGTTTTATTTTTCATTATCTGGGTAATAGAATGCAATTTGGCACAGCTGGCAGTTTCTGCTAAAAAAAATGATTCATATTAAGTAAGAATTATGTGAAAAGGCCAGGAAGAATGTCAATGCTGTAATAGCTCTCTGTAGAGAAGCTTGCATGTTGTCTTTTTCATGCATTAATATTTATTACTGACTCCAAATTAAAGAAATACCCAAATATTTAAGAGGGAAAAATCAGGAATAGCTTATTCCTCCTTCATTCTCCCTGGAGCAGAGATTGGAGTGTAAAAGCAATAGCCAGAATAATTAAGGCCTAGAGGGAAAGGCAGACATTGCTCTCTGCTTCAGAATACATATTTATGTGTAGTTCATTTACCCACTGAATGAGTTTTTGGTTTAAACAATCAATTGTTCCTTAGTACCTCAGTAGGTTAAAGGCAGAAATCCACCAGTAGATTAATTAAGCTAATTAATAAAGTTTTTTTTTCAAATGATTACACACTTAGAAACCTCTGGATTCTGCTCATGGCTGCCATCTCTCACCAAATTCTATCCATTAGGCCTTCATGCCTGCAGTAAAATGCTGACAAGTACCGAAAACTAGATTCTAATAAACAGAGTCAATCACTGGCAGTTGAATCTTTTGGTGCTTCATAGAGAGAAACAAATGTTGGAGAGAGAATAAGATTTAGAAGGTGGTATTGGAGAAAGGCACAGTCTTAGGGAAGTTATTAAGTTAGAGCTGCGTAACAATTTTATTTTGATGGAGACAAACACAAATGTCATTGTATTATATTATTCCAGTTTGTAGGGATCTGATTTCTTTTTGACTGAGACAAATGTACAATGTTATCCAAGTACAATTTGAATTTTGTCTTACTAAAATGCAGTTTCATGAAATGCAACCAAAGAGTTCACTAATGAGTTTGAATTATCACCATGTATTCTTAATACAATTTAGCAGTAAAGGTTGTCAGTGGTATTGCTGCAATTTTCCTGTACTTTTTATCTCAGTGAGACCCAGATTCTTTCAGTGATTAAGACATGAAAAGCTGAGAACCGTTGTTAAGAACCATGATTTCCTAGGAGGACAAAAAGAGAAGGTTGAATTAAATATCATTCACTGGATATCTTCAGGCAGAAACTAGCCAATCATTTGTCAGGGATGCTTTAAGTTGGATACAGAAAGTTGATTTTTTTTTTACAAAATAGCCACTTTCAACTTTCTCATTCTGAGTTTTCAAAGTAAGCATTATTCTAGAGAACTGCTATGTAATTAGTAGGCATGACTTCCATTCTGCTTGCTTCATATGCTTTGAAAACAATGCATGAAAGTAAGATAGATGTTTTAAAGAAGGGATGTCAAACTAAATCTCATTGAGGGTAACAGGAGGGTTGTATTTCACCTCAGGTCAGGGTGGATGTGGCCAGCTTGAAGTCACTCGTGTCAGGGCACCAGTGGTGGTCTGAGTGCTCTGCCAGTGAAAATGGGGTCCCAAGCTCCGGTTTTGGCTGCAATGGACTCCTGCAACCCTCTGCCAGTGAAAACAGGGCTTGGGAGGGCTGCCCGTAGCCGCCACAAGTTCCATTTTTGCAAGCAGAGGCACCACGGGCCAGTCCTTTGCTATTTCAGGGCAGCCCTGAGGGCAGGATCTAAGCACCCCATGGGCTGGATCCAGCTCCCGGGCCTTGAGTTTCACACCCCTGTTTTAAAGATACTAAAACAACTAGTATGTACAGGAGTCCTCAACTTGTGGCCATAATGAAGTTTGCCCATTGTGGTTTCAAAGTGTGACAGCCATTAGCTGAAACAGCTTTGTTTAATGACCCCCCAACCCCCTGCTCCTGTGGTGTGGACATTAAGCAGAGCAGGAGTGGGAAATGCTTGGGGGGTGGGCTTGTGAAGGCCCAGGCCCACCTGCTGCAGGCTTCCCACTCCCTCTTTCAGCCCATGCTCTGCCTCCTACTCCTTGGGATCTCTATAGCCCTTGGGCCTGCTTCCCATCTCCCTTGCAGGCCTTTTTCCCACTCCACCAGATCTCACCAGGGCTTGATCCTCCATTCCATTGCATATTTTACCTTTTGAAGAAGTTTGGAGCTTTCTGTAGGACTGCACAGACCATGTTAGGGAAGCAGAATGGAGCAATCTGTCCCTGCATGGCAGCCTCTCGGAAGCAGCCACCATTTTGGCAAAACTGCATAGAATTGCTGGCATGCTAAAAATGGCGGCTGCTTCCAGGAGGTTTCTGTGCTGCACCATTCTGTTCTGCTTCCTTAACGCAGCCTGTACAACACTGAATAAAGCTCCAGATGAATTGCTTTTCTTTTGGATTGCTGTCTTTTTGTTTAGTACAATACTATTTTGTAGAAAAATCAGAATTGGCTAACAAAATAATTATATCTATATTCTTTGTGGTCACAATCCTGCTCCTTTGATGTGTTATTTTCTTTAGCAATCCTGCTGAATTGTGCAGCATAGACATCCCATTAAATAACATAACGATTTAAAAATAAGCAAAAATATTTTCCTTCTACAAAGGAACATTATCAAAGGAGAAAAATTGAATCCCTGAACAAAAAGGACTTGGAATTTATTCTTATGTTCAAGAATGGATGACTAACTCTTTAATGGAGCTCTCTGAAACAGTTCTTATTTTGTTCTCTTCTATGAAACCAATTTTCTTATTTTGATTTTCTTTACACAAACCAGAATCTTTCTGGAGAAAATTATTCAGCTCACATTACTCCCTACTTCACAAGCTATAAAAGCAAATGCCTTCTGTCAATATTTGCCTCTGTGTATTTTCATATGTAGATTTTTATGTAAACGAGTTCGTTTAAAGGCAATATTGTAACTTCATCATGCATTTTGCCTATCTCTTCTTTTCTTTGCTTTGCTAAAAAAAACCACAGCATAATGCAAAATAATTAAAATAAACTTTTTAAATATCATCATGCTAATGTAGCTTGGCATCCATTGCCTTTTCTGCAAATGGCAGAGCTGGCTGCAGAAAGCACAGACGTTATTGCATGCAACAGACAGGGTTATTACCAAGACAAAATGGTTAAACAGAAAAATGTTGCTCATTTTCATTTCTCTCAAATGTCGCAGAGCTATACTTGTCCTTAGCCTTCAATTTAAACACAGGTTTACTGGGGGGGGGGGGGGAGCTGTATCTCCTCTGTAAAATTTATTTCTACATTGACCTGCGCTATTGACCTTGTCAAACAATTTTTAGAAATCCTCTTTTAACATTTTTCTTTTAATACTATTGCATGCTGGTTAGAGGATTGTGGAAGCATGCTGAAGTATTTTATATATAGCTGCCCTAACAGTTTTTAAAAAGCAGTTTTAAAAGAATGGTTATGGTTTATATAAAGCAGCCCTGTGTTTTTTTAAGTGTCCTCCTAATAGTTATTGTAGTGGTTATAATAGAAATTGATCAAATTGATTACAAGAGGTTATGCTGTGGTCTTATATATCAGTATTCCCCAACTGGCTACAATACTGGTTGGGACTAATATTAGTTGAAATTCAGCATAACTGGCAGTCTCAAGTTTGGAAAATGCAAGTCAGCTTGATTGGGCATAGTGAAATTTATTTTGGAAGATATATGTCAAATTGCATTGTTAGCCTTTTATCCTCATGCTAAATATGCATAGGACCATGACCCGACAAAAGCGTGCATGACAAAAGCGTGCCAACAAAACCGCATCGCTAAAACCGTGACATCATCACTGCGACATCATCACCGCAGCGACAACAGCACGGCGACAGAAGGGCGCTTTACAACAGTGCGGTGACAGAAAGCCGATTTAAGTTAAGGTTAGGTTTAGGGTTAGGGTTAGGGTTAGGGTTAGGGTTAGGGTTAGGTTTAGGGTTAGGTTTAGGGTTAGGTTTAGGGTTAGGTTTAGGGTTAGCTTTAGGGTTAGGTTTAGGGTTAGCGTTATGTTTAGGGTTAGGGTTAGAGTTAGGGTTAGCTTTTGAATGCTAGTAAAAGCATTTTGCTGAGCGCTTCAGAGGGCACGGATTTGCCCTCTGCGGTTATGTCGGCACGCTAGGGTCACCTTTTTCCTTAGCGCTTCGGATGGCGCAGATTTGCCCTCCACGGTTATGTCAGCGCGGAAAAGGGATTTGCAGTTTGTTGGTGAACTGCATAGGACTGTAGTCATTAATAAATGAGTCATTTATATGGCATTCTTGGATATTCAGAATGCTACACAAATTCCTGTTCATGTTGATTACACTAGCTCTGTTGTGTGGGGGTAGTCTAAGGCTGCCAATTTACAGCTCTAATAATTTCTAGTGATAATCTTAATAAGGGTTGAGTTCCTGGCACTCTCTCCTAACTACAAATAGTTCTCCAGATACGACAGTTCACTTAATGAATGTTCAAAGTTACAACAGACTTCCTCAAATTATATATGACCCTGTTTCAAAGTTATGACTGCTGCAGTACCCTACAGTCATTTGCCGTTATGACTCACTATAAAGATGCTACAGTGTTCTCTCTCCTCTTTTTCCCCATCCCATTCTGACAGGACCCAGTAATGCTTGGGCCTGCTCCCACATGCCCATCACCCATTGCACTTACTTTTTGAAATTAGGTGAGATACTTCACCTAATAACTATCACAACATGTGACTGTAATATGCAGGCTCCATTATAGTCATATCTTGAGCTGTAATAAAATCTCTTATTACAAACTTTTTAAAAGGCAGATCAGGTCAGATATCTTAGAGCTAACCTGACAAGCTGCATGAAATAGAACAGCTGAAAATGTGGTCTCAATAGCTATAGAATTTCAAAATACTTTTGCTAACCAAGAAAGAAAAGGCATGGAGAGAGTTGTAAGGAAGAAAAAAAATAAGAGTTCTATCTCACTAGGTGGTTGTTGAAGATTTTTAAAGAGAAGAGCTGACGGAAGCTTAATATTGAGAGAGTTTGGTTTTTACATAGTCCTTAACTGATGACCATTCATTTAGTGACTTCAAAATTACCAGGACTTTGATTCCTGCCTGAAGTTCTGAGCAGCACCTCCACTGTCATGTGAATAAAATGTGGGTGTCTGTAACATATGCGCCCTTACGAGGAGAAGTGCTGCAACTCCACCAAAAGCAATTGTGGGCCAGGAGCCACATATACATGGGCCTCCATCCACCTCTGCCACTCTCAAGAGGCCTGGGCCTTCTCCCTGCCCCATCACACTTTTCCCTTTCCCTGCAGCTGTTAATACCCAGCCAATGTAAGGCAGAGCTAGAAACCTAGCCAGGTTAATTTTCCTCAAGGTTAAAGAGACAAATCTTTCTGAAGGCTTGCCCAGAACAGGAAGAGAGCCACAGAAGTTCCTATTCCTGGCTTGTCTTGAAGAAGACTGCCTCTTTAGCCTTGAAGAAAATTGCCTTTGCTAGGTTTTTAGCTGTGCCTCCCATCAGCTGGACATGCCTGTCAACAGCTGCACTCAAGATCCCAGTCAGGATTATCTGACACTTCCTTAAATGAAATTAATTGGCAATGTCACTTTGTTGCAAATTTCACATTTGGAACAGAATATCAATATTTCACAGAAAAGATTCACAGAAAAGCTTAAAATGCTGCTTATGATCAGAATTAAACTTCAAAAATCCCTGTATATTACAAGCACTTTTGGTTTTCAAGGTTCCATTTTCTATTCTTTCCAACCCAATAGAAAGAATAAAGGGAATTATATAAAGAGGCTTTGGACTCTGTCATTTGTCTTTTTAGTAGTACCTGGATTTAAACCCAACTTTTGGGCTTTGCACTGCATGCATACACACAGATGCCATACAAAGGTAAAGCAGAAATACACAAAAATATATCACATAGTATTTTAATAAATAGAGAGAAATATGGTTGTCTTCTACAATCACTGTCACAAATAGGTGTTATCATTATTTGAAGGATATGATTGAAAGAAGCATTGGTAAAACAATGCACAGTTTTTCTCCTTTTTTACTCAAATAGCTGATAAAACTTCTTTTACAACTTTCTAATTATTTTGCATACCAGCGTGAACGTTTTGCCTCACCTTTGGACAAGACAGTATTTCAATATTACAAGGGCAAGCTTTTTCCCCCCTGAACTACGGTTTTCACCACTAATCGAATCTTGGGATATGTACCTATGTGACTATGTGGACTATAGTCTCAGCATAACATATTCTAGTTTAAATTCTAGCTTAACTATTAATCTTGACTCCAAGGTTTATAAAGTACGTATGTGTATTAGTGGTAAAAATTCTCCTTTCTTTAATTCAGTCAAACTGTTAGCTGACCTTGATCTAGTTAATAATCCTTTTACAAGTAAAGCTTTTAGAAATGGAACAATTCACATATACCAGCAATGGAAAAATGGATGGTGACATTAATGGGGTTGGCAGAGATAGTGAAATTGACTGCTTTGATTTTTTTTTTTTAAAAAAAAAAGCTTTCTTCCTTTCTACTTAGAAACCTTTATTGGTTTTTGTTTGTTTAAAACTAACAGAAATGCATTTTTAACCTTGGATTTTGATTATTAGATTTGTTTATGATAATAGAAGTGCTGTTTGTTATGGTTTATTCTAGTTCAAAGGGTCACTGATGTTTAGATTTTTATCCCATCAAAGTCAGAAGTCATTTTTTTTCTATAGCTTTACCCCCTTTTATTTCCATTCTCCAATATTCCTTTTCCCTAGGCCTTTCCTTTCTTTTAAACTTTCTTCTTTTTTGTATTTTATATTGTTTGACATTTAATAAAGTTTTGAAAAGAAGTAAAACCTTTCACTTTTTTTCTTCCACCATTCTTCTGGCATCTTAACATGCATTCTGTGTTTTATGATAATTCATACCACCCAGATAAATAACTGCCTCAACTAGTAATCTTCATACCACTTCAGGTAAATGTCTAAACTGTGCTTGAAAAGCTCTACTGATGGAGTCCCCATGACTCCATGCTGTTTCATAGATTTATAGTTTTCACTCAGAAAATTCATCCAAATTTCAGTTTGGTATCTGTCGCTATTTCCAATTATCAGTTTGTGTCCTACTCTCAAACACTACAGACAATAATGTCAGTTATCTGAAGATTATCAGTATTGCAGAGATGAGAAGCCTAAGATTGCCACATTTGAAAATTACAGTTCCAATCATTTTTCGCAATTAGAGTCCAACTCTGAAAAGCTACAGATTCTTGACCATTATATAAGATGAAGTTAAGCAGGTGTCTCCAATTACAGATGTGAAAGTAACTCTCAAATCAGTAGCTCTAATAAGTTATAAATTTGGTGCTTTCAAAGTGTGTTTAATCACACATGCACAAAACAAAACTGGGCTACCTTGTGCCATCTGAATCTGTTTGGAACACAGCACTCTCATATGATGAGAATTAGTCCTTCTTGCTGCACTGAATATACACCCATAAAATAGTGATGTATGAATCATAAAAATAAGGTTAAAGATATGATCTTAGCCATTGATTGCAAAGTTTTTCCTTTATAAATAGTAGAATTTGGGATATACAACCATTTTATAAGAAGTGTTTATTTTATTAAAAGGACAAATAAATAAAATGTATATCTCACAATAGAACTGTAAACAAGTGGGAATGAGTTATCCTTCTGTTTTATTTGCTTCTCTTTAATTGGGACTTCTGAATCTCATGCCAGGGTTGAGACACATGAACTCCAAATGACATCAGAAGTCCTGCAAGAATGAGAACGATATGATACCAGGCAGTTCCCTGCCATTCTCGCCAGTATTTCTTCCTTTCCACCTGGAATGAATAGATGACTGTCTCTAATAATTTGCTTCCCTGCCCTTGTCATTGCACAAGAAAGAGACTGTGTCAGGCTGAGGACCTCATGCGGTTTTAATTAACGAGGCCAGAGGACTTGACTGCTGGAAGGGCTTTGGGAACTTTGATTTTGTACCATAAAGAGGCCTCCCCAACTGTGATAGCTTCTTTTTACTGATAACTGTATATTTACCCTTTCATTCCTTTCAAGATGCCACAAAGGTTCCATATAGATCTTTAGTATTTATTAAGAAGATTAATTCAGACATGCTGGGCTGAACATAGTGCTTTCAAGAATGAGAACTGCTTCTACTGGGAACAACAGATCATTGAAGGTGCTCCATGAAAAATCAAAGTCAAGGTCACCAACTAAAGACTGATGTGTTGATTTAGAAATAGTGATTTTCCATCAGAAAATGGTCAGTTTTTGAATGTCAAGGAAAAATCCATTTTAAACAAAGATAGGACAGATATGGCTAGAGGACCATATATGGCCCAAAGCCTAATTTCAAGCATTTCTCAGCCTGATTTTGAGACCTTTTCAAGTAAAAGAAGAATATCAACAAAAGAAACAAATATTTTTGTATGCAATATGTTTTTGTTCTACTTACCATAGCTATTCCCACCTGGTCCTGTTTTAAGGGTTATCTTTTAAAAAATGGAAGGAAGGCACTGGATTATACTTTGTCCTTCTACTCCTCTCCCTTTTTGCAATGGTTCTGTGGATATATTCTGAGATCATGGTCAGATTACATGATGCAGCCCCAATTAAGCACTTTTGAGTCCCATTATCAACATCTTTTTGCATATGTTTGTTTGAATCCATAGGTTTTTAATTATTTCATTATGACTGCATGATAGATATATTGTAGTATCTAAATCAGTCTTGTTTCTCATAAGTAAATGAATGCATGTTTTCTGCATGTATAATGCTACACATTATTTAGACATGCTGATCTTTAACAAACATTGAAATGCAATTATTATTTTTCTTGATGGGGATCTTTACATTTTGTATCTTGTATTTTCTGTATGTGTGTGTGTGTGTTTGCAATATTTGTTTTCTTTGATTTTGACCACATTTCTTATCAACTAAAAACTTGCAAATGTGTTGTGATGGGGCTTTCTAGATAGTAAATATTTTTTTTAAAAAAAGGTTTGTTTGCCTTATTTCATTCACATTTGGTAATATAGTGTTTTAACTAAACTAAGAGAACTGTTTTTTCCACTTCAAAGCATCCATTAATATGTATGAAGTCACTAAACAACTTATTGCATTAAAAAACTTTCAAACTTCTAAGTATTGGAGTTACTCAAGGGATTGCATCTTATAACTTTTTACTAATTCTTCGTTGTTTTTCAAAAAAAATAGAAAAAGGATATGTACACTAATTTCAGCATGCATTGATACCTTACAGTTTAGGAAAATTGCAAATCTCTGTCATTGCTGATTCATACCCAACATTGACTCTCTCAATATATAGTCCCTACTGTATATTAAAGGAATGTAATGTACTTAGCAATGGCTTATCACATCAGATGTAGACTATATTTTAAATTAAAATGTCCAGAAAACACTTTATTCCAGTTTATATGCAAATTCTAAATGCATTATCCCTTCAGTTTTATTTTGTTTTTCTTACCGTATTCATTACATTCCTCTCCCTGGCTGGTGTCTTGCTCTTCTTGGATTCGATTCTCTTATTTTTCTAAATCGGTTGATTAACCCAGTCTGTTACTGACACAATTTCAAGACAATCCAATCAGGTTGCTGACTCTATACGTTTAAAATTCAAGTCAACTATTCTGAGAAATCAGCAAAAAAACGCTTCTAATTGAGGTAGGAGCCGATAAACAAATAGTTGACTATGGTTGGAATAAGAGTAGTTTTCTTTCCCTTATGTGGTAACTTTATTTGAAGATTCTTTTTTTCCTAAAATAATACATATCCTGCATGTCTATTTTATTATGATGATCTTTCTACCAGCCTTGTCCAACTGATTGCCATTCAGATTATTAGAGAAGAACTCCTAGAATCCCCAGTACTCATAATACATGCTGTCTGAAAATTGTTGACTTTGAAATCCAATATACCTGGAGAACATTAGATTGGATAAAGCAACATTGTCATTCTGCTGCCCAAAATAAATCAGATTGAGGTGGGTGGCTTAAAAAATTGCATAAGTAAAATAAATACAGAAGCCCTGTAGGGCTCTTTATGGAGGAATGATATTTTCAAACCAAGCAAGAGTGAGCTATATATATATCAGTTATACATAAATAGACCTGCTGATTAATGTTCATCTTTTAATATGGAAAAATTAGCATGAATTGTTTTTAGAATATATATACAATTCTACAAAGCTGATTAAAGTACATTTGATAACTATCATTCGCACAGTTATTTTATACTATACCATAATTGTGATAGCTTTTCATTAAAATGATATTAAATATTGAATATCTTAAGAGATTTAGTTCCTTGACCCACAGTAAGAGGAAAGGCAGAAAAAAATGAATTGCAAAAAGGCTTTAATTTAGAAATATGCCGGCTACAGTACCCAATAATATTGATATTGTCAAATTTCTTAGCGGATGTTATATCATTTGCAAATTCCTCAAAGACTGCATTTTCTCCAACATCTTGGGTGTTCAAATCCATTTACTCTTAAAATCTGTTTGTCCTGTTGGGGAGCAGATATTTTCAAGAAGGTTGGAGACCATGACATAGAAGAGATGCTTTCCAAGGCCTGGAAGATGATGAAGTTTAAATAGAAGGGACCTGGAGTGCACTTGCTTCACCAGAAAATATGTATGAGGAAGACAAAGCCACTTGGCAAAATTACAGGCACCAGTACTGCCAGCTTTCCTTCCTATTTGAACCTGTTCCTCAGCTTCAGCACAGCAAAGTTGTCAATAAAGCAACAAACTACAGTGCATTCAGAAAGTATTCAGACCTCCTTCACTTTTGTCAATTTTGTTGTGCTGCAGCTTGATTCTACAGTTGTTGAAATTCATTTTCCCCCTCATTAAACTACATTCAGTACTACATAATGACAAAGTAAAAACATATTTTTAGAAATGTATGTAAATGTATTAAAAATAAAAAAACCTGAAATATATTGGCATAAGTATTCAGACCCTTTGCAGCAACATGTGAAATTTAGCTCTGATGTCTCCCATTTCTCTTTATCATTGCTGACATGTTTCTATGCCTTGAATGGAGTCCACCTGTGGTAAATTAAATTGGTTGGACGTGATTTGGAAAGGCGCACACCTCTCTATAGAAAGTGTCACAACTGACAATGCATACTGTAGCAGAGCAAAAGCCATGAGGTCAAAGAAACTGTCTGCAGAGCTCAGAGACAGAATTATTGCAAGACACAGATCTGGGGAAAGCTACAATAAAATTTATGCTGCAGTGGAGGTTCCTAAGAGCACAGTGGCCTCCATAATTCTCAAATAGAACAAGTTTGGCAGGACTTCTTCTATTAACCAGGACTCTTCCAAGAGCTGGTCACCCAGCCAAACTGAGGAATCGGGGGAGAAGGATCTTAATAAGAGAAGTGACAAAGAAGCTGATGGTCACTATGGCTGAGCTCCATAGATCTTGTGTGGAGATGGGACACAGTTCCAGAAGGACAGATATTACTGCAGCCATCCACTAATCTGGGCTTTATAGAAGAGTTGCTAGATGGAAGACTTTCCTCAGTGCAAAACACATGAAAGTCAGCTTAGAGTTTGTTCCTCTCAGTCTGAGAGTCCTTCAGGTGCTTGTTTGCAGACTCCAAGTGGGAAAACAGAGATGTGCAGCAATCAAAAGAAACAAGGTGTTTTTTCTTCAGAGCAAGTAGACAATTCAAAGAGAAAAAATAGTATAGAGATCCAACAAAGCAAAACATCACAGGAAAAGGTGCAAGAGTCTATACATGCTGGCCATTAACAGAGAAAAAAGCTACTATGGAGTAGTTCCAGAGAGAGGAATGTATTTATTTGTTTCCTGTTTTTATTATTTTTACAAATAACTCAATGTAGCAAATGTATCCAACACATTCCTCCTCTTATTTTTACCACAACAACCCTGTGAGATGGATTTAGACTGAGAGAGAATGATTAGCCACAGTCATACAGCTGGCTTTCATGACTGAGATGGGACTTGAATTCATGGTTTTCTGCTTTCTGGCCTGGTGCCATAACCACCACCAAACTGGCTCTCAACTCAGCCTTAATTAAAACCAAACAGATTCTGTAAGAAGAAAACATTGTTATATAGTAGTAATAATAGAGAACTAAATATAAAAAATGCTATCTTTAGAAAAGTGAGGTGTTTATAAGTGTATACTTAGTGGATGTCAGTGATTGAATTAATAAGTAAGTTAAAAAGTAGAGTTGCATGGTAAGAGTGTAGTTAATATACCTTTGCCTCTGGGTAGTGACAGTTCCAGGGAGATATGCCATGGAGAGCATCTGATTCTCAAAACTGGTATTTGGAGGGGGGACTTGAAGGAGAAGACTCAACTTTTCATCACTGATAATACCTTAGGGCTGTCACTTGGAATTAAATCACAGGACAATTTAAAATTAAGAAGACTGGAAGTTATTGAAAAATAAACAAAATACTCCTGGCATTTAGCCCATTGAACATTGTTCAGTTGTCATTTCTCGTCAAATTGCTCAGGGAACACTGAGACATACAGTAAACTAGCATCATGTCTTAGACAACCTTGAGAAAAGGAGGTTAATGAGAAGTCTAAAAATATAATGTAAAAAATAATGTGCAATAATCCCGATGGCATCTATAGGGAACTAAAACAAGCCATAGTTCAACTAGCTTACAACTCATATCACCTTTTGGGAAATATACTTCCAATGCCATCATACATCTTTTTAGATATGTATTTGGAAATAGTCACACTGGCATTCTTGTAAGAAACAATAGCACTAAAAATAAAAATCCTAGATTTAGAGGCATTTGTGAGAAGTCCAATATCTGTATGCAGTAAGCCATCACCACATAGGATTATAATAAGAAAACAAAATCCTGTGTTCAAGGTTAACATAACTGTGTAGAATTATCGGGGAGGCTCTCTGCCCAGTTTTTCAAGTCATTTGCAGGACTTGGCCACATTAGAGGGGAGTGTACTTACGCTTTAGAACAGTGGTTCTCAACCTGTGGGTCGGGACCCCTTTGGGGGTCGAACAACCCTTTCACAGGGGTCACTTAAGACCATCGGAAAACATATTTTTGATGGTCTTGGGAACCGAGACACCAATTTTATGGTTGGGGGTCACCACAACATGTGGAACTATATTAAAAGGTCGCGGCATTGGGGAGGTTGAGAACCACTGCTTTAGACCTTTTATGATAACTGATCAGAAAAAGGGGATAAAAGAAAAGAACAGCTGGAGAAAAAAAATCAAGAACAGAAATAAGTTAGATGGAAAGTCATTTGTAGCAGAATATCTACAAAGACTATGAAATTATTCCCAACTAATCTTGGGATTATCTCCAAATACTGAATTGTGAAAGGTAGTGTTAGAACAAGAAGAAACCTTGAAGAACTGCCATGGTGGGACAAGAAGCTTAGCAGTGACAGGTACACCCAAGAGTGGATGAAACAAGCAGAGAAAAGGGTAGGTTTTCTTTTTTCCCCCTTATCCCCCACCATCAAAGTGCAGCTGACATCTTTCCAAAGAGCAGTGCCAGTTAGTGAAGAAGAAGAGCACTAACGAGTTCAAAACATACTCTGAAGGCTACCAAGACAATCACTATTGGCCAGCTGAAAAAGAAAGAGAGAGAGAATAACATCAAGAAAGACCAGTAGAATAGACCTGGTGGCATTACCTAAATAATAATAGAATAAGGATGGAGGGGGATAAAATAATAGCAATAGCACTTAGACTTAAATACCACTCCATAATGCTTTACAGCACTCTCTGGATGGTTTACAATATCAGCATATGGCCCCCAACAATCTGGGTCCTCATTATACCATCCTCGGAAGGATGAAAGGTTTGAGCCCTGTTAGATTTGAACTCCTGCAGTGGGCAGAATTAGCCTGCAATACTGCATTCTAACCACTGCACCACCATTAAATTAAGATAAATGCACATGTAAAACATAGAATGAAGTGTTAGGGTAAGGAAGTGAGCTAAAATTAGGTAGGAATGATTAGAAAGCTACTGCCAGATAAAGAAAAAAAAAGACTAGCTGGGAGTTGGTGAATTACTATATACAACCTGCTGAACATGCATATAGGATTTGTAAAGAAGGGGACTCAGAATTAAGTGCAGCTATAGCCATAAGTTCTAGGGCAAATAGGAAATAAGTGAGGATAAAGGTATAGAAGAAATAGAAATATACTGTAAATAACCATGCACCTCATTGTTCAATTTACAAACTTCATTTTTATAACACAAGTACTAATAAACACAATTATTCACTAAAGACATTGGTTGTGTCTTGCCTGGGCTATTTCTCTCCCAGAACAAATACATTATATGACAAGTATATTGTTAACTATGGGCCATTTGTGCCCCCCCCCCAGCCCCCAACAACACTCTATAAGCCTCCATAAGGCTATGCAATTTTCTTGATGAAAAACAGGGCGTTTTTTGCTCTTTTTTGCCCATACCCCACTGTCCAGGAGCACTCTGCAAGCCCCCACACCCAAGGCTATTCATGCCTTTTATTTGAAAAAAACTGGCTCTTTTCCGCGAAAAACGGGCCGTTTTTCAGAGGTTTGCATAGTGCAAAAACTATTTTTTTCCTTTTGGAAAGCTCTTTAACTGATGAGAATTACATTGATCAAATGCTGTGCCAGCAGAAACAAAGTCTTAAGGTTTGTCAGCAATTCCCTTCTCCAGCACATGGATAAATACACCTGGAAACATCTACCTACTTACCTACCTACCTACTCTCTCTCTCTCCCTACCTACCTATCTACTGTATTTCTCTCTCTCTTTCTATTTCTCTTTCTCTATCCCTCTACCTACCTACCTAGCTACCCCCTCCCACACACACACTCTCCCTACCTACCTACTGTATTTCTCTCTATCCCTCTACCTCCCTCCCTACCTTCCTACTCTCTCTCTCTCCCTACCTATCTACTGTATTTCTCTCTCTCTTTCTATTTCTCTTTCTCTATCCCTCTACCTACCTACCCCCCACACACACACTCTCCCTACCTACCCAGTGTATTTCTCGCTATCCCTCTACCTACCTCCCTACCTACTCTCTCTCTTCCTACCTATCTACTGTATTTCTTTCTCTCTATCCGTCTATCTACCTACCTACCTACCTACCTACTTTCTCTCTCCCTATCTATCTACTGTATTTCTCTCTATATATTTCTTTCTATTTCTCCTTATCTATCCCTCTACCTACCTACCTACACTCTCTCTCTCTCTACCTACCTACTGTATTTCTCTATCTATATTTCTCTCCCTCTCTATCCCTCTACCTACCTACTTTTTTTTTTAATTTGCCTGTTCAAAACCTTGGTGCGTCTTATACTCCAGTGCATCTTATACTCCAAAAAATACGGTATTTGAGAAAGTCTTAAAGTCAACACATGTACTCCAGGGTATACCACCTGAGAATAGTCCAGACTAATACAGTACCACACACACACACACATACACACACACCGATACCAGTATAAATTCAACACACACATACACACACAAACACACACATATAAATCCTCCACTGAATAGAGCTACTAATGCATCAACTTAACCCTATCATTAAGCTTCAAAATATTTTCTTGACTAAGGACTAGTGATATGCTTGCTCTTAGCAAGAGGGAGGGAATAAATATATTTCCACAATAATTTCCTTCTAAAGAAAGCTTTTATCTTTTTTGAACAAAGTGTCTAATATAGAACAAGGAACTTAGTTGTAGTCCCAAAATATATCTTATTTCTAGATAATGGGGTTATAAACTTGTATTTAATTTAAAATGAAATAAGTTTGTAGGTCAAAATTTGAAAACCTTAATGCTATTTACTACTAAAACTCTCCTAGTCTTTGGTTGCCCAATTAGCACAAATGGTACATAGGACATAGGGCAAAACTGTATGAGTCTTAATGATGGTTTAATCATTAGTTTCATCATCAGATGGAACTTAATGATTTGAAGTATTTTTAAAATACCTCAAACCATTATCATTATCAGAGCCACAGTGGCACAGTGGTCAGAATGCAGTACTGCAGACTGACTGCCGGCTGCCAGCAATTAGCAGTTTGAATCTTACTGGCTCAAGTCTTCCATCTTTCCGAGGTCAGTAAAATGACAACCTAGATTGTTGGGGATTGTTGACTCTGTAAACCACTTAGAGATAGCTGTAAAAATTATGAAGCAATGTATAAGTTTAAGTGCTATTGCTATCATAAGAAATGCATACAAAATCTAGAACCCATTAGCACATATGCATACTTGTAATTGAAATTTAGTAATTTTAGAGAACTTTACTGTTTTTGTAGCAGAATCAGTATGGAAAAGTTTTGCAAAAAGAGCATAGATCACGAGAAAGAAAAAATGCAAAACATAGCACCTTTATGATTCCCATAAGGTACAAGTATGCATATGTGTTAATTTATTTTCTCCTATAAAATAGCAAAGTGTTTGGTTTGAAAAGAATATGAGAGATTGTTATTTAACTACTGGTTAAAGGCTTAGCCTCTTCTCAAACTGTAAAAAGGTCTTTAGTGGCCCTTGAGATTTACTATATAAAACAAGTGCTTTAAAAGCAGTCATTATACAAATTACAAAAAGTATACAATATTATGAGAGCATCAGAACTATATACCCTTTCTAAAATAGAAGCAGAAATTAAAAGAATCAGAATTCATTACTAATCATTTCAGTGCCCTGTTTTCTACTTTAGCAGTGCTCAGAATTAGACCGGCATATTTTCACAGCAGAATAACACTGAGTGCTTTGAGATGCTGGGTTCTTTATGCTATCTCCCTTTGATGTATTTTATAAAATAGTTGCTTTTACATTTCAGTTCTACATTTCTTTCTTACAAATTTTTAGACCATTTGCTATCACTATGTTATCTCTGTGAAAAATACTTTGGAACAGTGATTAATAGTCAATCCTGCCTGCAGGAGAAATAGTTTAAATCTTTCCTCCAAGAGGTAGCCTTTAGAAATCTTTAGAAAATCATTATCTTCCAACATCACATCAGGAACATGCAGACAGTCGTCTAAAGAAAGCACATTATGGACCAAGCATATTGAATCTCAATAGAGTTGTCTGCAATCTACTATATGCAATCCACTATGACTTTTATTGATGTCTTTCCCTTTTTGCAGTCTTAGTTTTAGCTGAGTTGAGAACAGAATTAGACTTGATCACCCAATATCTTCTGTCATTTGTTATCCTGATATACAGGATAATCCTGGACTAACAAGTGAACCAGGAAAATATGTGGCTTCTTTCAGGATCCATAGACAGAAAGACAGCTTGGGATGTTTTTGGGCCACAAATGAAATACTAAGGCATAGGGGTGTCTTATTGTATATAGCTTGCCTATTCCAACTCAAACAAATTACCAGCTACAGGGAAAATGTTGGAAGCAGTGCTCTGTTGATTTTCGTATCTGAATTATCACAGTAGATCCACTCCTACTTGAAAGAGTCAGAAATTAACACTGTGTAATGGGGACGTGGTGGCTTAGTGATTAAGATGCTGAGCTTTTCAATCAGAAAGGTTGGCAGTTCGGGGGTTTGAATCCCTAGTGCCGCGTAACGGAGTGAGCTTCTGTTACTTGTATCAGCTTCTGCCAACCTAGCAGTTCAAAAGCACGTAAAATGCAAGTAGAAAAATAGGGAACACTTTGGTGAGAAAGTAACAAGCATTTCGTGTGCTTTTGGCATTTAGTCATGCTGGCCATATGACAACGGAGACGTCTTCAGACAGCTCTGGCTTTTGGCTTTGAAACATAGATGAGTATCACCCCCCTAGAGTCGGGAACGACTAGCACATATGGGGAACCTTTAATTACTCCTCTGTTAATTGAGAGCATGCTGTGGAGTTTTACAAAGCCTTGCTTTCTCCACTGTAATAGTTAGTTATCTGAAGCCACAGAAAGTGTAAATCATGAGTTTTGGGACAATACGATTACAGAGATGGTGTCAACAAGAGAACTGCTTTACCTGAATAAAGTGTTGTAGCTGACAAAGATTGAGAAAATGTGTCTTCTCATCAGTAACAAGTAGAAGTTCGAAATTGGAGATGGAAACCCATAAGGGAAAACTCAGATAAACTTGTGTCTTACAGAAGTAAGTGAGAGAGTTACTTTGGTCTATTAGACTATTTAATGAAAAATCAGGGACTTTGTAAAATTAATGGCCTTTATTTATATAACCATTCTGAGTATGGAAAATAAATAAAAAGTTTAACTTCTAATATAGAAAAGCAAATACAGATATTATTATTGAGACCTGCTTTCATGATATGTATTTTTTTAGAATTTGTATGACTCAAGCAGTGGTGGGTTCCTACCGGCGTTCCTACAGGCGTTCCTACAGGTTCGCTGCATGTGCATGCACTCTTGAAAGATACTTGCTTTAGAAAGCAAGGAAAACAGCTGAGGAACAGCAATTCAAACTGCCGCCCCTCATCAGCTGGGCTTCAGAAGCTGAAATAAAGGTAGGCATAACCCAGGGGTAGGTGGGCCCACTTTCAAAACAACAGAGAACTGGTTCACTCTCTGCTTGATGGCAGAGCTACCGGTTCAGGAGAACCTGTGCGAACCGGTAGAAACCCACCACTGGAGTCAAGGTAATATACATAAAGCTCCCCCCTCTTAGTTTCCAACAACAAAAAGTCTGTAAAATCAGTTGGGCTGAGAGAGAGTGACTGTCCCAATTCATCTAGAAACCAGGAGAATGGGAGTTCTAGTCATGTTTTAGTCAGGAAATATAACTAGGTGACCTTAGGCCAATCACTCCCAAACCAATTCACAGGATTGTTATGGGGAAAATAGGAGGAGAAAAGTGTATTATATATGTTTATCACCTTGATTTTTTTATAAAAATAACAGAAGTATGATTAAAAACAAACAAATAAACTAGAACTTTCGATTTCCTAGTTTCTAGACCAACATTTTTCCACTACACCAAACTGGATCTCATCTAATAGGATAATGCTTATGACAGGAATACAGCAACTGAAAGGTACCATTTGCTCAAAAGAACAAAAATAAAGAAAGGGATGAGGAGTTTCTCTGTATGACAGAAATGTCCACTCCTTCACCAAAATCCAAAATAATTAATTTGATTATACAGTTGAGAGCATAAAGTGGAAGATTAAATAAAAATAGTGCTGTTCCAGATGCCTGTTACAGCCACCTATTACAAAAATGTGAATGGTGTTTTCTAAAAGTATACAGCAGCTCTATTAAAATGTCCTGAAATAATATTTTGGGAGAAATTAATTATTATGACTTCTGTTGGGGAATACCTCTGCCAGACATTGGTCCTTTTAGGAAATCTCTGATTTGCATGGCTGATAACCTTCTCCCTCAGAGACAGAGGAAGACAAGAGAGGATGGGCTGAAATCACTAGACCCCCAAGAAATAAGAAAAATAATAGGCCAATAGCAGGTAGTGGGAATTTCTGGAAAAATAACTATATAATCCTGGAATTCTTGTTGTCACAAGAAACTAATTATAATCATAGTCACCCCTTGTACTTCAAGAAAGCAGAAAATAATATATTTAGGGCTACAATATGTAAATAATGTTCCCTTTAAAGGAGAGCTTAGCACAAAAAAGATAGGAATTCCTTAACAAGCATATATTAAAAGCACAACTGCAAATAATTCTTATCGGGGGGGGGGGGGAAGAGATCAGCACAGCAAAAGATGCCAATATTGTTTCACAAAGAGCCTGGAGTTAATTTCCAAAATAAAAGGGATACTTATATGAGATGGAAAAAGATAATGGATATTTGTAAAGATGGTCCATTTAAGTAGGCCAGGGGTGTAGCAAAAGCATTACAAAAGCTAAAAGCTCAGCATTTACTGAAGTTAGTGAAGGATGCTGAGAACCAAAGAGACAGACACACTCAGAGTATGTTGGTATATAAGCTAGTCAGTTAAGATGAAACAAGTAGGATGAGGCAGATAACAAGGAAAAAATACGGTTCAGTGTCCCCTGAGAAAAGAATAGGTCTTTACTGAGCAACTGTGAAGAATGGGTAGAAGGAGTATGATAGGCTCATATTCAAGGAATACATTCTCACTTGAATGAGTTCAAATCTGCAGAGACAGATTGATTGTATCATAGGTTGATGGACTTACTGAAACTATTCATTAACTTTTAGAAATCCTAGAGAACTACCACAAAACTAGAGGAGGCCAAGTATTCCGATATCCAACGTGGACATCAAATCCAGTGAATTACAAATCAGTCAGTCTGACATCAATACCCGGAGAGACTCTAAAGTACATTATACATTTATTGATCTATAAGCACCTTGAAAGTAGTGTACTGATTACTAGAGTCAGCATGGATTTTTCAAGAACAAAGTACCTGATATCGTTCTGATTGCAAGCTAGTTAGATGTCAGTTGAATGGATCTGTTGAATGCATATATATATACTGTATGTGTGTCTGTGTGTGTGTGTGTGTGTGTGTATGTATGTATGTATGTATGTATTGTGTCACAACCCCTGGTATGCCCAAATATATGAATAAATGTGATGATACCTCCCACCTACCAGACATCTGGAAACTAGCCCTAATCAATAAACGAGTCCCAGCCACAAAAAACGACACAGGACCCAGAACAACACAGGACACCATCACCAATCACCATCACCAAACATCAAGTCCATCAATCAATCAAGATGTGACAACACAGCCAACCAATCCATTTAAAGTGACAAAGCCAACATTCCACACCCACCCACTCACCCACCCACCTATATTTATAGAAAAATACCAGCTCCGATCACGCTTTGCTCGCACAAGCATGAAGCCAAAGGCACCAACCTGAAGATGACGAGTGTGACCTTGTCGAAACTTCGCCAAGATATTGTCAATCTTACACAGGAAAAGACCCCAAGACCTGCATACCTCTACCCATGAAAATCCACAAAAACATATATATATCATAGGTGTAGGTATGCTGGTCTTGTTATATTCAGGTCTTTTCCCATGTAAGATTGAGATTGTCTTGGCAACGTTTCGGCGAGATCTCACTCCCCATCCTCAGGCTGGTGTTTTTGACTTAAAGCATGACCGGAGCTGCCGTCTTTCTATAAATCTTGGTGGGAGGATGTGGAATGCTGGTGTTGTTTCAGTAAGTGGATTGATTCTATGTGTGGCTGTATCATGATTGGTAGATTGGTGCTGATTGGTGCTGGCTGCGGATCTGTTGTTGTTTTGTGTTGTAATGGCCTGGGTGATGGTGGGGCTCATTTGTTTAACTGGGCTGGTTTCAATTTTCAATGGATTTGCAGCTCCCTCAAAAACCATAGTCTGAAAACCCTCACTGGGGCTCCTAATTAAACCAGAACAAGGTCTCAAGGGGAGTGCTCTAGAGTTGAGTCCTGGCCTTTGTTACTTTCATCGGTGATATAGATAAAATGTGAACTTTACAGATAAGCTATCCCTTTCAGTAGGTAATATATGGGAAGACAGAAGTACAATTGAAAATGAAATAAGCTGAAAATAGCAGAATAATATGTAATGGAGACAATTGCAAAGTTCTTCACTTAAGAAAAAGTAGGTAATACTTGGGAAGGCAGAAATATAATCTAAAATGAAATAAAATAAAATAACAGAATAAAATATAATGAAGTTCTTCATTGGGGAGGGGGATGAAATGGCCCAGTATAGGGATACCTGGCTTGTTAACAGCTTGTATTATGAATGTAAATAATATAGATCAATGCTCCTGAACTTTTGCATCTTTAAAATGTGTGGACTTCAATTCCCAGAATTCCCCAGTGAGCCATGCTGACTGGGAAATTCTGGAAGTTGAAATCCACATGTCTTAAAACTGCTTCAGAAACAGTAATTTATGTTAAGAGGTATCCTGTATGTTAACATACAGTATATTAACTAAAGTAATACGCCATGAGAAGTTTTCGTATGTAAATTAAGCTATGAGGGGCAGCTTCAAGAACTGAAGGAAGATGAAAAGCATTTTTTCAGGAAGACCATTATTTCATAGGGTTGTTTTTGTCAACAGAATATATATATTGTGACTTCACTTGTATTAAGTTCTTTCACTTAAGTAACTCTCCTGTATCTTTTGTAGTGCAGATAGATGCAAAAAAAAAAAAAATCATTCACTTTCTCTACAATCTCCATAGACAATTTCCTTTGCTGACTAACAATCTAGCTGCTTTTGTGACTAGTTTTCTACTTCAAATACATTTTTGAAGTGTTTATTCTTTATTTTATTTTTGGCCATATCTTTGAATTCTTTTTAAAAACCATGCTTCTATTACCACCTTATGCTTTTCCTGCCAGAATCTGTGTTCCTTTTTGTTCTCATTATAACAGACTTTCTATTTCCTGAAACACTGTAAACTCTCTTAACTTTTAATAATAGAGCTCCTGGACTTTATTAGAAAGCCATGCCAGACTTTTCTCTTCATTGGCTGACCCTTTCTAATATTGTAAAAAAATTTCCAATTGAAGTCCATGTGTTGTGGATTTTAAGTAACCGTCATGGCATCATGTTTTGGTTCTTTTGATTTTTCCCTTTTCTCTGTTTTTCACTAACCAGTCATTTTTTTCCCCGTTTTTTTTTTCTATTTGTATGGTCAATTTTTGCTGTTGTACCAGATGTAATAGTATTGTGTTTCCTATCAATTATGCCATACTTATACATCATTCTAGATTATGGTCATCATTTAGAATTATGTCCTTTGCAGCAGATTCTAAGACCAAATGATCTTTGAGTATCTTTGATTTGTCAAGAATCAACAGCTATTATGATTGGTCTTGGTCACACAGTCAGATGTTTACACTGGATTTGGCATTTTTATCCACCTGTTGAATCCTTCCCAAGAATCTAGGATAGGCAGATGTTGTTGTTTCCCAATATTAAAGGTATTTTCACAGGATGTAAGTGTTCCATGTAAAACTGCCTTTTGCAATTGTCTGATCATGATTTATCAATGCTGATGCAGTTGTTTTGGGAATGCATCAAAGACCTCTATCACTATTGATACTATATTTGCTTATTCTGTCATAGATTTTTTACTTGTATTTGCAGGTCTTTTCATTTTGTTCATTACATAGTCAGCCATGTATTTAGATTGGATTTGGTATTTTTATTCATCCACTGAATCCTTCCCAATGCACAGCAATTTGAATTTTCAGCTGCTAGTTCTTTAGATGGTGTTAACTTTCATCCACATTGAGCTCCTCTCAAGAACCTAGGGTGTTGTAAATTATTGGTGAATACATAGATTCAAGCATTGTGGCCTTTTATAATTTACAGATGGAAATTATTGACCCTGATCATTTGTGCCTCAAATCATAACCCTGGGTAGATTTGTTCAATGATCTATTGGCCTATTTTCTTGACTCTTCTCCAACACCAATGTTCCAAAGTGTTGGTCATGCTTCTTTAAATTCAAGCTTTTTGTCTATAGACTGTCACAGGAAATCCATTGTTTCCAAGTTTTTGATTGGCATATTTTCCAAAACTTTCTGTTACTCTACTAAGTGCAATTCTGCAGCCTATTTTCAGACTGCTGAAAATTTCTTTATTGTTGATAATTGATCCCAAAGGCAGAAGCTATCCACCAATTCATTATCTTCATTGTCAATTCTAAGGCTATTTACCTGTGTCATTAGTTTGGTCTTCTTTATATTTAATCCTAATATCATTTTTTCACTGTGATCCTTGAATTTCATTACTACAGCTTGTGGGTTTTATGCATTTGGGGCTATTGGATTAGTGTCGGCAGTATGTTGAATCAATAAGGCAAGGGTATGCAGACTTATTATTTAAAAATGGGCTGCTGACAATATTGATGTAAATTATACTGTAAGTGCTATTGCATTCAGTTAGATAATTATCAAGACCAGAAGCTTATTGTGTTTTCTTTTTTTAAGACCTAATTTTATTGAAAGTTTTAAGTGAAAATTGATACAAACCTAAATTGAGTAAGAAAGGGGAAAAAGGAGAAAATGGAGAAAGCTAAAGTGAAAACAGAAAAGAAAAGAAAAAAGAATTTTCTAGAAGAAAAATAGAAAAGAAAATAAAGAAAAGGAATCGAAAAGGAAAATGGAGAATAGAGAATAGAATAGAAAAAAAAAAGAAAAGACAAGTTCTGATCTTCTATAGAACTTATAATTTATTAGTCCAATTACAGATTTTTCTCTTTCTCTAAAATTACATTGCAACTTTCTTCTTTTTATAATCTATCATATATAATCATCAAAATCATAGATCATAAATTCATTTTATACAAAAAGGTCCATAAGAAGTTTCCTGTCAGCTTTTCCTATTTTCAAAAATTTAATGGTGTCCATAATTCTTTCAAAGGTAAAAAGTTCAGCTAAATAGGCAACCTGAGCATGTATAATTTTAGGACTTAGTTTTGGACTTTAGTTTTATTGAGAATAAAAATTTGAAAATTTCCCTTATGGACTCAGAATTATTATATATTTTATCCTCTCTGTCCTGAATAGTATAGATAATATTGCAGAATACTGTTTTATTGTAACAATTTCAGCTTAGAGGCTAATAAATTTCCAGGTCCTTCATCTCATTCTCAATACATTCCCTTTATACAATTCGATGAATACTCTGTTTCAAGTATGTAAAGGGAATTAAGTTCCAGTTTAGTAATGTACTTATAAATATTTCACATGATTCTGGCATAGGTTATCTTGTAAACATACAGTAATTAGAAGTTCCTTAAGTCCCCCCCCCAAAAAAAAATTATATATTTCAAATTTTCATGAAGCATCAGTAACAATATGAGTATGCATACATTCTTTGTAATTGTCTGAAACAATCGTTAAACTCACAGAACATCCATTTATTGGGGGGGAGGTGGAATTAAAATTCTTCATTTGGCCTCTTTATCAGAAATATATTTTTTTACTGAAAAAATAGGTAAATATCATGGTGAAATATTAAAAAAATGGGATGGCTCTTTTATGTACTAATTAATAATGTTAATGGAACATGATCAGGTTTTTGAATTGAAGCTCTATTATACTTAGCTAGCAATTTAACTGAAAGTTTAAAAAAAACACCGCACAATTAGTTCAGGGACAATGTCCGTGTGTGTGTGTGTGTGTGTGTGTGCACGCGCGTGTGCGTGTTTAAAAAAAACACCGCACAATTAGTTCAGGGACAATGTCCGTGTGTGTGTGTGTGTGTGTGTGCGCGTGTGTGTGTGCCATGCTTATTAAAACAATACCATTCATATCAAAACAATCATGAGTAATTAAATGTACCATTTAGATTTACTTACTTTATGCTCCAACAAAAGTTTTAAGTAATTATCAATAAAAATTACCAAATCCCAGCATTTTTTAAACTTTGTCCAATACAGCTAGTTTAGGCTAGTTTATTTCTCTTGTGGAAAGTATGAGTTTTGATTAAACCAACAGGTTTTAATTTGCACAGTGTAGTATTAGTCCCCACTTGGAAAGATATTCATATTCCACAAAACTAATAAAAAAGGTCTCCAAGTATAAAGACCAGTATTTCTGTAGGTTAAAAGGAAAAATTTTAAAGATAGAAAAAGCAGCACATAATATGGTAATTAATTTTTAAAAATTGGGGGAGCAGTATGAATAAAATTAGAGATGGAGAAAATCAAGACCCCTCCCACTCCAGAAAACAGAATAGAAAACTAAAACTAAAAAAACAGCAACATCATATTCCAAAGCCAAGAATATCTTAGCTTCAAAACTGCTTTCACTGGTAAAGGAACATTGGTACAGCATGCCCTTTTCCAAGTGTTGTTGACATGAACTTTTTGAAGCTCTTTAATCTCCTTTTCATCTGCCATTATCCAATAATCCACTTCCAACATAACCCTTGTCCTCTGTAGTATAATGTAAAATATCTGTCAGGTTTGAACAACCAGACTCTTGTGTGAAGACTTTAAACCAGCTTCTGGGAAAACTAGATAAGGTTCAACTGCATTACCAGGAGCTGGGGGCGGGGCTGTCAGACCTTGCCATCTTCTGTCTACATAGTAATTCCAGCCTGATTCCTCACTTGATCCCTCCTCCTGACTGGGACAGTATCTTTCTGACAATATCTGCATACACACATTTAGTCTGTATGCCTTCTGCCATTATTAATTTTCTTGTTAATATAATGGTGTGTAGATTGACCATGCCAACTTCTCCTCAGGAATCACTGTAAAATTGCTATGATTTTACTCAAATCTGAAGCTCAGGGTATATCTGTATACCCTTGTCTCAAAGGTGAATCTCTAGAGACATCTGTATATTTCCTTTCCTTTCCACATCTTTGTGCTTGTCAATTACCCATTACATAAACATTTCTCATTCACAGAATTTTCCTTTACAATTTTAATAGGTAAACATTTCAGCATTTTTATTGAAAGATCTAAACAATTAATCACTACAAATTTGAGTTCAACCAACAATCCTCTAACCATCTGCCTGATCTGATGGGAATTGAAGTCCATAAATGTGGGCATTAAGTCGTCTACCCTCTTACTGGTATAGCATAATGGAGTGATTGGACTAGAATTAGATAAGCCACAGTTTACATCATCATCCATCCATGAAATGCACAGTTGGATCTGAAATTCACATTCACTATCGTAATTCAAACGATTGTTTGAGGCTAAAACAGGGAAACTTAAGTACATCACCATGAGCTCATATAGCAACAGCAAGAAATAAATATAATATAAACAGGTAATATAATTTGACCTTAGAGTGCTGTAAATGCTATATACTTCACTGACATAAAAGTAATGCTTAAATTTTATGGGAAGCTCCCTAGTAGCTACTTTACCTGAACAAAACAATATACTGCAATAAATGTACAATTGTCCTTTGGTTTTTATGACAGATACTGGAGAAAAACATGGATAAGTTAAAGATATTTAAGTTTATCTTCAGTGTAATTAATATTCAAATATGTGAGATAAAAAAATCTAACATATATTAACAGGAAAAAGTCAGGTCATTGGGGTGGAAATATAGATTGGATCTCTTCATATTGTTCTAAATACCATAGAATCAAAGGATTTTTTAAGCAACACATATTTCTACAGCCCCTGTCATCAAATCTCAGCATTTTACGGATTTTTTTAACTCAACTGCTTATGGATCATTTTTCTTTTTTTAACTCATAATGCCGTGACAATATAATTCTATGGAAGGTAGACAGTAGCCTTAACTACTAATTATCTGAAAACATTTTAGGAATTCATTACTGACATGACAATTAACACTAAGAGCATAAGATGGAATTTCTGTTAGCCTTCTGTACCCTCAAAAAAAAATAATCCTGTGCTCTTTAATACTGAGGTTTTGCAGCAAGCTTGCTCTGAAAAACAAGTTGTTTACATTAATTAAATGATGAATAAAGTTATAGCCTGTAATAGATTTTTTAAAGGCATAAGCAGAGGAATATGCCAGAGGATTAGGTTTTGACATTTTTGCGTATGTTACAATGTACTTATTTATCTAAATGTTGTGTCAGCCTCAGATATGTTAAAAGATATTTTGTAAAAAAAAGGAAGTTTTAATAGGTTAATGAACTATACATTATATCTTAGTTTTATTGCAGTGTATGTTGTTTCAATAGCTTCCAGGAGATCTACAGCATAGTGGTGTCCTGAGAATAAAATATTTGCTTATTTATGTAAAGCAGACATAAATGTATTTGACTGATGAGTACAAATAGACATATTGAATAATCTCTGTGCTTTTAAAGATACGGTAAAAGAAATACAGGCACTTTTCCGGGTGCGCTTCAAGGTGCTAGTTGTCACTTACAAAGCCCTTCATGGTATTGGATCTGGGTACTTGAGAGACCGCCTACTGCCAATTACCTCCACTAGGCCAATAAGATCCCATAGATTAGGCCTCCTCCGAATTCCATCAGCCGGTCAATGTCGACTGGCAACTACCCGGAGGAGAGCCTTCTCGGTGGCTGCTCCGACCCTATGGAACGAACTCCCCGTGGAGATTCGTACCCTCACCACCCTTCAGACCTTCCGCGTAGCCCTTAAAACCTGGCTGTCCCGACAGGCCTGGGGCTAAAGACTTCAACCCCACCCGAATAGTATGACTGTTGTGCTTTTTACCGATGTATTGTCTTCATGTGTATAACTTGTTTTGTACTTCCCTCCCCCTGAATTGTGAGCCGCCCTGAGTCCCCTCAGGGAAAAGGGCGGCATACAAATAAAGTTAAAATCTAAATCCAAATCTAAATTCATGAATACTTTAAATATCTTCAAGTATGGCCAGGAGTTTTGCATGTTTACACATTTAGAAAAAACCAACCTCATCCTTTGAAGCTTGACTATGTGACAGCTATCATTATTTTTCTTTGTAATTCTTTTTATTCACAGAGATGGTTCCACTGCTTTGATTGGGCCAAAGAAACACAGATCGGTACCCTGAAAAATCTCCTAAATTGTGCCTCATGTATACCCCTATCCAACATTTGTCCTGTTTTTTTCCTCAGTTAAGGATTTAACTGGCACTTTTTATCCTTTATTGCCAGATCAATAGAAAATAATTTGGTCAAATTTCCTCTTATGTATCTGTTATCTATCCCATATCATAAAACAGTGGGGGAGGGATTACATTGTTCCTCTTCAGACAGTCACACCACTGTGAGGAAGCAGAGGGTGCTAACTGACTAATAAAACTTGACCTGTGAGCTCCACCCACATACCCGCTTGGATGCTATTTAAAGATTATTAGTTTCCATATAGTTGAGAACACTTCAAAATACAACTTTATGGCCCAAGGAGATAGCTAGGAATTAAAGCATTGATTTTACTGTTCTGATTCTTATCATCTTAAGAACAATAAAACATAGAGTTAAATCATCAATAGACCACATCCTTCTTAGGCATTTCAATTAGTGTGCCTGCCTTTTGCTTAACCCAAATTATTCCATTGAGACATTTTAAAAATCTAAGGATGGTTGTGATTTCTTTATATATACAGTATAGCAACATATTGCTATCACCAATATAGGATCCTCCTTTCTCAGAACTGGTATGTTACAAATGTTAATTTATAGCAGAAGTATAGTAATAACAAATGAGTGGAAAGAATTAAAAATGTATTCCTCATGCATTATGTCCTAATGAGTAGTGCAAGTATTCAAATGAGCAATTTAGAATAGAGATTAGCAGTTATATTATTCAGCCCCCCAAATAATAAATAAAAAGCAAATTCCACCTCCATTTTCATTCTTAGAACTTTCCTGCCAGCCTTTCATGCTGGTTCAGACATTTGAATCAGCATCTTCTCTCAGGCATGATCTTTGGTATGTATGCAGCTTCTCCCCCTCCTCCCCTCTAAATTCTTTCTACCCCTGCTGTAGGCTAGAGATTGGGAAATTGTTTGAAAAAAACAGAAGAAGAGGAAGAAAAGGAGCACACTGGGAGTAATCTGAACTCTATACCATTGGGCTGAAGGCTTGCCTACTAGCGAAGAGGGACACATCAAGGAATCCCTCAGAACTTTTGGATATCCTAACTGGGCCTTCATCAAATCCATAAAAAGATCCAGCAGGAACTCCTTAATAACAGAGAAAGAAAGGAACAACAAATCAAGCAGCATTGTCATTCCATATGTTACAGGAATATGGAAAAAGCTCAGGAGGATTTTCAGCTACCATAACATATGTTCATACTTTAAATGCAGGAATACATTAAGACAGAAGCATGCCCATCTCAAGGACAGCACACCCAGACACAAACAGAACAACGTGGTATATGCAGTGGAATGCAGTGAAACATGTGCAGACATTGGGGAAACATAACAACCACTTCACAAAGGCATGGCACAACACACGAGTACAAATCCACCAGGACAACATTCAGCTGTCAATCTGCATTTGAAAGGCAAAGATCACTCCTTTGAAGACAGAAAAGTCCATAAAAGTCTCTGGACAAAGATGACTACTGGTTTGAAAGAGAAGTAAAAGAGGCTATCAGGGACGTGGAGGCAGGGGAGGCAGGGGAGGCAGAGCCTCACCACTGTCAACATGATAATAAAAAAAAAATTAAAAGGAAAAAGGCAAGAGCTGAGATCAGGCTGAGCTAGTTGCTGCCAGAGTCATCATGGATGGCTCTGCTTAGTGCTTAACTGTTTAAAAAAGCCTCTAAAAAAGCGCCCTCTACAGGAGGCGGCAGGAGAATGATGTGCCTCATCTAGTCCGACTTTATGATCACTCGAGTAGAGTTAAGCAAGGGTTAAAAGCCGAAAAATTCCTGATGTAGATGAGGCACATCGTTTTCCTGCCTCCTCCTGTAGAGGGTGCTTTTTTGAGGCTTTTTTAAACAGTTAAGCAGAGTCATCCACGGTGACTCTGGCAGCAACTAGCTCAGCCTGACCTCAGCTCTTGCTTTTTTCCTTTTACATTTTTTTTCTTTTCATGATGACAGGCAAGAGCAGAGTTGAAATCCTCTCTGAAACAGCTGGAAAAGCTATGTGTGGGTCAGAGGGAGGGGGAGAAATTCAAACTTCATCCTCCTGGTACAACTTTGTGTGTGTGTGTGTTTGAGAGAGGGGGGAGGGAGTGAGAGGAGGAAGGAGGGGAAGGGAGAAGAAAAAGAAAAAGAAAGAAGGAAACTTATTTAGCAAAGGAGAAAAACAAATGCTGTCACTTTAAATCAGAAGTGACCATGCCTGGCTGTGGAATTCTGGGAGTTGAAGTCCACAAGTCTAAAAAAATTGCTGCCTCACCAGCCATAAACGTCACCGCACATCACTGGAGGCTATCTATGCTAAAACTGAAAAGCCTTCTATCAACAGAAGGGGAGGAATACACTACTCTTGTTTACAACACAGGCCTTTCAGCAGTTTCAGGAAGACCCATTTACACTCTGATTCAAATGACTCTGAAGGTAAAGATAAAACAACAAATGGCCTCAGTGACTCTGAGAGAGTTAATGACCTACCCTCAGATTACAACCAGATTACTGCAAAGAAAATAAGCCCTTCCATTCCCCACCAGTTCGTTAGAACTGAAGAAGCTTCTTCCATGAGAAGCAAAACTTTTTCAAAGGAAAAAAAACAAGAAGCAATCCCAGTTTTGGAAAAAGCACCTTTGGGTCAGCCATGAACTAGATAATTGAAAATCTCCATAGATATTAAGCAAGAAGGTACATGCCAAAATGGGGACAAGAAAAATAAAGTTAATATTCTCTTATAAACCAACCTACGTATCTATTATCTTTTTTATTTGAGTTATAGGCCTGACTCCATTATGATTCTGAAAGGCTCAGAATTTAAAAACAGTATAAAACAATAACATAACCTATACAGGGGGAAAGGGTTAGGAAAAAATATAAAAACATCCATTCAACTAATTATACCACAAGGATTCACTATACAACCTAGCCCAGGGCTAGAGGAACAATCAGGTTTTAAGGGCTTGTTTAAGTAAGGTCAGATTGAGGGGCCTGCTGTTTTGAGGAAGGAAATGCAAGAATTGTAGTATGTGCATTGTTATCATTATAAACTTTCACCAACAAAATACAGAAGACCTTTGTCTGATATAGCCCCACTTTTTAAATAATTGATCTATGTGGAATGGTGTTTTCTTCCTTATAAAATGTTGCAAGGCTCTGGACTATAAAAGGTGGCTCATTTCAGTTCTAGCATATGCAAAGCCACCTATTGGTTAATTAATTATTGTAAAGTAAAGCATGGCTTAACGAGAATTAGAAACCTGATTTAGGTTTGTACGTTACATTAGGTCATAACGTGTCTTGATCGAGTTCACCATTTTAGTTGTAAATGGCAGATACCTGTGTTAATACCTTTAAAATTATTGAACAACAACATCTGTCTATCCACATGTTCTTGAAAGGACATAGTAAGTGAACAAAAATGCCAAATCCTGTCTAAACGACTAACTGAACAACCATGAATGGCAGATATTATTATAACATTTTTATCCTGTCTTTTAATATATAACTCAAGGCAACAAACATACCTAGTACTCCTGCCTCCTATTTCCCCACCACAGCATAGGTGAATTAAGCTGAGAGAGAGTGATTGGCCCAGACTCCCCCAGCCAGTTTTTTTATATAAAGGTGGCTTAGAACTCACAATTCTCCTGGTTTTTAGGCCAGCACTTTAGTCACTACATCAAACTGGTGTAGCATTTGTATTAAATTATGATTAAGCAAATCATGGTTTGTACAGTATGTTAAACCAGTTTCCAAGCACTACGGTAGTTTCAGTTATCGTTGAAGACTGCACGAATGTGAAGAAAACTGGGAAGATTGCTGCAGCAAACGTATGTATCAATACTTTAGAAATTATTATTTTTGTCCTAGAAGAGAGTGACAGAAACATGTATTCTTCCACAATCCAATTTTGAATGCTTCTGCCAACCACCTACATTTGTGAAAGTATAGCTTAGGAAAAATCAATAAAATAGACAAGCAGAAGGAAGATTAGTTTGAGAAGAAGAACAGCAGCACAGAAGCATGCCTTTTTCTGATTAACCTCATGTTCTGTCTTCAACTACAAGAACAATACCTGTGACGATTCTGACAGGAAAAGAAGATACAGTAAGGTAAATAGAATCTCTGCGGTCTCCCAGAGGAAACAAAATATTTTAGAATAAAAATTAGCTTTTTAAACTTTATGTCAAAAGCTCAGTTGCAGCAACAGAAATATTAAAAACAGTAATCCAACTCTTCCATAAAAAGATTGGCCTCTTTTGCCATCTGATATGTGTGAGAGAGTGACAGACAGACAGATAGATTGTTATATTAAATAAATCTAAAAGGACTTTATGGTCGCATTAAATTGAACATGTCTTGGGAAGACAAATTCTGCTAATCTGAATATTTGAAGCATAAAGTATATTTATGCAATTGCGTATGAAAATGAACTCCATTTGTATCTTGCCACTCAATAATTAGTCAATGTTTTAAAAAAACCAAAATAAATAAAATATATTTTCAAAATATCTAACAAGCATCAACATCCCAGAAAAACAGTAAAAGCTTTCTCAGTTTTGACATCCATACATAACAGATATAATAATAATTTTGGAATTCTTATTAGAGATAATCTTGGAGAATTTAGCACTCCGAAGTATGCCAACCCTTGGGCTTTAGAGTATTGCATAGAAGGCCAGTGTTAGCTTTCCCATCTTCCTTGTCCACGTTTTTCTACAGCTTGTAAATGTTACTTTGTGCATGTTTCCTTTGCTAATTAGGCTGCTTTGTCTATATCACTCCTGTGTCGAAACAAACACAATGAGTCTTATTAGTTGCGGTACAGACCTACTCCACAATATGCGTGTGTGGAAATAAATCCATAAATTGATTTTAACTATGTTGTCTGCCTCTGCTTAAAATGAACTTTGAAATTAAAAAAAAATCAATTATAATGGAGCACTGAAAAGTTTAAGCTCTTCATTTTCTTACACAAAATAATCATCTAAGCTTCAAACATCCCACTGATTTGTTATGTTTCAGTTTGATTAAACAAAACAACCCATATAATGCACTGGTTGACTCAATGGTTAATCCACTGATGTAGTTCTGATTTTCCTTTAAATGATGAGGGAAGACATTTTTGTAATGTAATTACTGCTTTATAAAGCAATGGTGAGCAATAAAAATTAGTAGGTTACCTATCTGGATTTGTGGTTTGTGTACATCCTTCTAAATAATTTTAGCCAGTGTTGCTGTTTGCCAGGGACTGCCAGGTTCTCCATAAGAATGGTTGTAAAATTCACCTTCTAGACAAGTCAGAAAATTAGCTGGCATGGCTAAAAATTCAGGGACATGACTCAACACAGTTAATCTCCTTATGACAGACAAGAATAAAGGACCACCCCCCACACACACAGAATCAGACATATCCTCAGGTATTTCTTCACTGTGGGAATCACTATTTTCAACTCCGCTGCAGTATTTCTACTTAGTGGTCTAAAGGGGATGAGATGTCACTCTTTTAATGTAGGCGGAAGGGGGGAAGAGGCTCCCTCCTTCCCTGTTTTAGAAAGTGAACCAGCTGTATCTAAAGATTGGTCTGGAAGTGGTTATTAGTTTGTTTGTTTGTTTGTTTTTTATCAATGTGAGCGCCTGAGTTCACAAAGAATGCACCTGAAAACAAATGTCTAGAGCATAAAATTGTCTTCTAAGTCTGGAATGGAATGTAAAATTAACAATTGGCTTTTTCTCAATGGGCTGAAAGTGGACTTCTTACTGGGCATTATTTAAGAGGTACCTTCATGGTAAAATAGAGTCAATTGGGAGGGTCATGGCATCCATCTTCAACAATAAGTCCATATAAGATTTTCAGTGTTTTATAAAAGTAGTTCTTGTTCCCATCCTAATCAAGCAAATCAGTTTTGCCATTTCTGCAAGTAGTTTTTCTATCTTCACCCTTTATTCCTCCATTGTGGGTTCCTTGAATATATTTCTATATCACATAGTTGGGCAATGGATTATTTCACGTAAATAATAAAGGTTGTTAGGAGATTTCATTAAAACTATCTTGTCAAATTTCAGTTTTAAGTTTATTTAGTTAAGTTACGCCACAAAAATACCAAATATACTCTATTTTTCAATACAGTAATAACCAATTTTTGAAAAATCTCTCATATACAGAATTTTGCACTGAATACATAATGTATTTCAATGGATATACTTCTGC
The DNA here is from genome assembly GCF_009769535.1 of Thamnophis elegans. Taxonomy (NCBI): domain Eukaryota; kingdom Metazoa; phylum Chordata; class Lepidosauria; order Squamata; family Natricidae; genus Thamnophis; species Thamnophis elegans. Next base: position 87,741,424 of record NC_045542.1, read on the forward strand.
TTTCTATAGTTGTCCTCTTTTAAAAAGTAATGATGTTTCCCTCTTATCTGATCAATAAAAATATATATTTTGAAATAAGGGATAAGAATGTTTGGATGTTTTTCTCTCTAAACCTTTCTTCTCCTAATCATTTAGAGATTCAGGCATTCCTTAGAGAAGAAGATTTTGTTGATTTGTATTGAAGCATTGTCTGACAACATTCTATGGGCTTATCATTATAAATCTTCCTGTTAAGGTGTTTGTACTTTTAATGTGGTTTGGTGTTTTTTATAGAATACAGCACTGTAGGAAACAAGACAGCTAGCTTTTTAACAAACTGCAGAATTAAAAAACAAGTTTTTATAAAATAAACTCACAAGGATGAATTTTTTTTAAAAAAAAACTAGTGCTGTTTCACTTATGTGGTACCTGCTATTTCAAAGCAAGAATATTTAGAAATGAATTTAACATGAGTTATTTGAGTAGCTAGCAACCTTAAACATATAGATTTTGATGCTCCTCTTACTGAATGTCTTGATCCCAGGCTTTTAGTTGATATCCTTCTACTTTATTGCTGTAATAGTTTCATCAATTTTTAAGTGTCTTGTGTCTAGATTTCTTGATTATTTTTGTGGAGTAATGACTGGCAAATAGGGTGAATAAACTAGTCTCAACAATTTATTTGCTCTTGGTTCTTCATTGTTATTGATGAAGGTGAATTTACCTTTTTGCAAAGGAAAGAAACATTTAGCCAGTTAACTTTATGTCTTTTCATTTAAGGAGAAACATATACAACTAGAATTATACTTTTTAATAAATGATCTAATGAACAGCAGGATTCTCTGGCTGAATATGAATCATGGTTATTAATATTAATTGACATTAAATCTGCCAGTAGTGGTGGCCAAGACCACCTAAATGACATTCAGTGTTTACTGTATAATATGTGTTTAACCATCTGGGAAATGTGTGTGTTGCATTTGTTTTCTAGAATGGGTATTATTTGCCTTTCTGAATTTTACTGCTGATTAGGCTAGAAGTACCAACTTTATAAGTAACTAAATGTTGATTGACACATAAGACCATTATTGACTATTGTGTAAATGAATACACATTAAAAACTCCCTTCTTGGTTCATATTTATGCTTCAGGCTAGCAGCATTTAACCGTCTAGGAAAACAATACACATTAGGATAGCTGCCATAATAAAGGAAATTTACCACATCTTTACAAAAGACATTGAGAACATTTATTAGGTGGAAGAATTTTTTGTTACCTAAGAGCCACTGAAAAGGCTGCAAAAATGAGCTCCTGGTAAGGCTGACAATATGGGCAAGCAGTTGGGATGACTTGCTATATGGTCCCAATGCTGCCTCCAGGGAAAATGACTTTGGAGCGTGATTTCAATAAGACACTGTAAGCTTCAAAACGGTGTGTCGCTGGATTCTGAACTCTAGTGGCTGGTATTCAAGCTATTACAATCTAATGTATAGTATTTGCTCACACCATGTTCGATGGGTATATATGCATGGAGAATTAAAACAATGAGACCAGACCTGGTGCCCGCACATCCACCTTCCACACAATTATCTGACTTTGTTATAGTACTTTAAATTTGGTTGAGAATTGGCTAGCACCAAATCAGTCGTCTGAAAATAGACACAAACCAAGCCAGGATCCTGACCTTTTCTTTCTCATTTATAATGGCTAAACAAGATGTTCTGACAGAATAAGTGCTGGAAACATCTGCCTCATAGCTGAATTCTCGTTCCTGGTGACAAAGCTGTGGGTGGCATGAGTAGGATGTTTGTTTGGAATTGCAGCTCGTGAAGGCATAATCTTCGTTGAAAACTTTTCCTGCCTCCAGAGATGATTTTTATTAAGTGCCACTAGCCATTCCATGCAAAAAGGAACATTTAGAATTAACTCTGTAGATTTTATTATCTGAATCCATGGCTGTAGAATAAGCAAATCCAGACTATTTTGGAAATACAGAGCTAGTGGTTTTCTACAGCAGCTTACTGGCACATCAAAGAGACTGTAACTCAAGGTATTACATGATTTCTACTGTGGATCCAGTCTGCTTCAATTAAAAATACTTCAACTGATAGCTTAATAAAACAATATATACAATTTTATTAGAAACAAGAACAAGAAAAGATCATGCCAGACTAAAACAATAAATCATAGCATCATCAGAATATCTGAAGTGTCTAATTTGTTTTCAACAAAGAGGGTTTTTTTTTCAGATCAAGCTATTTCTTTAACCATATTCATAGACATAAAATTGTAAGTCAGATACACCTTCAAAGATTTCTAAGAAAATATGCTTCAATAACATATACAATAACATTACATTATAATTAATGATGAATAATGTAAGCTCTGTTTCTCATGCAGCTACAACCATTATTATCTCTCCAAAATCTAGAGATCATTCTCAAATAGCTACCCAAATATCATTTCTGGACTGAAAGGTTCTGGGCTACCACAAGCTGGCAGCAGAGTTTTCTGTATAATTTTGCTAATATTTCCTGGAAGAGAAAGGCTACATTTGGTAGCAGTTATCAAAATAAATATCCATACAAAATATCCACCAAAAGACCATTCTGCAATTCATAAATTCATTCATTGGAATTTCCATTTTTTTAAATTCTTAAAAACTTGTTTTGGAGTATTTTAGCTAATAATCTTCTTAAATTATAACAATATTTACCTATGAAGTAGGGCTGTATTACTATTATGCCTCTCATTTTTTAATACCTCTCCTATTGGTATCCTATGATTATATTACTTTGTTGTTTGTATGTACACAGAAAACTTATTCACCAGAGACAAATCCCTTACGTGTCTAATTACACTTGGCCAATAAATAATTTATTCCATTCCATTCTTTGCATGGTTGTGCAATTGAAATGTATATATGACTGATGCTTTGATCCAACAAAATTTGCTTTAAAAGAAACTGATGATCTTGACACTGAAACTGACTGAGAAGGGGTGAGGGTGGGATTTTCTTTTTTTATTATTCTTCAGACATTTTATCACAATCCTTTTGTTTTTAACTTATATTTGGATCTGAGTTTTTCTATACACTCTTTACCTTGTCAGCCACAGTTGTTTTATAATTTGAATTATCGTCTTCTTTTGACTAGAATCCAAGTACCCACAATGCCACAGTCGCATGTGGGATTTACATCAGTGATGGGTTCCTACCGGTTCAGACAGTTTCGACGGAACTGGCAGCAACCCAGGCCTGCCACACCCGCTGAACTGTTTTCCGGCTCTGGTTCTCTCCATCTTGTTTTTAGCTTCTGTGCATGCACAGAACAATTTTTATTGCACTGCACATGCGCGCATCTGTGTACAAAGCATGCATGCTCGCCGTGCACACGAGCGAACCAGCAGTAGTGCCTGCCGGAACCCACCCCTGTTTTGCATGTGGTTCTTACATGTGTAAAGAAAAAGAAAATAGCATCAAAGCAGATAGCAAGCTATATCCATAAATATTCCAAAACTGAAGAGCAGAATAGCATATGGAGTTTGCAGAGTCCTCAGAGTCCTCTGAAGTCCAGAAAGCACCTAGGAGATAACATCTTTGGGATAGAATGTTGTCAAAGAATAAACGGTCTCCCGCTACTAGATTAAAGCCTGGGGAGGTGAACTCGCTTACAAAAATACACACAAGCAGCAGCAAGCTATTTCTGGCATTTTCAAAGTAGGAGGCATTAATCTCACAGCAACCTTCTGCTTCATTCATTCTGCTTTTTTATTGTAGTAGAATACAAAGCAAAAAACATAATTTTTGCAAAACACACGGTGCTTCACTGGTTTAATGATTGATTTACCTGACATACTTACTTTGCTTTGGTTCCTGCACAACAGTTGTAAGCATGGATTCAGCACTATCACTAAGATATAGAATCTTGTTTGGGAATTCAAATAGACATGCTTTAAAATTACTAAATTACTCACTTTTGTCAGAATTTGTTGCAGAAAAATCAAATCCAGAAAGCACACACAGAAAACTGATTCAGCTGGATTCATTAACTTCTTTATATACATAATAACAGATGAATAAATGTACAATACCAATAGTAGATTCTTTCAATGTGGTGGAAGTTACAAGCAGCATACAAACAGGAGAGAACAGTTAGTTTCATTTCAGAGTTCAAAGCAGATAGAGTCTTAAGTTTCTGTTTCAATTCTTTGTACAGACTCTTTGCACGCCCTGGCCCCTAACTGTTTCAGCCCCCATTGGCTAACTTTGTTGCTATGCCTATTCATTGGCTGACCTTGTTATCATGTCTCTCTCAGTCATGAACATTCTAACAACTTCCAAATATAGTTTTCTAGCCTATGCTTTCTCTCTAAAAGTGGCTAATTTATGTCATTTGTTGTGGGGTGGTGGTGGTCATAATAGACAGCTTGTACAAAGTTTTTTATCTAGGGAAAAAGAGTTAAACAAACAACTGGGAAGTTCATCCTGTTATCCAAGGTGACCAAATCCTTAAGAATCCTTTCAAAATTTGTTGATGGACTGTGATTTCTAAATATTTAAGAAGAGACTAATGAAATCTAGCTAATTGTTTTATTTACATTTTTACTAAATAAGTATGTGTATTCTGTTCCTGCCTATATTTTGGGTTGTGAGTTTTAATAATCTCTTAAAACCAAGTTTACATACTCATACATACTCACTTACTTACTTAAAACATTTATATAGCCCTCCAACTCAACCAAGGTGATAAAGCATAATGAAAAGAATATTAAGTTATAATGGATATCTTACGAACAGAAATGATAGAAGTAGATGGTCATTCAAACAGCAGTGCCACCCTCATCCAATCAGGTCACCAAAGTACCATTTCCCAGGGAAAGAGTCAGGTCGTGGAAGTCTTTATATGTCAAGAGGAAGGTTGCTCCATAAGATAGAAGGCATGCATCCTGTTTCCCACAAGATTAATTGTTTCAATGAAGGTACCTGGAGTAAACCTCTTCTATCAGAGCTTGTAGGGAGGGCAGATACTCCTGAAAAAAGGTGGCCTTTCAAGTACTGAAACTCTATGCCATGCAGGGCTTAGAGAAAATAACTAGGCACCTTGAATTGCACTCAGATGCAATTGGGAGTCAACTATTGGTGTTATATGGGCATAGGAAGAAGCATTAATGAGTACCACAAGTAATTGGAAGTCAGACCACAAAAACTTACTCTCAAGATTCTATTCTGATGGTAATGTTTATTTTCACATCTGTGTCCCATTCCAATTTTATATGAAATAAACTGTGTTTTGTTGTGTTTACAGTGCAAGTTGGAATTTCATGCCTGCACATCTGGCAAAAATATTGTAGCTCGATGTGAAGGGCCTTGCCCATGCCTTCCAGGACAAGAGAGTCCAAAACACAAGACTGGTGAGTTTAATCTGTTCAATTAAGTATCAGATTTCTTAGTGAATTTTACTATCCTTGTATTCTAGCAGGTCAATCCTATGCATATTTGATAAAAAGTGAGATATACTAAGCTCACTATTGTTTCCCAGAAAATAATATGATTGCCATTTATGAATTGGGTTGATAATACATTGAATATTTGGGTTATAAAAGTTGTTAATCATATTGCAAATTTTGTTGGAATTAAGGAAAGAGGAATTAAAAAAAGATGGTTAGCCAAGGCAGCATTCCAGACTCAACAACAAATACAGACTGACTCTTGGAACCTTGCAAGACTTATTAAATGTTAATGCTAGTTCATGTTAAGAGCAGTGCAGACAAGCACTTGACAATACTTTGTACATTATCTTGTTAGTGAGAAACTGGCTTGGCAATAGAGAATGAAAAATACAACTGCTTACTTCTGGATTCTTTAATGAAATATTTGAAGACTTTTGGTCAAAAGCCCCAGAATTTAAAAACAGTATAAAACAATAACATAACCTGGCTTTCTGGTTAGCATGTCAAATAGATTTTATCTGCCAGTGATTATATTAACTTCTGAACTGATAGACAATGATCAAAACACTCCTGGATGGGTTAATTCAGCCCTAGTCTCTAACTCCAATCCTACCTATATTGGGATGATTTATTCAAAACTGGCACCTGTCCTATATTCCAGAGTAGCCACTCATTACAGAAAAAACCTAAACCTAAAATACAATAGAGCTGAAATGCCTAGTTCTTTGTATGCCTCCTTCATAGTGGAACTAAAAAAAGGACTTTTTGAAGATAACTCAATAGGTGGATAAAAATGCCACTCCAACTGACTGTGTGATAAACCATAATAATCTGATGAGGTTGAGAACTGTGCTGGCACTTTGTATCCTACTTGAAGGATCACCTAATACCAAACAAGTCTTAGCACAATATGTGTCAACCCATTAAATATGGGGGGAGGGGGGCGGAACAGGAAAAAGAAATTTATACTGCATTGGTTCTCACCCAGGTCAACAAGGATTGCATCAGATGTTGTTGTGGCCCATTGGCTGCCAGCAGAGCTAGCTGCAGAATCAGATGAGGAGGAGATTGAGGGAGACCCTGGGCAACTCCAGAGCCTTTGGAAGACTCTGGAAACAGCAGCAGAGGCAGAAGCAGAACTGGGGTCTTTCCCGGGTGGAGAGGCAGCTGTATTCGGAGCCTGAGCTGAGTGAGAGGAAGGAACAGATGGGGCCCATCCCAGATGTGGGTATTTATAGAGAGGAAAAGAGAGTTGAGCAATAAGCCAGCCCTCAAGGAAAAGTAGATGTGGACACTAGGCAGCCCCTCCCTGGCTGGGAAATATATAGTAGAGGTTTGGGAGGGGCAGACAGACAACCATTCACTTTTCAGATACAGCAAGCTGTTGGAACTAATTACATTTTTTTTCCACATGAATAAAAGGCTGCTCCTACCCTTTGAAAAGAAGTTTGTTTGTACTTGCAAGTAAGCAGCTTATCATTGCTTGCTAAGGATGGGTCATAACAGATGTTAGTTCCTAGGTATCTCTCAACAAGGGGCAGCAGAGCTCAGCAGATGTGGCTGGGTAAAAAGGTCCTAGCCCTGTAGCATTACTGGAAGAACAACAATCACAGACAAGATAAAATTATACAGTGCTTGAAAATTGCACCATTATGGCCTCCTATTATAAAATGGAACCAACATATTTTGGTTGTTAAATATACCAACAGGGATATTTAAAGTGAATGTTTGAACATTGGAAAAGAATTCATCCAGACTTAAATATTACTCAACATCAATTAGCAGACCAATAGAGATTTATTACCAGAAATAAAATGCTCAAGGATGCAGAACTAGAAGAGATTCAGAAAAATTGTAAAAATTGAAGAGCCAAAAAGGGTGAACAACCAAGGCCTCATGGTTCTTCTAAACAACAACAGAATGGGCGGGCATTTACAATGTGTGGGGAACCTCATTCCAAAGGGCAGTTACTGTTACAGAGAAGATGTGCTTCCAGAGTCCCAACAGATGAGATTAAAAGCCATGGTGGCGCAGTGGTAAGAATGCAATAGTGCAGGCTATTTCTGCTGACTGCCAGCTGGCTGCAATTTGGAAGTTCGAATCTCATAGGCTCAAGGTTGATTCAGCCTTCCATTCTTCCAAGGTTGGTAAAATGAAGCCCCAGATTGTTGGGGGCAATATGCTGACTCTGTAGACCACTTAGAGAGGACTGTGAAGCACTGTGAAGCAGTATATAAATCTAAGTCCTATTGCTATTTTTAATTGAAGGAATACAGAACATGCCAACTCTGCAGGATTGAATTAGGTGGGTAGATGTTTTGGAAAACAGGTGGTGCCTCAAATAACTGGGTCCTATGCCATGTAGGGCCCTACAAGTAACAATCAACATCTTGAACCTCACAAGGAAGCTAACTGGCACCTGATACAGCTTGTGAAGCAGAGGTACATGCCCATTACTTCTTCCACCACACAATTCTGAACCAAGTGGTCTTCAAGAGAAAGCCCATGTAGAAGTTGTTACAATAGTCAAATAGCACAGTACTCAGACCATGAGTTGACTAAGGCATGACTGACTGACAAACCCAGAAAGACACAAAGATCATGTTAAGAAGATTAAATGAGGAAATGCTACCCTGTTCCAAGATCAAAGATGTAATATCCTCAGATTTGAGTGGTCCAAACACCCACAGCCAAATAGCCTTGGAAGAATTGACTTAAAGACTCAAAAATAGCATTGCTTAAAAACTATGCCTATAAAACAGATTTGAGAGACCTTTTTATTGAAATACTTATGTTGTTCATTCATTTTGTCGTGTCAAATAAAATTACATTCTTCAGCGGCAGTAAAAATCAACATGTAATTGGGATGTACCATTCACAAAGTTCATCAGAATATTCATAAACATGCATGTATGCACGCATACACACTTCTTAAGAAACAATTTAGGTAATATGATTATATATATTTCATAAATGAACTATTACTGATAAAGAATGCATGCCGAGTGATGTACACACTTAGTCTCCGATAATATATTATTTCTATAACCTTTAATATGCCCTTATCAGAAGTAGTACCATATTAATAAATTCCCAGTGACATTTTAAGCTCAGACAACAGAATAAATTGTAATAACTATGAGGCTGATAAACTAAATTTGACAGCATGTAGGCATTCAGCAAGGCAATCTTTTGTTTTGGCTGGATCTCTGATTCTGCTAATGCTGCAGAATAGAGTTCTTTGTGGTTTGATTGCTACATGATCACATGCTAGACCTGGGATGGTGAACCTATTGCACGCCTGCACAGGTGGCACACAGAGCTATTTGTCAGGGCACACAAGGCATTGCCCTGTCAGCTGGCCAGCGTGCATGCACACGCTGGCCAGCTAAGTTCAGCCTTTTTTAAAGCCATTTTTTGCCCTCCCCAGGCTCCAGAGGCTTTATAGGAGCCTGGGGAGGGCAAAAAGAGCCTCCCAGAGGCCCTCCAAAAGCTTCAGGAGCTTCCCTGAAGCCTCCAAAGTGCAAAAAAACGGCCCTATGGGCAAACAGAAAGTTTGGGAACAGAGTTCTGGTTTGCTCATAGGGTCGGTTTAAGCCCTCCGTAGACTTCAGGGACCTTCAAAGGTCATTTCCGGTTTGCTCATAGGGTCCTTTTTAGTCCTCCGGAGGCTTCAGGGAAGCCTTATGAAGGTCCCTGAAGCCTCCGGAGGGCTTAAACCGACCCTACGAGCAAATCGGAATCATTGCTATCTGCTGGTGCTGTGCTAAAAATAGAAAAAAAATGTTAAACTTATCTCATAAGTGTTTAAAATGCACATTTCTTCTGTAATGTGACATTATTATTATAATTTGTCACATAATCAACCAGTTTAGACTGGATTTGGCATTTTTAACCACACATTGAGACCTTCTCAATGACCTTTGGTAGGCAGATTTTCTTGTTTTATGGGGTTAAAGGGATGATGGTGGTGGTGATGATTTGTCACACAGTCAACCAGATCTTTATACTGGATTTAGAATTTGAATCCATATATTAAGTTCTTCCTAATGACCTAATACAGACAGATGTTGATGCTTGATGGTGTTAAACATATTGGGGCAGGATAGAAGATGCTGCAAGTAAAGCTGACCTTTGCAAATGACTTAGTGTTCAAGTGATGCTCCAGATGTTTTGGCATTGCAACCTAGACATCTATTACTATTAGCACTAACTTCATTTTCTTTTTCCACAATTGTTCTACTTCAATTTGCAGGCCGTTGTATTGTGTGATTTCTTTTTTCTACTTCTTTCTCTTCTACTCTGTAGTTATTATTAATGTCTGTTTACAACAAAGCCACATCTTCTAGTTTTTTAGCTGGTTTTGGCCTTCATATCCACCAAGTTCTTCCCAAAATGTCATAATATACCAGTTTAGTTTATTTGTAGATCTAATCAGTGTGGCCTTTGCAATTGACAGGTGGAGATTTTGTTATGAACAGGTTTTCTAAGTGTCAATAACCACCCTGGTTGGTTAATGCCATAAACTTTGCTTTTCAAAATTGGTTACTCAATGTCTTCCCCTTCTACTAGTTCCTGGTATTGCCACATCCATTATCCACACTTTCTTCTTATCAACCACAGTTATTATTATTATTTCCATTATTTAGAAGAAAATAAAAATGTAAAAAAAATTAATCCCCTATGTAGAAGAAAGGTGGCTTGGCACAATCACATCCCACATAATGAACAGCGTTTAATAAAGTTGCTGTTATTTCTCCCCACAAAAAAAATCAAAGCTTTCCCCTTAATGTCTTCATATAAGTATTGTTTCACTTAAATGGCTATATAATGACGATAATTGATGAAAGACCAGTCAGTCTACTGTTCCTGGTACTGCTTGTTATTCCACAGGAAGCTCCTTTTAATGAGAGAATCTTCTTTTTGTTCCTGTGTTCTTAAACTTCATAAAAATATTCTTCTTTATTGACAACAATGGGCCCAACTGTCTATCTGGTAATGATGCCAAACAAATGTTGAATGATAAATGCCCATTTGTAATCAGCACTGAAACATGTTATCCTTTCAGCCAGCAGACTCCTGCTTTCTAAAAATCAATCCAACACATTAAGTATTTCAGCAAAGAGAAAGAGAAAATCCCAAAGACTGAAGCAAGAAACTATTATTATTTTCGAGTTGAGCAATACTTGCCCAAGGGGATCAGTCACAGCTTGCTTGATTATCAATTCCCCAGCCAGTGCCACCACATCTTTGTACATAATGATGGCAGTACAGCAAAAATTGTTTCAAGTACTCATATGAGAATAAGCGTTTTGGAGCTGCTTTAATGTGGAGGCCCATCAGTCCTTCATCCTCACAGCCCTTTTCAACAATGTAGCCCTAATCAACAATAAATGTGTCCCTAAAGCATTTACTGTTCAGCAAAAAAAAAAAAAAAATAGAATTTCATTCAAGTATACAATGTATGAATTACTGGGAAGAAAAGGGCAGTGTAAAATAAACATTATGCTAATATTTATTAGTTTCTATTTAAATAGTCATAATAACACACAAACACACAAACACACACAAACACACACCAAAATAATTTCAGTTAGCAGTAGTAGGTGTTTGTCTTGTAGGATCATAAAATAAATGCTGAAGTGAAATTGTAGATTGTAGATTTAATTTATTTGTATGCCGCCCTTCTCCGGGAGGGACTCAGGGCGGCGAACAACTCAAAAGGGGAAAGGGGATACAAACACAATACACGTAATTAAAATACACAAGAGTCATACAGCCATACAAGTCGAGAGGGGAGGGGAACTCATCAACCCCAGGCCTGCCGGCACAGCCAGGTTTTGACGGCTTTCCGGAAGGCCTGGAGAGGGGTGAGGGTCCGAATCTCCGCGGGGAGTTCATTCCAAAGGGCCGGAGCTGCAACAGAGAAGGCCCTCCCCGGGTCGTAGCCAGATGGCATTGGCTGGTGGATGGAACCCGGAGGAGGCCGACCCTGTGCGATCTAATGGCTCTGTGGGAGGTAATTAGCAGCAGGCAGTCTCTCAAGTACCCAGGTCCAATACCATGAAGGGCTTTATAAGTTACGACTAGCACTATAGTGCTAGTAATAAGTGCTAAAGTAATAAGCGGCACAATTGCAGTCTGTTGTTCTTCCATTACCTGTTTTACCAAAAAATGTTATCAGAAATTTTTATTGTAAATATTAGTAAGTTAGAATCTAGAAACCTAGCTCTGACTTAGCCACAAAGCCAGCTGGGTGACCTTGGGCCAGTCCCTCTTTCTCAGCCCTAGAAAGAAGGCAATTACAAACCACTTCTGAAAATGTTGCCAAGGAAACAATATTGACTTGCCCAGGCAGTCCCCAGGAATCAGAAATGATTCAAAGGCATTTTTAAAAAAAAGTATTATATGCAACATGTATCATCACTATATATTACATTCATGCAAAGTGCCAAGTTTCAAAAGAGAATGCCTTTGAATGACATTTTACTAGTTCTATAAAGTTTGTTTTGTTTTGTTTAAATTTCATACTTTTTAACCATCCATCTTCCACCAGAGTTATTTTTAATTCCATAAACAATGATTCTTAAAAATACAAAAGCTAATATTCTCAAAGAAAGATTCCTTGACAAGTGTTGAATGGTTAAATGACAGAGTATTCAACAACCTACCTTTATGCATTTTGATCACCACTGTGACAAGAATAATGTGACTGAATCTGTCTTCCTGATTTTGCTTTCTAGGTAGCAGTATGATGTAATTCCACATATTGTATTATTCTCTTTCTCTGTATTTCACTGGGGTTTTAGTTTCATGGATACATGAAATAATTCAATCACAGAAATCTGAATATAAGCACTCCAGCATAATAATGCTTATTCGTCTGTATTACTATACTACCACCACCTGTTCTTCCTTCTTCTAAATTTTGTATCTCTGATAGCAACAAAATAAAAGTATAAAGAGGAAGCTTTTCAACAAAAGCCTAGGTTTGCTTCTATAGAGAGTAATGGTTGAGATTTTTGGAAATACATGAAAAATGTATGATTCTCTGATGCTGTTTTTTCACAATTCCCACCGTTCTTGGCTATTTGTCATATTGACTAGGGTGGATTTCACATAGAAAGCATCTAGAGAGAAATGGGCTTTCCATCTCATGCAAAGTCATTCCCTTTGAAGCACTGCTAATATAGCTTCATTTATCCAAATAGAAGAAACAGCTCTTCTAGATTTATTAAAGAAATATTATTTGGAGAATGAGCACATACAAGTAGTCCTTGAGTTGAAACTGTTTAGTGACAGTTCAGAGTTACAAAAGCACTGAAAAAAGTGATTTGGGACCATTATTTTATACCTGTGGCCATTGCAGCATCCTCATGGTCATGTGATCAAAATTCAGAAACTTGGCAACTGATTCATATTTATGATGGTTGTAGTGTCCCAAGATCATGTTTTGCAACCTTCTACAACCTTCCTTTTGCAACCTTATGACAAGTAAAGTCCAAGGGAAAGCCAGATTACATAACAGCCATGTTGCTGTTGTGATGCTATTATGATGCTGAACAAGTGCCTGGAGTTTATGAGAATCTGGATAGGAGGGAACTAACTTTGACTCAGCACTATGGGGGTTTTGATGCCTGGTGGTGGGGACATGTCATTTTGAACTCTGGCTGGGGTTTCATGTCCCCAAGCACACAATGTGCAGGTTCTCCTGGACTTGCAGCTATTGTTTGATGAGAAGATTGCAGCCATGGCTATGGGAACCATTGTACAAAATTCTCTTGTGCAGCAATTGTATCTTTCCTGGTCTGGGAGGCCTTGCTCATTTTGTTCACTTGCCATTTGGATTACAACATGGACCTGCCCTTGAAAACCATCTAAAAATTACAACTAATCGAGAGTGCAGCAATGTAAATTCCTAGATTTCTACCCACGTCATACCCATGTTAAATGAACTGCACTAACTCCAGGGGTAATTTAAGGTGCAGGCTATTACCTTTAAAAGACTTACATGGTGTGGGACTGGGTTTCCTCAAGATCACTTTCTCCCTGGGTTATCTATCCATTCCACCGAGGACATCTGCTATCTTGTGGGTCCTTGGAAATGCACCTTTTCTATTGCAACCCCCACCCTATGGAATACTCTTCCTCTGAGATGTGACAGACCCCAACCCTTCTATCCTTCCAGAGCACATTTAAAACTTGACTCTTCTTCCAGGTGTTGAGATAGAGTGAGGTCAATGTGGGATGAGAATGTGGCTTGCATCATGGAAGGCTGGTTGCCGCATCAGATTTTCTCTTTTTAGTTTTATCAGTGTTGGATTTTACATTTTATTGGTTGTAAGCCACCCATAATTTTTTCAAGATAGGTGCCTATACAAATGTTTTAACATAAGTAAATTAAATAAATAAGTTTTTAGGAGCTGCTGACAGGTGCTATATGAGCATCCACCTCCAAATCACCTTTCCCCTTCCAATCTGTATGACAGGACAATCCATCTGTCTTTAACATAATTTGGGCATTGCTGTTTTACAAACAGCAGGAAACATAATTAAAACAAAGGAGGTTATACAGAAACATGTAATGTATCGTACAGAATGTAGAGAGAAGCTAGATATTTAGTATATATTTTGTGTCAAATTGGGTTTAAAATATTTTAGTGATACTTAACCTTGAAGGGAATGCCAATCATATAAGAATTCATAAAAACTGAATTCTTCAACCATCTCTACAAACCTCATTGGCATGTGCATTAACCTTATGAATTTTCTCAGGTCTACTTGTTCTTATCAGTATATTGAATTTTGATGGCATCCATTTATATGCACTCTTAGGGCAGCAAAATATTCTATACTGTGAAAAATGTAAGCCTCCATTAAGTGTTGGAAAGAGGCAGACAGGGATATGTGTTGGTGCCAGTATAATAAATAAACCAAGTAATAGTCCATTTATTTGGACACCACATTTTTCCCCATGCAGATTGTGTTTAAGATGGTTCGCGCAATTTAAATGTAAGAAATATGGATTTAGCAATCTACCTTATTTCCGTATTATTATATAAAGCATACCAACATTCAAATAAGAATATGATTAGTTAATGTCAGTTAACAAATATTCAGCAACATAGTATTAACTGTAATATCAATCATGAAACAGAAGCATATTCAATTGAATCTAGGGTCCGTGTCCATACCCCCACCCTTCCTTGAAAAGAACTGCAAAAACTTTCAGAGCACTCACTTTCAGGCAATAGAAGCAGGTCTTCCTTTTTGCCCAATTCCTAAGTCATAAAGTAGGCTTGTTCTCAAGCCAGCTCATTTCCTGATGCCCATAGGTAATGAAGCACCAGGAAGGGGGGGGGATAGGAAAGACTATTCCTAGCACTAAGGATAGAGGGAAGCAAAAAAACAAAAACAAACAGCTGACCCTGATGGGAAACCCATGTCCTTTTACTAGTAGTACTCTTAGGAAGGCCCCTAGAGCCAGAGCCAGAGTTGGGGACGGGGGGATAGAGGCAAAAAATCTAATTGGATTCGTACAGCACCTAGTGATGGCTTGTATTAACTCAGGTTGTCAAAGCAAGAAATGAAAAAGCATGTAATTGCTGGATTCAAAGGTAACACAGTTTGCTGATCACAACAGTTAGGCTCATATCATATGTGAAGCCAAAATCCCTTCCCCCCCCCAAAAAAAGTCCCCCAAAATGGTGATATGTGAACCCAACCACAGATTTATCTTCCCTTGTGCTTTTCAAAGGCAGCTGCCTTTATAAAGAATTCAGGGCTGAGACTGCATCAAGGTGGGTAGAAGCTGCCACACAAGCAAAGGCCACCCCACCTACTGATAGTTTTAAATTTAGAGAGTGTCAGTTCCCTTCTTTACAAATTTGAAGCATGTCAGTCCCCTGTCTATTTATTTGGTCAGGCTCAAGGCTTCCAGTGTGGTACCATTCACGCACAAGTGCCTGCAGTGCTATTCTCTCTTTTTAAAAATATGACAGGGATTAGAAGAAAAGAGGGCCCTGGGCGTTCCAGGAGATATTAAATGAATTGCATTATTTTGTTTTGTTTCAGAAGCCTGACCAGTGTGTAAGAAATAAGCAACAGCTCACACCGACAATTTCCCTTGTTAACTCTTATGCAGTCAAGTGGAGCTTCCACCTATGGTTACATTTAATGAACCAAGCAATTTTCAGTTCCGTGGAAATCCTTTAATCAGCAGCATTTGCCTAAAATACACCCAGAGTGCATGGGATGGCTGTGCTGTTTAAGGACAAAAGACAAAGAAATATTGAAATGTCATGAACCAGAATACCACAAGACAGCCAAAGCTTTTAGGATTTATGCTAGGAAAATATTGACAACCTTCAATGCAATAGCTTTATTACAGAGAAGCAGAGAAATGAGGAAGCTCTTCCAGTGCCTTAGCCTTAGTAGTTTCTTGATTATTTCCCTTTTCTGTGCCATGCTATATGAAGAATTACAAAGCCATGTTGTCTTTATTCCTGTCGCATCATGGGTAGTCCAGCCTGTATCTCCTATGAATACTGTGACCTGAAATATTACAACTTTCCAAACAGCATCATCATCATCGTATCATATAATCATACCTAACGTTACATACAGTGAAATCTTAACTCATTAGTATGATCATTCTGGCATTGTTTGGCTTTCTAGTTGAAATTCATATTACATATGTAAGTAATATGAATTTTTAATTTTGCAATCCTTTCCTCCCAGATTTTTGTTTGGCCTTGTGCTTTAGTGTAATCTTTAATGACTTTTCAAAAAGCTTAGAATAAATCTCAGAGGCCCAGAATTCTTTGAGTGGATGTATAGAGAGTTTTTAAAAATCATAAAATATAAACACTAGTTCTTAAATCTAGCATATTATTAATGTCATTGCCCAACTCTTCATGCAACTATAACTTCATGCCTGATGTAAAACTTAATAGTGATATACTAAAAGTTGTTAACAGGTAACATTTATTGGAAAACAAATATTCTGCTTCCTTAAGTGACAAGTTATCATCAGAAGAGGTTAAAAAAAAGTCAGAACGGCAGCCCCAATTGGATGATCAAAATCTTGACTCTTTTTTGAATGAATTGTATGTGCCTATGTAAAAAGGGACAATTTCATGGTTGGACTATCAACTTGAGTCTTTTTAAACATATCTAGATATACTGCCCTGCTTCAGTCTATTTTATTGCATTTCATTCTGCACAGCTAGGACCTAAGAAGTTTGATGCACAAACTTTGAAATAATCCTAATTTTTTAAAAATACTTGTTTCCCAGCAGTGGACAAATATATTTTATCTAACACTGATACTGGTACAAAGGTAGCTTAAATATACATTAATCATTTGTGCATTTATATGGCCAGCCATCCCAAATTGTGTGGCTTTAGGTGGCCTACAAAAGACAAAAATGCATGCAAAATTTCTACAAAATAATATAACAATGTATAAGTAAGTAAATGCAGTGAAAAAGAATATGAAATGTACACACATTATTACAACTATTTTACCTTTTCTTTGCCGGGCACTAAGCAATATAGCAATAGCAGTAGACTTATATACCGCTTCATAGGCCTTTCAGGCCTCTCTAAGCGGTTTACAGAGAGTCAGCATATTGCCCCCAACAATCTGGGTCCTCATTTTACCCACCTCGGAAGGATGGAAGGCTGAGTCAACCCTGAGCCGGTGAGATTTGAACCGCTGAACTGCTGATCTAGCAGTAGCCTGCAGTGCTGCATTTAACCACTGCGCCACCTTGGCTCTAAGATGTCTGGAATTTGGAAATGTTTCTTTCAAATCTGTGTTTCATATGTGTGATTGCTCCACTTCCAAGACAAGTTTAGAATTTATTTTGTAATGTACAAAACGGTCTTTATAGTATACTGGGAATTGCTTCACAATTAACTTATTCATATAAAGCATTTAAATGATTTGAAAAATAACATAAAAATGATCTAATGGGGTTTATTCTGGTTTTCAAAAATGTATGGTAATCAATGTTTGCAGGATTGTCTAATGGTAACAAGACTCCTGAGTCAAGTAAAATACTGGTCCTTAACTGTACCAGCAAACTACCTTCTTAAGGGTTGTGTTAGACTCTCAGGATATAACCTCACATGTCTAAAATTAATTGTGTATCTCATTAAGACAATAATTTCCTTCAGAAAAGATCTTGATCTTCTTGAAGGCATAATAAAAACAAGATTATAAATGGACTATTTCTTAACAAGTTACCATTTAGGTTTCATAACAATATACTTAATTATTAAGAAACCACTTCATAATGGCAGCTGGCACAGGGGAGGAATATAAATAAAATTATAATGTCATACCACAGTTTCACAGGAAACAAATTAAGACAAGTGAAACTAAATAAATCCAGGAAAAATAAACCTCAGCGTGTATTCATGCAAAGTTTTTAATCTATTAATAGCTTTGAAACCGTTTCTTTTATTTCAAGTACTGTAATTCAAAATGTTCATAATTCTGACAAATGAATTACTCAGGGTCCTAGACAAGTTGCTCTAGGAAGCCTCTTTCCAGTTGTTGATCCTTTGTGACTCCCTGATTTTCAGACCAGTTAAAGATAGTGAAACTAGCGAAAGATAATTAAAGCTACTTTGCCATCCTCCCAAAATTGATGGTGATCAAATAATGGTACATGCCCACATTTGGGTCTATATAGTAATAATAAGGAGATGGAAACATCTGTATTTCTCCATTTTATTGTGAATGATTTTTCATTTCTTTAGAGAAGGTTGTGGAAGATAAGATCACTTTATAAATGGGATCTATAAAGTTTGTTCTTGATTCTTTGTCATAAAATTGCTCGTATTCATTCAGTATGGGTCCATCAACTGGGAGATCCAAGCAAGGTGGGATTCCTTTGAGAAAGTGGAGCCTGAGATAGGGCTTTGCATAGCTCAGACACCTGGGGGATGGATCCCTGTGGCATTAAAGTCTGGGAGAGTACAAGGTGCCAGCTTTAAAAGGAGGAGTGTATCTCTAGATCTAGCTATATTTGACAATTCCCACCTAAGTTCCAAAGAGAAGATTGATGAGAGTGTGGTTGAGGATCAGCTACAAATCTCCTAGAGGTCCTAGATTTATCTATATCCCTTTCATTCAGGATTCAGGTCTGAATGGGAATAGAAACAGCATTAGATTAGTAGATTAGTTTCATCAGGACTGATAGGGAATGTCTAGTTTTATTAGACCTCTCAGTAGGCTTGGTACCATTGACTCTGTGTGTGTGTGTGTGTGTGTGTGTGTGCACATGTGTGTGTGTGCACATGTGTGTGTGTGTGTGTAGCAGTAAGCTCCCTCCCATATTTGGGCATACCAGGTGCTTTGACATAACACAGACAGACCACACACACACACACATTACTGGATTACACATGCAAATTCTGTTAATAAGCTTAGAATGTCTCATAACGTTTTCCTAAGCAGAGCTCTTCTAACTGTGCTATCCTATACAGAGAAGTATATTTAATGGGGTTCCTTTCTCAGGAAGTAGATTTTCAAGTATACCTTAACAAATGGCAAATGTTGCAGCTAAGCAAATGGATATATGTGAGGAGTATGCAATCATTTCAAGAGGTGATGTCTTGGTGGTTCATTGCAAATGCATTGGAACTCTTTCCTGATATCCTCAATATGCCTATAGACATGTAGGAGATACTTTCACAAAATTGCATAGAGCAGGCCTGTCAAACTCACTGGGCCAGATGAGTAACATGCTGGCCATGGCCGTGCCCTCTTTAGCAAAGGAGGGAAAAGTCACAATACGTTATATGACAATGCCGTGAAGATGCGGGTTTGTAACCCCCTGGTATAGAGCAATAGCACTTAGACTTATATACTGCTTCTTCTAGCCCTCTCTAAGAATTTACAAGGTCAGCATATTGCCCCCAACAATCTGGGTCCTCATTTTTACCAACCTTGGAAGGATGGAAGACTGAGTCAACCTTAAGCTGGCCAGAATAAAATTGGATACAGAATCAAATCAATACTGCATGTAATCATCGTCATGGTGCCAAACAATTTGGCTCATATCCCAAACAGTTTATGCAGACATATCTTTTTCATATCATGGAAGTCAAAGTTACTTAAAAACATTTCTGGGAAGTTTGCTACTCAGCGGATAATTACACCTATACCAGCTATGTGACAGCTTTATATATTTACGGACCGTGAGGATGAAGTATTAATAATCATTAATTAGTCACCTCAGACTGGCAGCATGAATTGCCTTACTCGGTGAATAGAGAGTGCTTGAGCTGTCAAGGAGGTATGGGTGACAACACCAAAACCCACAACAAAAAGCAGCAGGGAAGAAATAAATTGTATGCTGTTGCCTGACAGCAGTAATTATTATGCAAAGGCCATATGGCACCTAAGGGCCTCCTATCTCTTCTTCTGATATAACTTACTTTCAAGCACTGTGTATTTTCAGCTCTGTGTTTATTAAATAATGAATTTGCCCATATATAAATTACTTTATGGAACGTTGATTAATGGATTCATGTACAAAATTTTGTGGGATTTGCAGGATTCAAGACTAAACTAGGAACAGTTCAGCCAGATTGTCTGAGGAAAGGAATTGGGGTTTTTCAAATGCAGCTTTATTGCAGTACTGTATGTAGTTTCTTTGCTTCCATTATGGATTTTTATGTGTAATTCAGCTGCTACATGTAATCTTAACATGCTTTCCCATAATTTTTTCCATATTTCCTCTTTTATTAAGAAAGTAGGAAAGGAATGGATGCAACATTCCGATTTTAAGCCCTTTAAAATTGATCTTTCTTTTTCTTTTTCACAATAACAAAGCTAGTCAGGATCAGCTGTAATGAAAAGCGGATAAATCGTGTGGACCTAAAATGTGATTGGCTATCTGATCTACTCATGTAATTTCTGTCACCACTAAACAGAATAACAATCCATCAATCCGTTTCAGTTTCCCAGGCAGCTTCCCATAAATATGAGAAGCTGCACCTTCTGTCCTGGCTGTTTGAAACCATTAGCCTTTGACTCTCTCAGATTATTTTTCTAGCAGATAATACTCAACATGCTGTGAGAACTGAATTATTATGAATGCAGCTAAATCATAACCAATTTAAATTTATTGCATTTTTAATGTCATGTTTTTGTGGTGTTTTTCAAAGTCCTATTGCTTCTTCAACTCTTTTCTCTCTGAATAAATTATTTAACTCAATTTGATTTTTTTTTAAAAAAAAAAAACTCTACTTTTTACCATATGCCTGGAGAAGAGATCTGCATCATGATAGCCTTTACACTTTTCTGATCATTCACAGTATTTCATTAAATTTTGTGTCTTCTGTGCTTTTGGAAGGTAAATCCAGAACTCAGTGTGGTTGACTATTTCACGAGCCACGTTTATGAGAGCAAGAAGCTTCATAACTGTATAAATGTAAACTATTCAAGTTAGAGTCAGTATATGAAGCCAATCTATTCTGATTTGCAGAATAAAAATAGCAAACAGTACCATTTAGGCTTATATACCACCCCATAGGACTTTACCTCTAAACCTCTAAAGGTGGTTTACAATGTAGAAGCATTTTTTGCATAGTGATCCCAACATTCTGGGTCCTCATTTTACAAATCTCAGAAGCATGGAAGGCTGAGTCAACCTTGAGCCCCTTCCGAATGAAACTCCAGGCTGTGGGCATAGTTTGCCTACAATACTGCAGTTTAACCACTGTACCACCAGATGAGCAGAACTCTGATTAATAAGTCTGCCAGGAAGGCAAGTGTTCATCTCCCAATTCCATGACATCTGGAATGAGGAGAACTTCATTTCTTCATTTGTTAGTAGTAAATTGGAAGATCAATGGATCTTATATCCTAATACAACTTCATAGATCTTCATTGAGATGCTTATTTCAATTATGATGTTTTAACAACTGAAGCAGTACTGCAGCAATTGGATATATTCCCTAGGCCTTGGAATATTTTGTGCATCAACTCGACAGCCTCAGGCTCTGAAAATATGGGTTGAATAGAAATAAAATTTAAGAAGCTTAATAGAGGCAGATGATGAGATGTGCCTTGCCATACAATATCTGACAATTTTCTAGGCAATGACCATTTTCCTTTTTAGAAGAGTTTGAAGACAAAACAATTATATGCAAAAGTGCAAAAAGTTAAAAAACAGTACAGACACCAAAGCAGTGTGTACAATGTTGAATTATCCATAGAGCTTTGCCTTAATGAATTATTATTGTAGATATTCAAAACAATCTTTCATTAACTTCAAAGGGTTCCACCACAAAACCACGTTCGACTAAAGCACGCTCGACGAAACCGCGTAGCTGACGTCAACACAGGGCGACAACAGCACGGAGACAGAAGCACACTGTAAACGCTAAACCTAAAATTAACCCCTAAACCTAAACCTAACCCCCCTAAACCTAATCCTAAACCTAACCCTTAACCTAACCCTAAACCTAACCCTAACCCTAACCCTTAACCTAAACCTAAACCTAAACCTTAACCTAACCCTAAACCTAACCCTAAAGCTAACCCTAAACCTAGCCCTTACCTTAACTTGAATCAGCTTGCTTTCAAAGCGCTATTTAAAGCGCCCTTCTTTCTCCGCGCTCGCTGTTGTCGCTCTGTTGATGACGTCAGCGACGCGGTTTAATCAGGCGTGCTTTAGTCGAGCACGGTTTTGTCCTGCCATGACTTCAAAGAACCCTGATTAGGTCAGAATCTTTGTTCAGGAATTTTCTCTAATTCTAACCCCAGTGGGTATATGTTTATGAAGACACAAACTGACAGAAAACTGTAGGAATGGTTTTTCCCCTTTTTTTGTCTGAGAAATAACCTTACCTATAGGCTTTGTTTAATCTTAATTTTGAAATGACAGTAAGTAGGACTTTTATTGACACATGATAGTTTTATGAAACAGCTTCTCCCTTGTTTGCAGGACCCTGATACACATAGAGGTCTGCATATAATTAACAAAGCCATTAAGTCCAGGATAAGTATGTATAGAATTTAAACTATAGAGACATCTTTTTTCTAATAAAATATAAGAAAATGTAGTTGTTTAACTTCCTGTGCAATATAATTGTATCTAAAGGGAAAATTACTTTTATGTTAAAATGTTTAAATAGTGTTAATGCCATTTTTATAAAAAATGTAAGCAACCAAGGGATTGATAAAGTTATGAAAAGAACTCATTTGGCTCCCAGTTTTTAATGTGAAAGAAAGAAGCATAATGAATGTAATAGTCTATATAAACTAAAGGAATTGCTTTGAGAGATGTCAGTAGGCTTGAAAAACCATTGCGAGAGAACTATTCAAGTAAAGTATTTGAATATCAGTTAGCAGTTGGAAAATTATTCTTCATGAGCCTCATTAACACATATGTTCCTTATAGTAGTTTGATAGGATCATATTGCTAATTATATATTAGGATCCAAAATATTATACTCTCAGTTGGAAAGCAGGTAGCATCATCTCACCTGGACTACTGTAACACTCTCTACATGGGGCTGTCCTTGAAGAGCACTCGGGGGCTTCAACTGGTCCAGAATGCGGCTGCGCGGGTTGTCATGGAGGTACCTAGGTGCTCCCGTGTTACACCCTTTTTAGGCGGCCTGCACTGGTTGCTGGTTGTTTTCCGGGTGCTATTCAAGGTGTTAATTATGATCTTTAAAGCGCTCCATGGCTTAGGCCAAGGGTACTTGCGAGACCACCTACTGCCACCGGTAGCCTCCCACCATCCAGTACGATCCCACAGAGTTGGCCTCCTCAGGGTGCCGTTGGCCAGGCAGTGTCAGCTGGTGACCCCCAGGGGGAAAGCCTTCTCTGTGGGAGCGCCTTCCCTTTGGAATGAGCTGCTTCCGACCTCCAGTCCTTCCGGTGTGCCCTAAAAAGTTGGCTTTTCCAGCAAGCCGGCCTGGCCTGAATAAAATAAATTATTAATTTTAATTGTTAATTTTAATTTAATCTCTAATTCTTATTGTAAATGTTTATTGGTTTTTTTTGGGATATTCTACTTAATCTTTCTTTTAAATTTTGTAATATGTGTTTTTTATGTTGTACGCTGCCCTGAGTCCTTTGGGAGATGGGCGGCATATAAGTCCAATAAACCTAAACCTAAACCACCCAATAGGACAACATATAAATTATGATAAATGAGTAACTAAATGCTCATATTATTATTTACTGACAACACTTATTGAATCAGCACCGGTGGAAATTATTCTAGCTTCTGGACTGAGGATTTGGTTTAGCAAGACACTGAGATTTAGTGCATGTCAAAACAACTAAACTCAAATATCTGCATCACTTAAACTGAGTTTTTGAGAAGATCTATCATTGATTTGCAGGATAGGGGCCAAATTTATTATGGCATGAACTGCAGTACTGGCTTTTAACAGCTCTGTTATGTTTTGATAGTTAAGAGAAGGGAATTGTGAACTGTGAAACCAGAAGACCTAGATCTCTGCCATGGGCCAGAAGACTGGTGAAGGGTTTTCAGAAAGGAACAGCCATACCTTCATTTTTCTATTGCTGTTGCCGCTGATATTGCTGTTACTGGCAAAGTCATACTCCACTCAAAGGACACAAGGGAAATAAAGAGAAACTGGAAGAGTTGTCATTGGCCCTTAATGCTGGAGTTATTGTCACTATAATATTTTGAGCAAAATCTCCATGTACTGCATTATTAAATATTTCAATTGTAATTTTGTCAGGAAAAAGTTACACAGGCAGCAAATACCAGAATAGCACTTCGAAGGAAGTGAAATGTATGTAATAACGTGTTATAGTAAACCTTCAATCATTTTCAATTCAAAGTCTAGTAAAGTTCTCAAAAATAACATAAATTGCATCCATCAGTAGAGATTTCAGGTTTTTAGTGTTTAAAGCTGTAATTTTTGAAGTAGTAAAAATGAATGGCTCCATTCATGTGTAAGTTCTTAGCATTATCTTTGAAATATGTTGTGTGCATATACAGTATATAAGCATATTTATTGGCTACAAAGAAGAAGAGGTAAGAGGAGATTTAGGTTTCAGGGCTTTGCAAAACAAACAAAGGAAATTGCCATTATGTGGCAATAGTACCATGTTTTTTTTCCAAAACTCATTCTTCATTTGATATAGAGTATTTTCATGTATCAGATAAGCAATTTATTGTTGAGACTCCTAATTGAAAATGTGCATATAAATATAGACTACATGCATACATGCATATGTTTTATTTCTGTTGGTTTTCTACTATTAGGTACACAGATTTTATATGTTAATAAACTAATTGTATAACAAGACTTGAATATCAACTGTAAGTTCAATGTAACAGTGTAACCAATTGTCCAGGGGGAGTTGCCTTTAAGCTGAGCAGCCTACTGTTGTGTTTTAATTTGATTCCTGATTTGAGCAGAGATTTGAGCTTAATTGTGTGAAGAAATTCTGCCAGGCATGCTCCTAGGCATAAGAGTAGATGAACTTAAGACATATATTATTCTCCCTTCCGCTTCTTTTCTTTTTGTGCATGTTTAATGAAGCAATAAAAATATGCGAAACCCATGTGGTAAAATCAACACATTACAGAATAACAGAGTTGAAAGGTACCTTGAGGTCTTCTAGTCGAACTCCCTGTTCAAGCAAGAAGCCCTATACAATTGCAATCAAATAGCTATCCAATCTCTTCTTTAAAAAGTCCAGTGATGGAGCATCCACAACTTCTGAAAGCAAACCATTCCACTGATGGATTATATTAACGGTCAGGATATTTCTCCTTATTTCTAGGTTGGATCTCTCCTTGATTAGTTTACATCCATTGTGTCTTGTCCTGCTTTCAGGTGCTTTGGTTGAAGAACAGGTTGACCTGTCCTTCGTGGTAGTCCCTTAGATATTGGAAGTTTGCTATCATGTCAACAGTCCTTTAATCTTTCCTTTCATTAGATCCAGTTCCTGCAACCATTTTTCATATAATATGTTACCATAAATAACAAAGGCAAAATAAAACACATGAAAAATACTTAAGCCAAAAAAATCTCTAGGAGCTAATTCACCACACATCACAGCATTAAGGCAAATAATTTTAGGTCTGGCAACAGAGTGCCAAAAAGAAGAGCCAAATTATTTCTTGATCTGTTACATAAATGAATAGAGTAAACATTTATCAATAAGATCAAAAGGGCTGTCAGTTTTGCTCAACACAAGTCTGTCTTCTGACCAAACATCTGGACTATGAATTTGTGGGTGTTATAGTGCAATGTCATAAAATAGTAAGAATCCTCATACTTTTCAGATCCTTTTGTCAAAATTATTACTTCACTTCAGTTAAGGCAGAAGAAAGGAGGAGTGACCATTGCTAATCTCCAATGCAGTAACACAAAAGGCACAGAAAGACTTTCCAGAGGTTTATTAAGCTCTCCTTCAAGTTGAAGAGGCTTCAGCTAATACAACTAGATATGGTGTAGTTCTATTGCTTTGACATATTGACAAATTGCTGTTCGTCAGAACTTCACGCCTGGAGCAATGTTTCTCTTATGCCATTGTAGAGGTCTCAGATTCAGCTAACCAATCATCACAGAACCTAGATTTTGGCTGTAACGTTAGTAGAAGAATCTACCCTGAGAATCAGAGAGATTGCTGGATTCTCACCTACCATAATTATGAATTTCTGGTCATAAATTGAAGAGGGAATCAGTCAAATTTATGCATGCTATACTTCAATAATTCAGTGCAGAGTGATAAAAGAGCTTTTCCTACCATTAGGTCTTTATTTTTCAGGGGAGAAAAATGAAAATGATAGAACCAAAATGAAACATTAATTTTGGAAGCTAGGTTGATAATAAAGAGAATGGAAGAGAACATAGTCTCATCACTTGGAAAATGATGTGAAGAGTCTCATAGCCTGAAATAATCTTCTCCTACCTGAGGTAGATGCAATTGAAGCATTCCTAATAAATAAGTGGCTCAGCTCTGCTTGAAAACTTTCTTTCACCCTATTAGAGAATTTTCTTTTCACTCTGCATCTGCGTCTATTGTCAAACTGCTCACATTTCTGGAAATTCTTTCCAAACATTCAGTTGAAAATTGCTTTCCTATAACTTAAAGATATTACTTTGCAATAAGGGATGACATTCTTCAAGTGGTCCCAACCATTCTCTAAAATTGCAAATGGTCAGGTATCTTCAAGGAATATAAATCCTTCAATTCCCCACCATCCAGTCACAGCTGAAGAAGCTTCTTGGATGAGGGAAAAAACGTCGTCATGAAAAATCAGCTTTGAGACAACCATGGCCCTAGATGACTAGAATCTCCATGGACTTTTAGCTATGTACTTTGGAGTGAACACTTTTCAAATGGTGTGGGAGTATGAACAGATTTCCAGGAAAAAAAGAAGTTTCTTGCATGAGGGAAAACCATCATCAAAGAAAAAACAGGAAATTCCAGTTGTCTCCTGAAAAAGCACTTTTGGGATTCCTTCAAGAACTGTGCTTTCTTCTTAGACTTTTTTCTAAAGCTTGAGCAAAGTTAAAAATATGCAGTTCCTACAGACTTTCCTCCTAGGATTTATTTTCCAATGCTCTGATCAAACTACCTGTCCTTCTCTGAACCTTTTCTTATTTGTGTGAATCCTTCATATAGAGCCATGTTCATCTTTGAGGATTTTAAGGCTAGATGCTCATCAGTGGTGGGATTCAAAAATTTTTACTACCAGTTCTTTGGGTGTGGTGTGGCTTGGTGTGCATGGCAGGGAAGGATGCTGCAAAATCCGCATTCCCACCCTATGCCAGGGGAAGGATACTGCAAAATCCCACATTCCCTCCCCACCCCTAGGGAAAGTATATTGCAAAATCTCCATTCCCACCCCACTCCAGGGAAAGGATACTGCAAAATCCCCATTCCCTCCACACTCCAGGGAAAGGATACTGCAAAATCTCCATTCCACCCCCTCCAAGGAAAGGATACTGCAAAATCCCCATTCCCTCCCCACCCCATTAACCTGCTTTCCAGCTCCGTTGACCCACGCAGGGCAACAAAAGAAGACCCAGCTGATCAGCTGGGACTCAGGAAGCAGTGAATAGATCAAGGGCAGGGCCAGCCAAAGGTGGTATTTTCGGGTTCTCCAAACTACCAAATTCTGCTACCAGTTCACCAGAACCCGTCAGAACTGGCTGAATACCACCTCTGGTGCTCATGGGCCATATATGAAGTGAGCTTGATCAGTAGAGAAATAAATGGAATTATCCCTTTCTTTAATTTGCACACAACACTTCTACAGATGCAACATGAAATTATATTTTTCTTTTTTATAACCATGTTCGACTGCCAATTAGCATTCAGCTGCAATCTAATTATCTAAAATAATAGATTAAGGTTGATTCTTACAGAATTTTTTAATGTTGGTCATGTTACTTTTTGAGGGGCAGGGTCCCTGTTGGATATTTTATTGGACCTAAAAGATTGTTAAAGCATTTTTTTTTAAATTAAAACCCTGTCAATTTAGTACCCTCTCTGCAGTTGTGTCATGTCTATTGAACTTTATATCTTTACTCCAGATTTGAATTTGGTATCCAGCTTCATTCCAAAATTGGCATTGGCTTTCTGTCTCACTATTTCTGTGGCTGACTTTCCACTGAAGGAAAGCAATGAGATTGTAGCAATGAAAGCTGAAGTGTCCCTTCAGCTGCCAATTCGATCTTTGGGTTTGCCAGTTATTGCTATTGGAGGAAAAATGGACTTTCTGGAGAATATGGGGATGGTAAAGAGAAAAAAGAACTCACAAATGACCATATAGAGTTTTTCTTCTCTTTTATTACTCATTTTTATTGTAGTAATCTTTGTGGGCAGCAAAAAAAATGGAATGACTCACTGGTAACCAGGCCTTTTGTGTTTGTTTAAGTCATTCTACAAATCCAGACTTTTTTTTTTAAATGCTTATTTCCCCGAGGAAGCAAGCAGAAGGTTCTATCTTACCAGCCTAGAGTGCCAACTTCTAACAGGATTAAATGAGGCTTTACCATGGGCCTGAAGTATAAAAAATGCCCTTAGCAGTAGGTCAAGATACAAAGAAATACTCAGGAGAAATCAAGCAGACCCAAGGCTGCAATATTGAACATTGCCGGAAGACCTGTGTTTGAGCTTTCCCAAGATGCTTAAAGGAGCTACATATTTCTCGGAAACTGGGTCACGTTTTGCTTTGAAACTCTTAGCCTTAATGAATTAGTTTGTAGTGTAAGAGTGTTAGGAAGTTAGAATCCTCAACACAAACGTATATACAGTATAATGATGTTTCAATCCATCTCAACTTTGGCTGAGGGTAAGCTTTCCTTGTCAATTAGTGACCTGACCCTACCTATGAATTTCATCCTGCCTATGAATTTAATGATTCGAGTATTGCAAAGCACTGAGAGCCTATGCTTCTGCCCTGATATATTACTAGTCCTTTGCCTTCATATAGGCAGACAGACAGATAATGGACACACAGAGATATCAAAACCCCTCCCCCCATTGTAATGATACTGAGGCTATAATGGGTTATCATGGGAGAAAGGTAGATAAGAGGATGAACAGAGGAAACTTACAGGAAACAGGACTGGGGAGTTTCCTCTCTTATTTTGGGCTGTGAAACTTTTAAATGTCATATGTTCAGAAAACAGATTGCAATGCTACTTAGCCAGATTCAAATGTCTATGACCATAATAATGCCTGCTGCTTCATTTGGCAGCTCACTGAATTATACTGTCTTGAATGGTTTTGATGTACGTAGATACTAATAATTTAAATAATCTGTTTAGGATCTGAAATGTAAACTAAACCAGATGTGATGGAGATGGCTGGATAGTTAGTTAGTTAGCTGTTGTATGGATGCCTCTTTTATAGCCAGAGATTGAAGTAATAGTAGATGAATGGAGCCACGTAGTGGGGTTGTTATCATTCTGTTCTTTAACAATATGTGCTTGCAATAGAAGAGGAGATCACACATTCCTATCAACAAGACAAGTTACTGTGTATAAGCAACCCACGCTCACTGACACTGATTACGTTACCTAGTCAATGAAACTTCTGCAAGCTCAGAGAGCACTTTGCAATTTTGAGTTTGTTTGCAGCAATTCATGGAACCTTTTGAGGCTCGTAGGGTAGAGAGCAAAGACAAATTGATTGATTATGTGCCATCAAGTTGCTATCTACCATTAGTGATCACATAGATAACAATTTGTCCCTAACCTGTGTTTTTAGATCTTTCAAAAACACAGGTATTACCGCTATAATTGATTCCTTTCATTTTTCTGCTAGTCATCATCTTCTTCTCATTCCTTCCACATTTCCAAGCATTACAGGCTTCTCTATAGAGCTAGTTATTTGTACAATGTGACTAAAGTAGGAAAAATGTGTTTTTTGTGACGATCCATTCTTGTCCATGTTGTTCTCAGCAGATGTCTCCAACAGCAAACTTTAATATTCTTCTTATCCTGCTTATTCAAATTCAACTTTCACTTCCTTAGAGTATCAGAGGAAATACCATGACTTGTGTAATTCTTATCTTTGTTGGGTTAGATAGATTATGACATTTGAATATATTTTCCAAGGCCTACATGGCTGCTTTGCCAACTACTATTCAATGACATCTCGTTTGTTCCTTTGATTTTGGATGGTTGAAAACGGCAGAATGTATCCATTTTACATTGTGAATTCTATCTGTTGGTTGTTCTATCTGTTATTGTTAGTTTGGTTTTCTTTATATTTAATTTTAGTCCATTTTTTTCATTTTGCTCCATAACTTTTATTAGTAGAGCTTGCAGGTCTTTTGCATTTTCAGCAGGGTATACAGCATACTGCAGGTTATACTCTAATTTTAAAACCATATTCATCTTCTTTCAATACAGCTTCTCCTAATATATATTGAGCATATATTGAGTTGAATAAACAAAGAAAGAGTAGCCTTGTCACTCTTCTTTGCTACTGTTTTTTTCACGGTGTTCTGATCCATGCTTTTATCCTCAGGCTCCCATTTTAGGATGAGATAGAGTAGACTTATATATGGAGTGCTATCATACACTCATATCCATTCTGAAAAGATGTCATATAGAAGCACAGAAAATATGTGTCTTTGGGCTTATTATCTTCTCTAGAATTTCAACGTGGAATTTAAACTGTCAACTGAAATTTTAAAAAGATGTAAGAAGAATAAATTTGAATC